>NC_053022.1:566743632-566755333 GCF_003073215.2 Triticum urartu | reverse complement strand
CAGAAGATTTGTCAGATTTGTGAGAGGTATCTCTGGGCCCTCTCGGTAATGCACATCACATAAGCCTTGCAAGCATTGCAACTAATGAGTTAGTTGCGAGATGATGTATTACGGAACGAGTAAAGAGACTTGCCGGTAACGAGATTGAACTAGGTATTGGATACCGACGATCGAATCTCGGGCAAGTAACATACCGATGACAAAGGGAACAACGTATGTTGTTATGCGGTCTGACCGATAAAGATCTTCGTAGAATATGTAGGAGCCAATATGGGCATCCAGGTCCCGCTATTGGTTATTGACGGAGACGTGTCTCGGTCATGTCTACATTGTTCTCGAACCCGTAGGGTCCGCACGCTTAAGGTTACGATGACAGTTATATTATGAGTTTATGCATTTTGATGTACCGAAGGTTGTTCGGAGTCCCGGATGTGATCACGGACATGACGAGGAGTCTCGAAATGGTCGAGACGTAAAGATTGATATATTGGAAGCCTATGTTTGGATATCGGAAGTGTTCCGGGTGAAATCGGGATTTTACCGGAGTACCGGGAGGTTACCGGAACCCCCCGGGGAATATATGGGCCTTAGGGCCTTAGTGGAAAGGATGAAAGGGCTGCCCAAGGTGGCTGCGCCTCCCCCCTCCCCTAGTCCTATTAGGACTAGGAGAAGGTGGCCGGCCCCTCTCCCTCTTTCCCCCCTTGGGATCCTAGTTGGAATAGGATGGGGGGGGGAGTCCTACTCCCGGAAGGAGTAGGACTCCTCCTGCGCCCTCCTCCCTGGCCGGCGCCCCCCTCCCCCTTGGCTCCTTTATATACTGAGGCAGAGGCACCCCAGAAAGACACAAGTTGATCCACGTGATCTATTCCTTAGCCGTGTGCGGTGCCCCCTGCCACCATATTCCTCGATAATACTGTAGCGGAGTTTAGGCGAAGCCCTGCTGCTGTAGTACATCAAGATCGTCACCACGCCGTCGTGCTGACGGAACTCTTCCCCGACACTTTGCTGGATCGGAGTCCGGGGATCGTCATCGAGCTGAACGTGTGCTCGAACTCGGAGGTGTCGTAGTTTCGGTGCTTGATCGGTTGGATCGTGAAGACGTACGACTACTTCCTCTACGTGTATCGCTTCCGCAGTCGGTCTGCGTGGGTACGTAGACAACACTCTCCCCTCGTTGCTATGCATCACATGATCTTGCGTGTGCGTAGGAATTTTTTTGAAATTACTACGAAACAGTGGCATCCGAGCCTAGGTTATTTATGTTGATGTTATATGCACGAGTAGAACACAAGTGAGTTGTGGGCGATATAAGTCATACTGCCTACCAGCATGTCATACTTTGGTTCGGCGGCATTGTTGGACGAGACGACCCGGACCAACCTTACGCGTACGCTTACGCGAGACCGGTTCCCCCGACGTGCTTTGCACAAGGTGGCTTGCGGGCGACTGTCTCTCCAACTTTAGTTGAACCAAGTATGGCTACGCCCGGTCCTTGCGAAGGTTAAAACGGAGTCTATTTGACAAACTATCGTTGTGGTTTTGATGCGTAGGTGAGATTGGTTCTTACTTAAGCCCGTAGCAGCCACGTAAAACTTGCAACAACAAAGTAGAGGACGTCTAACTTGTTTTTGCAGGGCATGTTGTGATGTGATATGGTCAAGGCATGATGCTGAATTTTATTGTATGAGATGATCATGTTTTGTAACCGAGTTATCGGCAACTGGCAGGAGCCATATGGTTGTCGCTTTATTGTATGCAATGCAATCGCGATGTAATGCTTTACTTTATACTAAACGGTAGTGATAGTCGTGGAAGCATAAGATTGGCGAGACGACAACGATGCTACGATGGAGATCAAGGTGTCGCGCCGGTGATGATGGTGATCATGACGGTGCTTCGGAGATGGAGATCACAAGCACAAGATGATGATGGCCATATCATATCACTTATATTGATTGCATGTGATGTTTATCTTTTATGCATCTTATCTTGCTTTGATTGACGGTAGCATTATAAGATGATCTCTCACTAAATTATCAAGAAGTGTTCTCCCTGAGTATGCACCGTTGCCAAAGTTCGTCGTGCCCAGACACCACGTGATGATCGGGTGTGATAAGCTCTACGTCCATCTACAACGGGTGCAAGCCAGTTTTTGCACACGCAGAATACTCAGGTTAAACTTGACGAGCCTAGCATATGCAGATATGGCCTCGGAACACGGAGACCGAAAGGTCGAGCGTGAATCATATAGTAGATATGATCAACATAAATGTTCACCATTGAAACTACTCCATCTCACGTGATGATCGGTTATGGTTTAGTTGATTTGGATCACGTAATCACTTAGAGGATTAGAGGGATGTCTATCTAAGTGGGAGTTCTTTAAGTAATATGATTAATTGAACTTAAATTTATCATGAACTTAGTACCTGATAGTATCTTGCTTGTTTATTTGATTGTAGATAGATGGCTCGTGCTGTTGTTCCGTTGAATTTTAATGCGTTCCTTGAGAAAGCAAAGTTGAAAGATGATGGTAGCAATTACACGGACTGGGTCCGTAACTTGAGGATTATCCTCATTGCTGCACAGAAGAATTACGTCCTGGAAGCACCGCTGGGTGCCAGGCCTGCTGCTGGAGCAACACCAGATGTTATGAACGTCTGGCAGAGCAAAGCTGATGACTACTCGATAGTTCAGTGTGCCATGCTTTACGGCTTAGAATCGGGACTTCAACGACGTTTTGAACGTCATGGAGCATATGAGATGTTCCAGGAGTTGAAGTTAATATTTAAGCAAATGCCCGGATTGAGAGATATGAAGTCTCCAATAAGTTCTATAGCTGCAAGATGGAGGAGAACAGTTCTGTCAGTGAGCATATACTCAAAATGTCTGGGTATAATAATCACTTGATTCAATTGGGAGTTAATTCCGATGATTGCGTCATTGACAGAATTCTCCAATCACTGCCACCAAGCTACAAGAGCTTCGTGATGAACTATAATATGCAAGGGATGAACAAGACTATTCCCGAGCTCTTCGCAATGCTGAAAGCTGCGGAGGTAGAAATCAAGAAGGAGCATCAAGTGTTGATGGTTAACAAAGACCACTAGTTTCAAGAAAAAGGGCAACGGGAAGAAGAAAGGGGAACTTCAAGAAGAAGGCAAGCAAGTTGCTGCTCAGGAGAAGAAACCCAAAGTCTGGACCTAAGCCTGAAACTGAGTGCTTCTACTGCAAGCAGACTGGTCACTGGAAGCGGAACTGCCCCAAGTATTTGGCGATAAGAAGGATGGCAAGGTGAACAAAGGTATATGTGATATACATGTTATTGATGTGTACCTTACTAGAGCTCGCAGTAGCACCTGGGTATTTGATACTGGTTCTGTTGCTAATATTTGCAACTCGAAACAGGGACTACGGAATAAGCGGGCACTGGCAAAGGACGAGGTGACGATGCGCGTGGGAAACGGTTCCAAAGTGATGTGATCGCGGTCGGCACGCTACCTCTACATCTACCTTCGGGATTAATATTAGACCTAAATAATTGTTATTTGGTGCCAGCGTTGAGCATGAACATTATATCTGGATCTTGTTTAATGCGAGACACGGTTCATTTTTCATTTAAATCAGAGAATAATGGTTGTTCTATTTATATGAGTAATATCTTTTATGGTCATGCACCCTTGAAGAGTGGTCTATTTTTATTGAATCTCGATAGTAGTAATACACATATTCATAATGTTGAAGCCAAAAGATGCAGAGTTGATAATGAAAGTGCAACTTATTTGTGGCACTGTCGTTTAGGTCATATCGGTGTAAAGCGCATGAAGAAACTCCATACTGATGGACTTTTGGAACCACTTGATTATGAATCACTTGGTACTTGCGAACCGTGCCTCATGGGCAAGATGACTAAAAACACCGTTCTCCGGTACTTAATGGAGAGAGCAACAGATTTGTTGGAAATCATACATACAGATGTATGTGGTCCGATGAATATTGAGGCTCGTGGCGGATATCGTTATTTTCTCACCTTCACAGATGATTTAGCAGATATGGGTATATCTACTTAATGAAACATAAGTCTGAAACATTTGAAAAGTTCAAAGAATTTCAGAGTGAAGTTGAAAATCATCGTAACAAGAAAATAAAGTTTCTACGATCTGATCAGTGGAGGAGAATATTTGAGTTACGAGTTGTGTACATTTGAAAAACTGGAATAGTTTCGCAACTCACGCCACCCGGAACACCACAGCGTAATGGTGTGTCCGAACGTCGTAATCGTACTTTACTAGATATGGTGCGATCTATGATGTCTCTTACTGATTTACCGCTATCGTTTTGGGGTTATGCTCTAGAGACGGCCGCATTCACGTTAAATAGGGCACCATAAAATCCGTTGAGACGACGCCTTATGAACTGTGGTTTGGCAAGAACCAAAGTTGTCGTTTCTTAAAGTTTGGGGCTGCGATGCTTATGTGAAAAAGCTTCAACCTGATAAGCTCGAACCCAAATCGGAGAAATGTGTCTTCATAGGATACCAAAGACTGTTGGGTACACCTTCTATCACAGATCCGAAGGCAAGACATTCGTTGCTAAGAATGGATCCTTTCTAGAGAAGGAGTTTCTCTCGAAAGAAGTGAGTGGGAGGAAAGTAGAACTTGACGAGGTAACTGTACCTGCTCCCTTATTGGAAAGTAGATTCATCACAGAAACGGTTTCAGTGACCTACACCAATTAGTGAGGAAGCTAATGATGATGATCATGAAACTTCAGATCAAATACTACTGAACCTCGTAGATCAACCAGAGTAAGATCGGCACCAGAGTGGTACGGTAATCCTGTTCTGGAAGTCATGCTCTAGACCATGATGAACCTACGAACTATGAGGAAGCGATGGTGAGCCCAGATTCCGCAAAATGGCTTGAGGCCATGAAATCTGAGATGGGATCCATGTATGAGAACAAAGTATGGACTTTGGTTGACTTGCCCGATGATCGGCAAGCCATGAGAATAAATGGATCTTCAAGAAGAAGACTGACGCTGACGGTAATGTTACTGTCTACAAAGCTCGACTTGTGCGAAAGGTTTTGCAAGTTCAAGGGATTGACTACGATGAGACCTTCTCACCCGTAGCGATGCTTAAGTCTGTCCGAATCATGTTAGCAATTGCCGCATTTTATGATTATGAAATTTGGCAGATGGATGTCAAAACTGCATTCCTGAATGGATTTCTGGAAGAAGAGTTGTATATGATGCAACCAGAAGGTTTTGTCGATCCAAAGGGAGCTAACAAAGTGTGCAAGCTCCAGCGATCCATTTATGGACTGGTGCAAGCCTCTCGGAGTTGGAATAAACGCTTTGATAGTGTGATCAAAGCATTTGGTTTTATACAGACTTTTGGAGAAGCCTGTATTTACAAGAAAGTGAGTGGGAGCTCTGTAGCATTTCTGATATTATATGTGGATGACATATTACTGATTGGAAATGATATAGAATTTCTGGATAGCATAAAGGGATACTTGAATAAGAGTTTTTCAATGAAAGACCTCGGTGAAGCTGCTTACATATTGGGCATTAAGATCTATAGAGATAGATCAAGACGCTTAATTGGACTTTCACAAAGCACATACCTTGAATTTTTTTTGAAGAAGTAAAATGGATCAAGCAAAGAAAGGTTCTTGCCTGTGTTACAAGGTGTGAAGTTGAGTAAGACTCAATGCCCGACCACTGCAGAAGATAGAGAGAAAATGAAAGATGTTCCCTATGCTCTCAGCCATAGGCTCTATCATGTATGCAATGCTGTGTACCAGACCTGATGTGTGCCTTGCTATAAGTTTAGCAGGGAGGTACCAAAGTAATCCAGGAGTGGATCACTGGACAGCGGTCAAGAACATCCTGAAATACCTGAAAAGGACTAAGGATATGTTTCTCGTATATGGAGGTGACAAAGAGCTCACCGTAAAAGGTTACGTTGATGCAAGCTTTGACACTGATCCGGACGATTCTAAATCGCAAACCGGATACGTGTTTACATTAAACGGTGGAGCTGTCAGTTGGTGCAGTTCTAAACAAAGCGTCGTAGCGGGATCTACATGTGAAGCGGAGTACATAGCTGCTTCGGAAGCAGCGAACGAAGGAGTCTGGATGAAGGAGTTCATATCCGATCTAGGTGTCATACCTAGTGCATCGGGTCCAATGAAAATCTTTTGTGACAATACTGGTGCAATTGCCTTGGCAAAGGAATCCAGATTTCACAAAAGAACCAAACATCAAGAGACGCTTCAATTCCATCCGGGATCTAGTCAGGTGGGAGACATGAGATTTGCAAGATACATACGATCTGAATGTTGCAAGACCCGTTGACTAAGCCTCTTCCACGAGCAAAACATGATCAGCACCAAGGCTCCATGGGTGTTAGAATCATTACTGTGTAATCTAGATTATTGACTCTAGTGCAAGTGGGAGACTGAAGGAAATATGCCCTAGAGGCAATAATAAAGTTATTATGTATTTCCTTATATCATGATAAATGTTTATTATTCATGCTAGAATTGTATTAACCGGAAACATAATACATGTGTGAATACATAGACAAACAGAGTGTCACTAGTATGCCTCTACTTGACTAGCTCGTTAATCAAAGATGGTTATGTTTCCTAACCATGGACATGAGTTGTTTGATTAACGGGATCACATCATTAGGAGAATGATCTGATTGACATGACCCATTCCATTAGCTTAGCACCCGATCGTTTAGTATGTTGCTATTGCTTTCTTCATGACTTATACATGTTCCTATGACTATGAGATTATGCAACTCCCGTTTACCGGAGGAACACTTTGTGTGCTACCAAACGTCACAACGTAACTGGGTGATTATAAAGGTGCTCTACAGTGTCTCCAAAGTACTTGTTGGGTTGGCGTATTTCGAGATTAGGATTTGTCACTCCGATTGTCGGAGAGGTATCTCTGGGCCCTCTCGGTAATACACATTAAGCCTTGCAAGCATTGCAATAATGAGTTAGTTGCGGAGATGATGTATTAGGAACGAGTAAAGAGACTTGCCGGTAACGAGATTGAACTAGGTATGGATACCGACGATCGAATCTCGGGCAAGTAACATACCGATGACAAAGGGAACAACGTATGTTGTTATGCGGTCTGACCGATAAAGATCTTCGTAGAATATGTAGGAGCCAATATGGCATCCAGGTCCGCTATTGGTTATTGACCGGAGACGTGTCTCAGTCATGTCTACATTGTTCTCGAACCCGTAGGGTCGCACGCTTAAGTTACGATGACAGTTATTATGAGTTTATGCATTTGATGTACCGAAGTTGTTCGGAGTCCCGGATGTGATCACGGACATGACGAGGAGTCTCGAAATGGTCGAGAGTAAAGATTGATATATTGGAAGCCTATATTTGGATATCGGAAGTGTTCCGGGTGAAATCGGGATTTTACCGGAGTACCGGGAGGTTACCGGAACCCCCCGGGAATCATATGGGCCTTAGTGGGCCTTAGTGGAAAGGTGAAAGGGCTGCCCATAAGGGCTGCGCGCCTCCCCCCCTCCCCTAGTCCTATTAGGACTAGGAGAGGTGGCCGGCCACCCCTCTCCCTCTTTCCCCCTTGGGAATCCTAGTTGGAATAGGATTGGGGGGGGGAGTCCTACTCCCGGAAGGAGTAGGACTCCTCCTGCGCCCTCCTCCTAGGCCGGCCCTCCCCTTGGCTCCTTTATATACTGAGGCAGAGGCACCCCAGAAGACACAAGTTGATCCACGTGATCTATTCCTTAGCCGTGTGCGGTGCCCCCTGCCACCATAGTCCTCGATAATACTGTAGCGGAGTTTAGGCGAAGCCCTGCTGCTGTAGTACATCAAGATCGTCACCACGCCGTCGTGCTGACGGAACTCTTCCCCGACACTTTGCTGATCGGAGTCCGGGGATCGTCATCGAGCTGAACGTGTGCTCGAACTCGGAGGTGCCGTAGTTTCGGTGCTTGATCGGTAGGATCGATGAAGACGTACGACTACTTCCTCTACGTCGTGTCAAGCTTCAGTCGGTCTGCGTTGGGTACGTAGACAACACTCTCCCCTCTCGTTGCTATGCATCACATGATCCTGCGTGTGCATAGGAAATTTTTTGAAATTACTACGAAACCTACAGTTAATTACTCCTTGTAGTTGATGCTAGTTGGTTTATTTCGTGGAAGATCATATGTTCAGATCCTATATGCATATTAATCCCTTTGATTATGAACATGAGTATGCTTTGTGAGTAGTTACGTTTGTTCTGAGGACATGGGAGAAGTCTTGCTATTAGTAGTCATGTGAATTTGGTATTCGTTCGATATTTTGATGAGATGTATGTTGTCTCTCCTCTAGTGGTGTTATGTGAACGTCGACTAATAACTTCACCATTATTTGGGCCTAGAGGAAGGCATTGGGAAGTAATAAGTAGATGATGGGTTGCTAGAGTGACAGAAGCTTAAACCCTAGTTTATGCGTTGCTTCGTAAGGGGCTGATTTGGATCCATATGTTTCATGCTATGGTTAGGTTTACCTTAATACTTTTGTTGTAGTTGCGGATGCTTGCAATAGAGGTTAATCATAAGTGGGATGCTTGTCCAAGTAAGGACAGTACCCAAGCACCGGTCCACCCACATACCAAATTATCAAAGTACCGAACGCGAATCATATGAACGTGATGAAAACTAGCTTGACGATATTCCCATGTGTCCTCGGGAGCGCTTTTCTCTATAAGAGTTTGTCCAGGCTTGTCCTTTGCTAAAAAGGATTGGGCCACCTTGCTGCACTTTATTTACTTTTGTTACTTGTTGCTCGTTACAAATTATCTTATCACAAAACTATCTGTTACCATAATTTCAGTACTTGCAGAGAATACCTTGCTGAAACGCTTATCATTTCCTTCTGCTCCTCGTTGGGTTCGACACTCTTACTTATCGAAAGGACTACGATAGATCCCCTATACTTGTGGGTCATCAAGACTCTTTTCTGGCGCCGTTGCCGGGGAGTGAGCGCCTTTGGTAGGTGGAATTTGGTAAGGAAAAATTTATATAGTGTGCTGAAATTTACTGTCACTTTTACTATGGAAAGTAATCCTCTGAGGGGCTTGTTCGGGGTATCTTCACCCCGACCAGTAGAGCAAAGAGTTGCTCCTCAACCTACTGAACATACTGAAATGAAAATGTCTGCTTTGAAATTCCTTCGGGTATGATAGAAAAACTGCTAGCTAATCTTTTTAGGAGATGGAAAAAGCATCCTGATGAGCATTAATATATGTGGATGAAGTTTGTGGATTATTTAAGCTTGCAGGTGTACCCGGAGATGTTGTTAAGAAGAAGGTATTCCCTTTATCTTTGAAGGGAGATGCATCACCATGGTATAGGCTATGTGATGATATGGGGTCTTGGAATTACAAACGATTGAAATTGGAATTTCATCAGAAGTTTATCCTATGCATCTTGTTCATCGTGATCGCAATTATATATATAATTTTTGGCCTCGCGAAGGAGAAAGCATCGCTCAAGCTTGGGGGAGGCTTAAATCAATGTTATATTCATGCCCCAATCATGAGCTCTCAAGAGAAATGATTATTCAAAATTTATATGCTCGGCTTTCTGATAACAATCGCACCATGCTCGATACTTCTTGTGCTGGCTCTTTTATGATGAAGACTATTGAATTCAAATGGGATTTATTGGAAAGAATTAAACGCAACTCTGAAGATTGGGACCTCGACAAAGGTAAGGAGTCAGGTATGACACCTAAGTTGATTGTGTTAAATCTTTTATGGATACCGATGTTTTCCGTAAATTTAGCACTAAATATGGACTTGACTCTGAGATAGTAGCTTCTTTCTGTGAATCTTTTGCTACTATGTTGATCTCCCAAGGAGAAGTGGTTTAAATATCATCTCCCATAGAAGTAAAAGTAGCTGCACCTATTAAAGTTGAAGAAAAGACTATCACTTATAATGATCCTATTGTTCCTACTTCTTATGTTGAGAAACCACCTTTCCCTGTTAGGATAAAGGATCATGCTAAAGCTTCAACTGTGGTTAAAAGCAATATTAGAATTATACACCTCCTGAGAAAGTTAAAGTTGAACCTAATATTTGCTATTGTTAAAGATCTCTTGTCTGATAATATTGATGGGCATGTTATTCATTTCCTTGATGAGACTGCTAGAATTGCTAAACCTGTGCTAAAGATAAGACCGTGGTAGGCATGCCTGTTATTTCTGTTAAAATAGGAGATCATTGTTATCATGGCTTATGTGATATGGGTGCTAGTGCTAGTGCAATACCTTACGCCTTATACAAAGAAATTATGCATGATATTGCACCTGCTGAGATAGAAGATATTGATGTAACAATTAAACCTGCCAATAGAGATACTATTTCACCAATGGGATTGTTAGAGATGTTGAAGTCTTGTGTGGGAAAACTAAATATCCTGCTGATTTTCTTGTTCTTGGTTCCCCACAAGATAGCTTTTGTCCCATTATATTTGGTAGACCCTTCTTAAACACTGTTAATGCTAATAGATTGCAAAAGGATGTTGTTACTATCGGTTTAGATGATATGTCTCATGAATTTAATTTCTCTAAATTTAGTAGACAACACCGTGAAGAAGAATTACCTAGTAAGGATGAAATTATTGGTCTTGCTTCTATTGTCGTACCTCCTAGTGATCCTTTAGAACAATATTTGCTAGACCATGAAAATGATATGTTTATGAATGAAAGAAGGGAAATAGATGAAGTATTCTTTAAACAGGAACCTATTCTGAAACACAATTTACCTATTGAAATCCTAGGGGATCCTCCTCCACCCAAGGGTGATCCCGTGTTTGAGCTTAAACCTTGCCTGATACTCTTAAATATGCTTATCTTGATGAGAAAAAGATATATCCTGTTATTATTAGTGCTAACCTTTCAGAGCATGAGGAAGAGAGATTATTGAAAACTCTGAAGAAGCACCGTGCTGCTATTGGGTATACTCTTGATGATCTTAAGGGCATTAGTCCCACTCTATGTCAACATAAATAATTTGGAAGAAGATGCTAAACCAGTTCGTGATCAGACGGCTGAATCCTAAAATGAAAGAAGTGGTCAGAAAGGAAATACTAAAGCTCTTGAGGCAGGTATAATTTATCCCGTTGCTGATAGTCAGTGGGTAAGTCATGTCCATTGTGTCCCTAAGAAGGGAGGTATTACTGTTGTTCCTAATGATAAAGATGAATTGATTCAAAGAATTATTACAGGTTATAGGATGGTAATTGATTTCCGCAAATTAAATAAGGCTACTAAAAGATCATTACCCCTTACCTTTTATTGATCAAATGCTAGAAAGATTATCCAAACATACACATTTTTGCTTTCTAGATGGTTATTCTGGTTTCTCTCAAATAACTGTGTCAGAGATCAATCAAAGACTACTTTTACATGCCCTTTTGGTACTTTTGCTTATAGACGTATGCCTTTTGGTTTATGTAATGCACCTGCTACCTTTCAAAGATGCATGATGGCTATATTCTCTGACTTTTGTGAAAAGATTTGTGAGGTTTTCATGGACGATTTTCCGTCTATGGATCTTCTTTTGATGATTTCTTGAGCAACCTTGATCGAGTTTTGCAGAGATGTGAAGAAACTAATCTTGTCTTGAATTGGGAAAAGTG
>NC_053022.1:566723802-566742632 GCF_003073215.2 Triticum urartu | reverse complement strand
TCCATGCGACATACGATCCTGGTACATGTATATCTTGGCCAACTTCGCACTTGTATATGGTTTTCACTGGGATAAAGTGAGCCACTTTGGTCAAGCGATCAACTACTACCCATATAGAATCATATCCTGATTTGGTCCTGGGCAATCCGGTGATGAAATCCATGCCAAGCTTATCCCACTTCCATTCGGGTATCGGCATAGGCTGTAACATCCTGCTGGCTTTTGATGTTCTGCCTTCACTCTCTGACATACATCACATACGGCTACATACTCGGCAATATCCTTCTTCATACCAGTCCACCAGAAATCTCCTTTAAATCCACATACATCTTGGTGTTTCCGGGGTGAATCGAGTATGGTGAGTCATGAGCCTCCTGAAGTATTAACTTCCTGATCTCTGTGTTATTGGGCACATAAACACGGTCCTCAAACCACAAGGTGTCGTGTTCATCCTCACGAAAACCTTTGGCCTTTCCTTTGCTCATTCTCTCTTTTATCTCGGCATCTCTTTGTCATCCTTCTGAGCTTCTCGAATCTTTCCTAACAATGTAGACTGAACTTCCATTGTTGCAACAAAACCTCTAGGGACAATCTCCAATCGAAGTTCCCTGAGATCCTCCTAACTCCTTTGGCAATCCTGCGCTTATGAGTGTGTTGGCATAACTCTTCCGGCTCAAAGCGTCTGCTACGACGTTGGCCTTGCCTGATGATAGTGAAGCTTCATGTCATAATCCTTTATAAGCTCCAACCATCTCCTCTGCCTAAGGTTCAGCTCCTTCTGTGTGAAAATGTACTTCAAACTCTTATGGTCAGTGTATACATCGCAATGGTTTCCAATAAGATAATGTCTCCAAGTCTTCAACGCATGCACTACGGCAGCCAACTCAAGTCATGCATGGCATAATTTAACTCATGCGGTTTCAGTTGTCGCTGAGGCATAAAAAACTCTTCCATCCTGCATCAGTACTCCTCCAAGTCCTAAGCGAGAGGCGTCGCAATACACTTGGAAATCCTTGCGTATATCCGGCAGAATCAGTACTGGGGCTGTAGTCAGACGTTTCTTTAACTCCTGAAAACTCGCTTCACATTCTTCCGTCCATTTAAATTTGGTATCCTTCTTCAATAACTCTGTCATTGGCTTCGCAATCTTGGAAAAATTCTCAATGAATCTCCGTAGTATCCTGCGAGTCCAAGAAAACTGCGGATCTCGCTAACTGAAGTGGGTGCTAACCATTCAGTGACTGACTGAACCTTGGTGGGGTCTACTGCTATACCTTCTCCTGATATAACATGTCCAAGGAATCCAACTTCCTTCAACCAAAACTCACATTTGCTGAACTTGGCATACAACTGATGTTCCCTGAGTTTCTCGAGAACTAAACGCAAATGCTCCTTGTGCTCCTCTTCATTCTTCGAGTATACCATTATATCATCAATGAACACCACAACAAACTTATCCAAATATTCCATGAACACCTTGTTCATCATGCTCATGAAATAGGCAGGGGCGTTAGTCAGTCCAAATGACATGACCGTATACTCATATAACCGTACCTTGTGGTAAATGCGGTTTTAGGTATATCCTTCTTCCCGGATCTTTGGTGATATCCTGATCGCAGATCGATCTTCGAAAACACCTTAGCTCCTTGCAACTGGTCAAACAAATCATTGATCATCGGCAGTGGGTATTTGTTCTTGATCGTCACCTCATTCAATGCACGATAATCAACAACCATCCTTAGAGACTTATCCTTCTTCTCAACCAAAAGCACTGGGGCTCCCCATGGTGATGAACTCCGTCGGATGTAACCTTTCTCCAATAACTCCTTGATCTGCTTCTTAATCTCCTCCAGATCATTTGCGGGCATCCGGTAGGGTCTCTTTGATATTGGCCCGGTACCTGGCAATAGCTCTATCAAAAACTCGATGTCTCGATCCGGTGGCATGCCTGGTAACTCCTCTGGAAAAACATCTGGGTAATCCTTCACTAGCACTTCCTCCTGAACAACTCCTGAGGGTATTTACTTGGCTACTCCTAGGCGCATGTCTAGATACATACTTGATCCTTTTTCCCTCCGGGGTGGTGAGACAAATTGATTTACTAGCACAGTCAATGCTTCCTCCATACTTTGACATCCAGTCCATGCCTAATATCACATCCAATCCTTGTGACTCCAAAATTATTAGGTCTGAACGGAAAACATGGCTACCAATGGTTAGGGGTATCTGGTCGCACCATCGGCTGGCCATATACTCTGCTCCAGGTGAACTTAACTAACAGAGGGGTCCTAAGGGTTTGGGTTGGTAGTTTAAACTTATCCACGAATCCCCTTGATATGTATGAATGTGATGCACCAGTATCAAAAAGAACAAGGGCGGTAAAAGACTTAACCAAAAACTTACCGATAACCTGCGTCTGGCTGCCCTTCAACCTCCTCCACGTTAACGTGGTTCACTTGTCCTTTGTTGAATGGATTAGGCTTCTTCCCAGCGCTCCCATTACCGTTTCCATTCTTCGCTTCAGGGCACTCCGTGGCATAGTGTCCAGTCTTCCCGCACTTGAAGCAAGTAATGTGACTTAGGTCTCTCTTGGCGGTGTGGCTGGATTGGAGCGGGTCTGTTGTTGCTTGTTCCGTTCCCAGTCCCATTCTTGGAACCATTGTGGTTATGCGAACTTCCTCCGTTATGGTTATGACCTCCATGGTTATGAACAAGTCCTCCCGAGTTCGGGGTTAGACGAGGCTTCTGCTGAGCTCCTGAGTTGTACCTTCCTTGTCCATACTTCCTTTTGCGGCTCTCAATTTGCTGCTTCCCTTCAATCATAAGAGCCTTGTCTACCAACTCCTGGTAGTTGTTAAATGTTGCCACCATCAACTGCATGCTCATCTCATCGTTCAGCCCTTCCATAAACTTCTCCTGCTTCGCGATCTGTGGCCACATCGTCAGGGGCATAACGAGACACTTACTAAATTCATCCACGTACTGCCCCACAGTATGGTTCCCTTGGCGCAAGTTGCGAAACTCACGCTTCTTCATGCTCATAGCTCCCGTTGAGACATGGGCGGTGTGATGCTTGCTATAAACTCATGTAACAGTGGCTATAGGGTAGGTGACTACAAACAAAAAGACACATCCTGACGATTTTGGATGAACTACAATTGTTTTTTCTGTCATACACTAGGACACCTATGACTATTTGTCGCAAGACTCGTCGTTAGGCTCCTCCTCCTTAAATGATGGCACTGTCGGTGTCAAAACCGGCGGATCTCGGGTAGGGGTCCCGAACTTGTGCGTCTAAGGCGGATGGTAACAGGAGGCAGGGGACACGATGTTTATAGTTCGGGCCCTCTTGATGGAGGTACCCTACGTCCTGCTTGATTGTTCTTGATAATATGAGTAGTACAAGAGTTGATCTACCACGAGATCAAAGGCTAAACCCTAGAAGCTAGCCTATGGTATGATTGTATGTTGTCTACGGACTAAAACCCTCCGATTTATATAGACACCGGAGGGGGCTAGGGTTACACAAGGTCGGTTACAAAGGAGGAGATATACATATCCGTATTGCCTAGCTTGCCTTCCACGCCAAGTAGAGTCCCATCCGGACACGGGACGAAGTCTTCAATCTTGTATCTTCATAGTCCAACAGTCCGGCCAAAGGATATAGTCCGGCTGTCCGGAGACCCCCTAATCCAGGACTCCCTCAGTAGCCCCTGAACCAGGCTTCAATGACGATGAGTCCGGCGCGCAGATTGTCTTCGGCATTGCAAGGCGGGTTCCTCCTCCGAATACTTCATAGAAGATTTTGAACACGAGGATCGTGTCCGGCTCTGCAAAACAAGTTCCACATACCACCATAGAGAGAATAATATTTCCACAAATCTAATCTGCTGACGTACCCCGTAGTGTGACATCACACCACAGCCAGGTCTTTATTCGAATCAGTTTTTCATAACCAATCTCAGCGTGTTTTGAGGCGGTTTCCTTGGCACGTCTTGTCGAAGCAGAGATCGTGTCCCCTTTATACGGGATTCTCATCAATACGGACGTGGGTAACCCAACCGTGCCTAGGACTCCTAGATCTTAGGCAAGTCCCAAGGCCACGAGGAGGACGCTTGATATTCACCCTCTTTATAAAGGGGACAAGGCTTTTTCTTTTTTCCCTCTCGTGCTCAATCAAATCCTTCCCCGCCTCGAGTTCTAACACCCAAAGACTCAGGTCAGGTGCTTCGGACCTTCAACTATGTCCGGATCCAACCTTCAAGGTCGGTGGATGCCTTCCTCCGTCACGGAGGAGGACATCAAGAAGTTGAGAGAGGCCAGATATCTGACCGCCGAAATTTCGCATCGGCTGCCTGCCCCAGGGCTCGTCCCTACTCCCGAACCCAACGAGAGCGTCGTGTTCGTCTCCCACTTCCTCCGAGGACTAGGCCTCGCTCTGGATCCCTTTGTTAGGGGTCTTATGTTCTATTATGGGCTAGATTTTCACGATCTGGCCCCGGATTCCCTTCTTCACATTTCGTCATTTATTGTCGTATGTGAGGCCTTCCTCCGCATTACCCTCACTTCGGCCTGTGGCTCAAGACCTTCGATGTGAAGCCGAAGATGATCGAGGGGCAGCACGCAGCGTGCTGGAGGCGCTTTAATAAAAATTGCTGGACGCTCCATGGCCTGAGGGTTAGCTTCCCAGAGGTGTCCGATCTGGGCTAGCGGAGTGTCTACATACACAGCTCCTAGCAAGTGCAGCAATTTTGCCCCACCTTGCGCTCAAGCTCACACAAGCTGACATTCATGGATCAATCAAGTGGCTGAGCTGGGGCGTCAGGAGCCAATGAACGTGCCCGAATTACATGCACATAATTGTTATCGACTTCTTTGAGAAGAGCGGTCTGCTTATGGAGTGAGTGATACGTCCATTTTGCATCATGCTTTTATATCGATATTTATTTTATGGACTGTTATTTCACTTTATGTCACAATACTTATGGCTATTCTCTCTTATTTTACAAGGTTTACATAAGGAGGGAGAATGCCGGCAGCTGGAATTCTGGGCTGGAAAAGGAGCAAATATTAGAGACCTATTCTGCGCAACTCCAAAAGTCCTGAAACTCCACGGAACATCTTAAAATAAATAAAGAAAAATCCTCACCAAAGATGAAGGCCAGGGGGCCCACACCCTGCTCACGAGGGTGGGGGGCGCCCCCCCTAGGGCGCGCCCCCTACCTCGTGGGCCCCCTGGTGGCTCTCCGACGTCCATCTTCTCCTATATGAAGTCTTTCGATGAGAAAAAAATAAGGAAGCTTTTCGGGATGAGACTCCGCCGCCACGAGGCGGAACCTTGGCGGAACCAATCTAGAGCTCCGGCAGAGCTGTTCTGCCGGGGATACTTCCCTCCGGGAGGGGGAAATCATCACCATATCATCACCAACGCTCCTCTCATCGGGAGAGGGCAATCTCCATCAACATCTTCACCAGCACCATCTCATCTCCAAACCCTAGTTCATCTCTTGTATCCAATTCTTGTCTCAAAGTCCGGGATTGGTGCTAGTAGGTTGCTAGTAGTGTTGATTACTCCTTGTAGTTGATGCTAGTTGGTTTATTTGGTGGAAGATCATATGTTCAGATCCTATATGCATATTATTACCCCTCTGATTATGAACATGAATATGCTTTGTGAGTAGTTACGTTTGTTCCTGAGGACAAGGGAGAAGTCTTGCTATTAGTAGTCATGTGAATTTGGTATTCGTTTGATATTTTGATAAGATGTATGTTGTCTAGCCTCTAGTGGTGTTATGTGAACGTCGACTACATAACACTTCACCATTATTTGGGCCTAGAGGAAGGCATTGGGAAGTAATAAGTAGATGATGGGTTGCTAGAGTGACAGAAGCTTAAACCCTAGTTTATGCGTTGCTTCGTAAGGGGCTGATTTGGATCCACATATGTTTCATGCTATGGTTAGGTTTACCTTAATACTTTTGTTGTAGTTGCGGATGCTTGCAATAGAGGTTAATCATAAGTGGGATGCTTGTTCAAGTAAGAACAGC
Source organism: Triticum urartu (assembly GCF_003073215.2). Lineage (NCBI taxonomy): Eukaryota > Viridiplantae > Streptophyta > Magnoliopsida > Poales > Poaceae > Triticum > Triticum urartu. The sequence goes on along the minus strand of NC_053022.1, from coordinate 566,736,585 downwards.
ACCCAAGCACCGGTCCACCCACATATCAAATTATCAAAGTATCGAACGCGAATCATATGCGTCGATGGGGGTGGAGGGTGGGTGGCGTCGGTGCGGGAGGGGACTTGAGAACGTCTTTGTAGTGGTCTAGGTGTTGGGGCGTGGTAGAGTGTGTTGACTGGGGCTGTGTGGGGGATCAGGGGGTAGGCGGAGAGTTGTTCGTCTTTTATTGTGTGGGATTGGCGGGAGGGAGGATGTGGTGTGTACGTGTGAGTATTTTTTTTTGTACCGCGCGAATCATATGAACGTGATGAAAACTAGCTTGACGATATTCCCATGTGTCCTCGGGAGCGCTTTTCCTATTATAAGAGTTTGTCCAGGCTTGTCCTTTGCTACAAAAAGGATTGGGCCTTGCTGCACTTTATTTACTTTTGTTACTTGTTGCTCGTTACAATTATATCTATCACAAAACTATCTGTTACCACTTATTTCAGTACTTGCAGAGAATACCTTTGCTGAAAACCGCTTATCATTTCCTTCTGCTCCTCGTTGGGTTCGACACTCTTACTTATCGAAAGGACTACGATAGATCCCCTATACTTGTGGGTCATCAAGACTCTTTTCTGGCGCCGTTGCCGGGGAGTGTAGCGCCTTTGGTAGGTGGAATTTGGTAAGGAAAAATTTATATAGTGTGCTGAAATTTACTGTCACTTGTTACTATGGAAAGTAATTCTCTGAGGGGCTTGTTCGGGGTATCTTCACCCTGCAGTAGAGCAAAGAGTTGCTCCTCAACCTACTGAACCTATTGAAAATGAAACTCCTTTTGAATTTCCTTCGGGTATGATGGAAAAACTGCTAGCTAACCCTTTTACAGGAGATGGAACAAAGCATCCTGATGAGCACTTAATATATGTGGATGAAGTTTGTGGATTATTTAAGCTTGCAGGTTACCCGGATGATGTTGCTAAGAAGAAGGTCTTCCCTTTATCTTTGAAGGGAGACGCATTGATATGGTATAGGCTATGTGATGATATGAATCATGGATATAAAAGATTGATTGGAATTTCATCAAAAGTATTACCCTATGCATCTTGTTCATCGTGATCGCAATTATATATATAATTTCTGGCCTCGCGAAGGAGAAAGCATCGCTCAAGCTTGGGGGAGGCTTAAATCAATGTTATATTCATGCCCCAATCATGAGCTCTCAAGAGAAATATTATTGCAAAGTTTTTATGCTCGGCTTTCTGAAAAAATCGCACCATGCTCGATACTTCTTGTGCTGGCTCTTTTATGATGAAGACTATTGAATTCAGATGGAATTTATTGGATAGAATTAAACGCAACTCTGAAGATTGGGACCTCGACGAAGGTAAGAGTCAGGTATGACACCTAAGTTTGATTGTGTTAAATCTTTTATGGATACCGATATTTTCCGTAAGTTTAGCACTAAATATGGACTTGACTCTGAGATAGTAGCTTCTTTCTGTGAATCTTTTGCTACTTATGTTGATCTCCCTAAGGAGAAGTGGTTTAAATATCATCCTCCCATAGAAGTAAAAGTAGCTGCACCTATTAAAGTTGAAGAAAAGACTGTCACTTATAATGATCCTATTGTTCCTACTTCTTATTGAGAAACCACCTTTTCCTGTTAGGATAAAAGATCATGCTAAAGCTTCAACTGTGGTTCGTAAAAGCAATATTAGAACTTATACACCTCCTGAGCAAATTAAAGTTGAACCTAATATTGCTATTGTTAAAGATCTCTTGTCTGATAATATTGATGGGCATGTTATTCATTTCGTGATGAGACTGCTAGAATTGCTAAACCTTGTGCTAAAGATAAACCTAGATCTTTGGTAGGCATGCCTGTTATTTCTGTTAAAATAGGAGATCATTGTTATCATGGCTTATGTGATATGGGTGCTAGTGCTAGTGTTATACCGCATACTTTATATGAAGAAATTAAGAATGAAATTGCACCTGCTGAGTTAGAAGATATTGATGTCACAATTAAACTTGCCAATAGAGATACTATTTCAGCAATGGGAATTGTCAGAGATGTTGAGGTCTTGTGTGGGAAAACTAAATATCCTGCTGATTTTCTTGTTCTTGATTCCCCACAAGATAGTTTTTGTCCCATTATATTTGGTAGACCCTTCTTAAATATTGTCAATGCTACCATAGATTGCACAAAGAATGTTGTTACTGTTGGCTTGGATGATATGGTTCATGAGTTTAATTTCTCTAAATTTAGTAAACAACATCGTGAGGAAGAATTACCTAGTAAGGATGAAATTATTGGTCTTGCTTCTATTGCCGTACCTCCTAGTGATCCTTTAGAACACTATTTGCTAGACCATGAAAATGATATGTTCATGAATGAAAGAAGGGAAATAGATGAAGTATTCTTTAAACAGGAACCTATTCTGAAACACAACTTTGCCTGTTGAAATCTAGGGGATCCTCCTCCACCCAAGGGTGATCCCGTGTTTGAGCTTAAACCGTTGCCTGATAATCTTAAATATGCTTATCTTGATGAAAAGAAGATATATCCTGTTATTATTAGTGCTAACCTTTCAGAGCATGAAGAAGAAGATTATTGAAAACTCTGAAGAAGCACCTGCTGCTATTGGATATACTCTTGATGATCTTAAGGGCATTAGTCCCACTCTATGCAACATAAAATAAATTTGGAAGCAGATGCCAAACCAGTTCGTGATCCTCAACGACGTCTGAATCCTAAAATGAAAGAAGTGGTAAGAAAAGAAATACTAAAGCTTCTGGAGGCAGGTATAATCTATCCCGTTGCTGATAGTGAGTGGGTAAGTCCTGTCCATTGTGTCCCTAAGAAGGGAGGTATTACTGTTGTTCCTAATGATAAAGATGAATTGATTCCACAAAGAATTATCACAGGTTATAGGATGGTAATTGATTTCCGCAAATTAAATAAAGCTACTAAGAAAGATCATTACCCCTTACCTTTTATTGATCAAATGCTAGAAAGATTATGCAAACATACACACTATTGCTTTCTAGATGGTTATTCTGGTTTCTCTCAAATACCTGTGTCGGCTAAGATCAATCAAAGACTACTTTTACATGCCCTTTTGGTACTTTTGCTTATAGACGTATGCCTTTTGGTTTATGTAATGCACCTGCTACCTTTCAAAGATGCATGATGGCTATATTCTCTGACTTTTGTGAAAAGATTTGTGAGGTTTTCATGGACGACTTTTCCGTCTATGGTTCCTCTTTTGACGATTGCTTGAGCAATCTTGATCGAGTTTTGCAGAGATGTGAAGAAACTAATCTTGTCTTGAATTGGGAAAAGTGCCACTTTATGGTTAATGAAGGTATTGTTTTGGGGCACAAAGTTTCTGAAAGAGGTATTGAAGTTGATAAAGCCAAGGTTGATGCTATTGAAAAGATGCCATGTCCCAAGGACATCAAAGGTATAAGAAGTTTCCTTGGTCATGCCGGGTTTTATAGGAGGTTCATTAAGGACTTCTCAAAAATTTCTCGGCCTCTGACTAATTTATTGCAAAAAGATATACCATTTGTCTTTGATGATGATTGTGTAGAAGCATTTGAAATACTTAAGAAAGCATTAGTCTCTGCACCTATTGTTCAGCCACCTGATTGGAATTTACCCTTTGAAATTATGTGTGATGCTAGTGATTATGCTGTAGGTGCTGTTCTAGGGCAAAGAGTTGATAAGAAATTAAATGTTATTCATTATGCTAGTAAGACTCTAGACAATGCTCAAAGAAATTATGCTACTACTGAAAAAGAACTTTTAGCAGTTGTATTTGCTTGTGATAAGTTCAGATCTTATATTGTTGATTCTAAAGTAACTATTCAAACTGATCATGCTGCTATTAAATATCTTATGGAAAAGAAAGATGCTAAACCTAGACTTATTAGATGGGTTCTCTTGCTACAAGAATTTGATTTGCATATTGTTGATAGAAAGGGAGCTGAGAACCCCGTTGCAGACAACTTGTCTAGGTTAGAAAATATTCTTGATGACCCACTACCTATTAATGATACTTTCCTGATGAACAATTAAATGTTATAAGTACTTCTCGTAGTACTCCATGGTATGCTGATTATGCTAATTATATTGTTGCTAAGTTTATACCACCTAGCTTCACATACCAACAAAAGAAAAAGTTCTTCTATGATGAGACATTACTTTTGGGATGACCCACATCTTTATAAAGAAGGAGTAGATGGTGTTATTAGACGTTGTGTACCTGAGCATGAACAGGAACAGATCCTACGCAAGTGTCATTCTGAAGTCTTATGGAGGACACCACGCTGGAGATAGAACTGCACATAAGGTATTGCAATCTGTTTTATTGGCCTACTCTCTTCAAGGATGCCCGTAAGTTTGTCTTGTCTTGTGATGAATGTCAAAGAATTGGTAATATTAGTAGACGTCAAGAAATGCCTATGAATTATTCACTTGTTATTGAACCATTTGATGTTTGGGGCTTTGATTATATGGGACCTTTTCCTGCCTCTAATGGATACACACATATTTTAGTTGCTGTTGATTACGTTACTAAGTGGGTAGAAGCTATTCCAACTAGTAGTGCTGATCATAACACTTCTATTAAAATGCTTAAAGAAGTTATTTTCCGAGGTTTGGAGTCCCTAGATATTTAATGACTGATGGTGGTTCACACTTTATTCATGGTGCTTTCCGTAAAATGCTTGCTAAATATGATGTTAATCATAGAATTGCATCTCCTTATCACCCACAGTCTAGTGGTCAAGTAGAGTTGAGCAATAGAGAGCTCAAATTAATTTTGCAAAAGACTGTTAATAGGTCTAGAAAGAATTGGTCTAAGAAACTTGATGATGCGTTATGGGCTTATAGAACTGCATACAAAAATCCTATGGGTATGTCTCCGTATAAAATGGTCTATGGAAAAGCATGTCACTTACCTCTCGAACTAGAACATAAGGCATATTGGGCTATTAAAGAGCTTAACTATGATTTTAAACTTGCCGGTGAAAAGAGGTTATTTGATATTAGCTCACTTGATGAATGGAGAACCCAAGCTTATGAAAATGCCAAGTTGTTTAAAGAAAAAGTTAAAAGATGGCATGACAAAAGGATACAAAAGCGTGAGTTTAATGTAGGTGATTATGTATTGCTATACAACTCTCGTTTAAGATTTTTTGGATTTCTTTGTCATGCCATTACTTTTCTTTAAACAACTTGGCATTTTCATAAGCTTGGGTTCTCCATTCATCAAGTGAGCTGATATAAAATAACCTCATCTCACCGGCAATTTTAAAATCATAGTTGAGTTCTTTAATAGCCCAATATGCCTTATGTTCTAGTTCGAGAGGTAAGTGACATGCTTTTCCATAAACCATTTTATACGGAGACATACCCATAGGATTTTTGATGCAGTTCTATAAGCCATAATGCCTCATCAAGTTCTTGGACCAATTATTCTAGACTATTAACAGTTCTTTTGCAAAATTAATTTGAGCTCTCTATTGCTCAACTCTACTTGACACTAGACTGTGGGTGGATAAAAGGAGATGCAATTCTATGATTAACATCATTATTTAGCAAGCATTTTACGGAAAGCAACCATGAATAAAGTGTGAACCACCATCAGTCATTAAATATCTAGGGACTCCAAACCTCGGGAAATACTTCTTTAAGCATTTTAATAGAAGTTGTTATGATCAGCACTACTAGTTGGAATAGCTTCTACCCACTTAGTAACGTAATCAACAGCAACTAGAATATGTGTGTATCCATTAGAGGCAGGAAAAGGTCCCATATAATCAAAGCCCCAAACATCAAACGGTTCAATAACAAGTGAATAATTCATAGGCATTTCTTGATGTCTACTAATATTACCAATTCTTTGACATTCATCACAAGATAAGACAAACTTACGGGCATCCTTGAAGAGAGTAGGCCAATAAAAACCAGATTGCAATACCTTATGTGCAGTTCTATCTCCAGCGTGGTGTCCTCCATAAGACTCGGAGTGACACTTGCGTAGGATCTGTTCATGTTCATGCTCAGGTACACAACGTCTAATAACACCATCTACTCCTTCTTTATAAAGATGTGGGTCATCCCAAAAGTAATGTCTCAAATCATAGAAGAACTTTTTCTTTTGCTGGTATGTGAAGCTAGGTGGTATAAACTTAGCAACAATATAATTAGCATAATCAGCATACCATGGAGTACTACGAGAAGTACTTATAACATTTAATTGTTCATCAGGAAAGCATCATTAATAGGTAGTGGGTCATCAAGAATATCTTATCTAACCTAGGTTGTCTGCAACGGGGTTCTCAGCTCCCTTTCTATCAACAATATGCAAATCAAATTCTTGTAGCAAGAGAACCCATCTAATAAGTCTAGGTTTAGCATCTTTCTTTTCCATAAGATATTTAATAGCAGCATGATCAGTTTGAATAGTTACTTTAGAATCAACAATATAAGATCTGAACTTATCACAAGCAAATACAACTGCTAAAAGTCTTTTTCAGTAGTAGCATAATTTCTTTGAGCATTGTCTAGAGTCTTACTAGCATAATGAATAACATTTAATTTCTTATCGACTCTTTGCCCTAGAACAGCACCTACAGCATAATCACTAGCATCACACATAATTTCAAAGGGTAAATTCCAATCAGGTGGCTGAACAATAGGTGCAGAGACTAATGCTTTCTTAAGTATTTCAAATGCTTCTACACAATCATCATCAAAGACAAATGGTATATCTTTTTGCAATAAATTAGTCAGAGGCCGAGAAATTTTTGAGAAGTCCTTAATGAACCTCCTATAAAATCCGGCATGACCAAGGAAACTTCTTATACCTTTGATGTCCTTGGGACATGGCATCTTTTCAATAGCATCAACCTTGGCTTTATCAACTTCAATACCTCTTTCAGAAACTTTGTGCCCCAAGACAATACCTTCATTAACCATAAAGTGGCACTTTTCCCAATTCAAGACAAGATTAGTTTCTTCACATCTCTGCAAAACTCGATCAAGATTGCTCAAGCAATCGTCAAAAGAGGAACCATAGACAGAAAAGTCGTCCATGAAAACCTCACAAATCTTTTCACAAAAGTCAGAGAATATAGCCATCATGCATCTTTGAAAGGTAGCAGGTGCATTACATAAACCAAAAGGCATACGTCTATAAGCAAAAGTACCAAAAGGGCATGTAAAAGTAGTCTTTGATTGATCTTTAGCCGACACAGGTATTTGAGAGAAACCAGAATAACCATCTAGAAAGCAATAGTGTGTGTTTTTGCATAATCTTTCTAGCATTTGATCAATAAAAGGTAAGGGGTAATGATCTTTTTTAGTAGCTTTATTTAATTTGCGGAAATCAATTACCATCCTATAACATGTAATAATTCTTTGCGGGATCAACTCATCTTTATCATTAGGAACGACAGTAGTACCTCCCTTCTTAGGGACACAATGGACAGGACTTACCCACTGACATATCAGCAACGGGGTGATTATACCTGCCTCCAGAAGCTTTAGTATTTCTTTCTTACCACTTCTTTCATTTAGGATTCAAACGTCGTTGTGATCACGAACTGGTTTGGCATCTGCTTCCAAATTTATTTTGTGTTGGCATAGAGTGGGACTAATGCCCTTAGGATCATCAAGAGTATATCCTTTAGCAGCACGATGCTTCTTTAGAGTTTTCAATAATCTTTCTTCTTCATGCTCTGAAAGGTTAGCACTAATAATCACATGATATATCTTCTTTTCATCAAGATAAGCATATTTAAGATATCAGGCAAATGTTTAAGCTCGAACACGGGGATCACCCTTGGGTGGAGGAGGATCCCCTAAGATTTCAACAGGCAAGTTGTGTTTCAGAAATGGGTTCCTGTTTAAAGAATACTTCATCTATTTCCCTTCTTTCATTCATGAACATATCATTTTCATGGTCTAGCAAATAGTATTCTAAAGGATCACTAGGAGGTACTGCAATAGAAGCAAGACCAATAATTTCATCCTTACTAGGTAATTCTTCCCACGATGTTGTTACTAAATTTAGAGAAATTAAATTCATGAGACATATCACCTAAACCAATAGTAACAACATCCTTTTCGCAATCTATCTTAGCATTAACTGTGTTCAAGAAGGGTCTACCAGATATAATGGGACAAAAGCTATCTTGTGGGGAACCAAGCACAAGAAAATCAGTAGGATATTTAGTTTTCCCACACAAGACTTCAACATCTCTAACAATTCCCATTGGTGAAATGGTATCTCTATTGGCAAGTTTAATTGTGACATCAATATCTTCTAACTCAGCAGGTGCAATATCATGCATAATTTCTCTGTATAAGTCAATAGGTATTGCACTAGCACTAGCACACCATATCATACAATCCACGATAACAATGATCTCCTATTTTAACAGAAATAACAAGCATGCCTACCAGATCTAGGTTTATCTTTAGCACATGGTTTAGCAATTCTAGCAGTCTCATCACAGAAATGAATAACATGCCCATCAATATTATCAGACAAGAGATCTTTAACAATAGCAATATTAGGTTCAACTTTAATTTGTCAGGAGGTGTATAAGTTCTAATATTGCTTTTACGAACCACAGTTGAAGCTTTAGCATGATCTTTTATCCTAACAGGAAAGGTGGTTTCTCAACATAAGCAGTAGGAACAATAGGATCATTATAAGTGACAGTCTTTTCTTCAACTTTAATAGGTGCAGCTACTTTTACTTCTATGGGAGGATGATATTTAAACCACTTCTCCTTAGGGAGATCGATATGAGCAGGAAAAGATTCACAGAAATAGGCTACTATCTCAGAGTCAAGTCCATATTTAGTGCTAAATTTACGGAAAACATCGGTATCCATAAAAGATTTAACACAATCATACTAGGTGTCATACTGACTCCTTACCTTCGTCGAGGTCCAATCTTCAGAGTTGCGTTTATCTTTTCCAATAAATCCCATTTGAATTTCATAGTCTCCATCATAAAAGAGCAGACAAGAAGTATCGAGCATGGTTGCGATTGTTATCAAAGTCCGAGCATATAATTTTTTTGAATAATCAATTTCTCTTGAGAGCTCATGATTGGGGGCATGAATATAACATTGATTGAAGCCTCCCCCAAGCTTGAGCCGATGCTTTCTCTTCGCGGAGGCCAGAAATTATATATATAATTGCGATCACGATGAACAAGATGCATAGGGATAAAACTTTCTGATTAAATTCCAATTTCAATCGTTTGTAGTTATGACCCCGTCATCACATAGCCTATACCATGTCAATGCATCTCCCTTCAAAGATTAAAGGGAAGACCTTCTCTTAATAACATCTCCGGGCACACCTGCAAGCTTAAATAATCCACAAACTTCATCCACATATATTAAGGTGCTCATCAGGATGCTTTGTTCCATCTCCTGCAAAAGGATTAGCTAGCAGTTTTTCTAACATACCACAAGGAATTTCAAAGCAGTCATTTTCATCCAGTAGGTTCAGTAGGTTGGAGGAGTCAACTCTTTGCTCTACTGGTCGGGGTGAAGTACCCGAACAAGCCCCTCAGAGGATTACTTCCATAGTAACAAGTGACAGGAATTTCAGCACACTATATAATTTTTCCTTACCAAATTCCACCTACCAAAGGCGCTTCACTCCCCGGCAACGGCGCAAAAAGAGTCTTGATGACCCACAAGTATAGGATTATCGTAGTCCTTTCGATAAGTAAGAGTGTCGAACCCAACGAGGAGCAGAAGGAAATGATAAGAGGTTTTCAGCAAGGTATTCTCTGCAAGCACTGAAATTATAGGTAATAGATAGTTTTGTGATAAGATAATTTGGTAACGAGCAACAAGTAACAAAAGTAAATAAAGTGCAGTAAGGTGGCCCAATCCTTTTTGTAGCAAAGGACAAGCCTGGACAAACTCTTATATGATGTAAAGCGCTCCCGAGGACACATGGGAATATCGTCAAGCTAGTTTTCACACGTTCATATGATTCGCGTTCGGTACTTTGATAATTTGGTATGTGGGTGGACCGGTGCTTGGGTACTTTCCTTACTTGGACAAGCATCCCACTTATGATTAACCTCTATTTCAATCATCCGCAACTACAACAAAAGTATTAAGGTAAACCTAACCATAGCATGAAACATATGGATCCAAATCAGCCCCTTACGAAGCAACACTAACTAGGTTTAAGCTTCTGTCACTCTAGCAACCCACCATCTAATTATCTCTATGCCTTCCTCTAGCCCAAATAATGGTGAGTTTCATGTAGTCGATGTTCATATAACACCACATAAGGGAAAGACAACATACATCTATCAAATATCGAACGAAATACCAAATTCACATGACTACTTAATAGCAAGACTTCTCCCATGTCCTCAGGAACAAACGTAACTACTCACAAAGCATATTCATGTTCATAATCAGAGGGTATTAATATGCATAAAAGGATCTAAACATATGGATCTTCCACAAATAAAACCAACTAGCATCAACTACAAGGAGTAATCAACACTACTAGCAACCAACAGGTACCAATCCCGGACTTGGAGACAAGAATTGGATATAAGAGATGAACTAGGGTTTTGAGAGGAGATGGTGCTGGTGAATATGTTGATGGATATTGCCCTCTCCCGATGAGAGGAGCGTTGGTGATGACGATGGCGATGATTTGCCCCTCCCGGAGGGAAGTGTCCCCGGCAGAACAGCTCCGCCGGAGCCCTAGATTGGTTCCGCCAAGGTTCCGCGTCGTGGCGGCGGAGTCTCGTCCGGAAAGATGGCTTATGATTTTTTCCTCATCGAAAGACTCCATATAGCAGAAGATGGACATCAGAGGGCCACCAGGGGGCCCACGAGGTAGGGGGCTGCGCCCAGGGGGGTAGGGTGCGCCCCCACCCTCGTGGGCAGGGTGTGGCCCCCTTGGTGAACTTCTTGCGCTCAGTATTTTTTATATATTCTGAAAATGACTTCTCGTGAAGTTTCAGGACTTTTGGAGCTGTGCAGAATAGGTCTATAATATTTCCTCCTTTTCCAGCCCAGAATCCCAGCTTGCCGGCATTCTCCCTCTTTATGGTAAAACCTGTAAAATAAGAGAGAATAGGCATAAGTATTGTGACATAATGTGTAATAATAGCCCATAATGCAATAAATATAGATATAAAAGCATGATGCAAAATGGACGTATCAACTCCCCCAAGCTTAGACCTCGCTTGTCCTCAAGAGAAAGCCGAAATCGAAAAATATGTCCACATGTTCAGAGATAGAGGTGTCGATAAAAATAAAATACGGACATGAGGGCATCATGATCATTCTTAGAACAACAACTTATATAATTATTGTCATATGATCTCTTATGCTAGAGTAACAATTAAATCACAATTTCAAGTATGAATCATAAAATTCATTGAAAACTAACAAACTATAATTTCAATCATTGGAGCAATTGCAATTTATCATAACATAGGAAAGATTCAATATATAAGAGCTTTTCAGCAAGTCCACATACTCAACTATCATATAGTCTTTCACAATTGCTAACACTCACGCAATACTTATGGGTATGGAGTTTTAATCGGACACAGAGAAAGATATGGGCTTATAATTTTGCCTCCCAACGTTTTACCTCAAGGGTAATGTCAACAATAATAGTTCATGAAAACTCACATCCAATTAGCCATATATACCAGGATCTTTCCAACATGTTGTGCTTTCCAAAGATAAATTGTAAAAAGAAGGGTGAAGATCACCATGACTCTTATGTAAGGTAGGAGATAAAGGTAAAAGATAGGCCCTTTCACAGAGGGAAGCACAGGTTGTCATGCGCTTTTATGGTTGGATGCACAAAATTAGTGCGAAAGAACGTCACTTTATATTGCACTTGTGATATGGACCTTTATTATGCAGTCTGTCGCTTTTATTTCTTCCATATCACATGATCGTATAAAGCTTATTTTCTCCCACACTAATAAGTCATACATATTTAGAGGGCAATTTTTATTGCTTGCACCGATGACAACTTACTTGGAGGATCTTACTCAATCCATAAGCACGTATGGTGGACTCTCATGGCAAAACTGGTTTAAGGGTGTTTGGAAGCACAAGTAGTATCTCTACTTAGTGCAAAGAATTTGGCTAGCATGAGGGGGAAAAGCAAGCTCAATCATGTTGGATGGTCCATGACAATATAATTTATCTCAGATGTAAGAAACATAACCCATTACGTTGTCTTCCTTGTCCAACGTCAACTCTTTAGCATGTCATATTTTAATGAGTGCTCACAATCATAAAAGATGTCCAAGATAGTGTATTTATATGTGAAGACCTCTCTTTCTTTATTACTTCCTATTAATTGCAACGATGACCAGAACTATGTTTGTTAACTCTCAACAATTTTTATTCATCATACTCTTTCTATGTGAGCTCATTACTCTCCATAAGATCCATATGATCTCTTTGTTTCTTTTTATTTCTTCTCTTTTCTTTTATTCATTCAAGATCATGGCAAAATAATCAAGCCCTTGACTCAACACTAATCTTTATTATATAGCTCACGGACTCGATTACATAGAAGGATCGTAAAGCAAAACTCGCAACTAGATCATACTAAAACTTTTATTCTACTAGATCAAAATATCATCAAAAGGATCGAACTAAGAAAAATGGTAAAGATAAAAGTGATGGTGATACGATACCGGGGCACCTCCCCCAAGCTTGGCAGTTGCCAAGGGGAGTGCCCATACCAGATATTCAGTTCTTCTTTGTTGG
>NC_053022.1:566711083-566722802 GCF_003073215.2 Triticum urartu | reverse complement strand
CGAACGAGTTTCTCCAACTTTAGTTGAACCGAGTGTGGCTATGCCCGTCCTTGCGAAGGTTAAAACAGCACCAACTTGACAAACTATCGTTGTGGTTTTTGATGCATAGGTAAGATTGGTTCTTGCTTAAGCCCGTAGCAGCCACGTAAAACTTGCAACAACAAAGTAGAGGACGTCTAACTTGTTTTTGCAGGGCATGTTGTGATGTGATATGGTCAAGACATGATGCTAAATTTTATTGTATGAGATGATCATGTTTTGTAAGAGTTATCGGCAACTGGCAGGAGCCATATGGTTGTCGCTTTATTGTATGAAATGCAATCGCCATGTAATTGCTTTACTTTATCACTAAACGGTAGCGATAGTCGTATGAAGCAATAGTTGGCGAGACGACAACGATGCTACGATGGAGATCAAGGTGTCAAGCCGGTGACGATGGTGATCATGACGGTGCTTTGGAGATGGAGATCAAAGGCACAAGATGATGATGGCCATATCATATCACTTATTTGATTGCATGTGATGTTTATCCTTTATGCATCTTATTTGCTTTGATTGACGGTAGCATTATAAGATGATCTCTCACTAAATTATCAAGAAGTGTTCTCCCTGAGTATGCACCGTTGCGAAAGTTCTTCGTGCTGAGACACCACGTGATGATCGCGGTGTGATAGGCTCTACGTTCAAATACAACGGGTGCAAAACAGTTGCACACGCGGAATACTCAGGTTATACTTGACGAGCCAAGCATATACAGATATGGCCTCGGAACACGGAGACCGAAAGGTCGAGCGTGAATCATATAGTAGATATGATCAACATAGTGATGTTCACCAATGAAACTACTCCATCTCACGTGATGATCGGACATGGTTTAGTTGATTTGGATCACGTAATCACTTAGAGGATTAGAGGGATGTCTATCTAAGTGGGAGTTCTTAAGTAATATGATTAATTGAACTTAAATTTATCATGAACTTAGTCCTGGTAGTATTTTGCAAATTATGTTGTAGATCAATCGCTCGCGTTGTTGCTTCCCTGTGTTTATTTTGATATGTTCCTAGAGAAAATTGTGTTGAAAGATGTTAGTAGCAAATATGCGGATTGGATCCGTGATCTGAGGTTTATCCTCATTGCTGCACAGAAGAATTATGTCCTTGATGCACCGCTAGGTGACGGACCTATTGCAGGAGCAGATGCAGACGTTATGAACGTTTGGCTAGCTCAATATGATGACTACTTGATAGTTTAGTGCACCATGCTTAATGTCTTAGAATCGGGACTTCAAAGACGTTTTGAACGTCATGGACCATATGAGATGTTCCAGGAATTGAAATTAATATTTCAAGCAAATACCCGAGTTAAGAGATAAAAGTCTCCAACAAGTTCTATAGCTAAAAGATGGAGGAGAATCGCTCAACTAGTGAGCATGTGCCCAGATTGTCTGAGTACTACAATCGCTTGAATCAAGTGGGAGTTAATCTTCCAGATAAGATAGTGATTGACAGAATTCTCTAGTCACCATCACCAAGTTAGTAGAACTTCGTGATGAACTATGATATGCAAGGGATAACGGAAACGATTCCCAAGCTCTTCGTAATGCGGAAATTGATGAAGGTAGAAATCGAGAAAAACATCAAGTGTTGATGGTAGACAAGACCACTAGTTTCAAGAAAAGGGCAGAGGGAAGAAGGGGAACTTCAAGAAGAACAGCAAGCAAGTTGCTGCTCAAGTGAAGAAGCCCAAGTCTGGTCCTAAGCCTGAGACTAAGTGTTTCTACTGCAAAGGGACTGGTCACTGGAAGCGGAACTACCCCAAGTGATTGGCAGATAAGAAGGATGGCAAAGTGAACATAAGTATATTTGATATACATGTTATTGATGTGTACTTTACTAGTGTTTATAGCAACCCCTCAGTATTTGATACTAGTTCAGTTGCTAAGATTAGTAACTCGAAACGGGAGTTGCAGAATAAACAGAGACTAGTTAAGGGTGAAGTGACGATGTGTGTTGGAAGTGGTTCCAAGATTGATATGATCATCATCGCACACTCCCTATACTTTCGGGATTAGTGTTGAACCTGAATAAGTGTTATTTGGTGTTTGCGTTAAGCATGAATATGATTTGATCATTTTATTGTAATACGGTTATTCATTTAAGTAAGAGAATAAATTGTTGTTCTGTTTACATGAATAAAACCTTATATGGTTACACACCCAATGAAAATAGTTCGTTGGATCTCGATCGTAGTGATACACATAATCATAATATTGAAACCAAAAGATGCAAAGTTAATAATGATAGTGCAACTTATTTGTGGCACTGCGTTTAGGTCATATTGGTGTAAAGCGCATGAAGAAACTCCATGCTGATGGGATTTTGGAATCACTTGATTATGAATCACTTGATGCTTGCGAACCATGTCTCTTGGGCAAGATGACTAAAACGCCGTTCTCCGGAACAATGGAGCAAGCAACAGATTATTGGAAATAATACATACTGATGTATGCGGTCCGATGAGTGTTAAGGCTCACGGCAAGTATCGTTATTTTCTGAACTTCACAGATGATTTGAGCAGATATGGGTATATCTACTTGATGAAACGATAGAAGTCTGAAACATTTGAAAAGTTCATATAATTTCAGAGTGAAGTGGAAAATCATCGTAACAAGAAAATAAAGTTTCTACGATCTGATCATGGAGAAGAGTATTTGAGTTATGAGTTTGGTCTTCAGTTAAAACAATGTGAAATAGTTTCACTACTCACGCCACCTGGAACACCACAGCATAATGGTGTGTCCGAACGTCATAACCGTACTTTATTGGATATAGTGCAATCTATGATGTCTCTTACCGATCTACCACTATCGTTTTGGGGTTATGCATTAAAGACAGCTGCATTCACATTTAAAAGGGCACCATCTAAGTCCGTTGAGACGACACAATCTGAACTGTGGTTTGGCAAGAAACCAAAGTTGTCGTTTCTTAAAGTTTGGGATTGTGATGCTTATATGAAAAAGTTTCATCCTGATAAGCTCAAACCCAAATCGGAGAAATATGTCTTCATAGGATACCCAAAGGAGACTGTTGGGTACACCTTCTATCACAGATCCGAAGGCAAGACATTCGTTGCTAAGAATGGATCCTTTCTAGAGAAGGAGTTTCTCTCGAAAGAAGTGAGTGGGAGGAAAGTAGAAAACTTGATAAGGTAATTGTACCTTCTCCCTTATTGGAAAGTAGTTCATCACAGAAATCTGTTCTTGTGACTACTACACCAATTAGTGAGGAAGCTAATGATGATGATCATGTAACTTCAGATCAAGTTACTACCGAATCTCGTAGGTAAACCAGAGTGAGATCCGCACCAGAGTGGTACGGTAATCCTGTTCTGGAGGTCATGTTACTATGACCATGACGAACCTACGAACTATGAGAAGCGATGGTGAGCCCAGATTCCGCAAAATGGCTTGAGGCCATGAAATCTGAGATGGGATCCATGTATGAGAACAAAGTATGGACTTTGGTTGACTTGCCCGATGATCGGCAAGCCATAGAAAATAAATGGATCTTCAAGAGGAAGACGGACGCTGATAGTAGTGTTACTATCTACAAAGCTAGAATTGTCGCAAAAGGTTTTCGACAAGTTCAAGGTGTTGACTACGATAGAGTTTCTCACTCGTATCTATGCTTAAGTCTGTCCGAATCATGTTAGCAATTGCCGCATTTTATGAAATCTGGCAAATGGATAAACAAAACTGCATTCCTTAATGGATTTATTAAAGAAGAGTTGTATATGATGCAACCAGAAGGTTTTGTCAATCCTAAAGGTGCTAACAAAATATGCAAGCTCCAGCGATCCATCTATGGACTGGTGCAAGCATCTCGGAGTTGGATATAAACGCTTTGTATATGATCAAAGCATATAGATTTATACAGACTTGCGGTGAAGCCTGTATTTACAAGAAAGTGAGTGGGAGCACTACAACATTTCTGATAAGTATATGTGAATGACATATTGTTGATCGGAAATAATGTAGAATTATTCTGCAAAGCATAAAGGAGTGTTTGAAAGGAGTTTTTCAAAGAAAGACCTCGGTGAAGCTGCTTACATATTGAGCATCAAGATCTATAGAGATAGATCAAGACGCTTGATAAGTTTTTTTCAATGAGTACATACCTTGACAAGATTTTGAAGTAGTTCAAAATGGAACAGTCATAGAAAGGGTTCTTACCTGTGTTACAAGGTATGAAATTGAGTAAGACTCAAAGCCCGACCACGGCAGAAGATAGAAAGAGAATGAAAGTCATTCCCTATGCCTCAGCCATAGGTTCTATAAAGTATGCCATGCTGTGTACCAGATCTATTGTATACCCTACACTGATTTTGGCAAGGGAGTACAATAAGTGATCTAGGAGTAGATCACTGGACAGCGGTCAAAATTATCCTTAGTGGAATAAGGATATGTTTCTCGATTATGGAGGTGACAAAAGGTTCGTCGTAAAGGTTACATCGATGCAAGTTTTGACACTGATCTAGATGAACTAAGTCTCAATCTGGATACATATTGAAAGTGGGAGCAATTAGCTAGAGTAGCTCCGTGCAGAGCATTGTTGACATAAATATTTGCAAAATACTTACGGATCTGAATATAACAGACCCGGTGACTAAAATTATCTCACAAGCAAAACATGATCACACCTTAGTACTCTTTGGGTGTTAATCACATAGCGATGTGAACTAGATTACTGACTCTAGTAAACCCTTTGGGTGTTGGTCACATATCGATGTGGACTATGGGTGTTAATCACATGGTGATGTGAACTATTGCTTGTTAAATCACATGGCGATGTGAACTAGATTATTGACTCTAGTGCAAGTGGGAGACTGAAGGAAATATGCCCTAGAGGCAATAATAAAGTTATTATTTATTTCCTTATTTCATGATAAATGTTTATTATTCATGCTAGAATTGTATTAACCGGAAACATAATACATGTGTGAATACATAGACAAACAGAGTGTCACTAGTATGCCTCTACTTGACTAGCTCGTTAATCAAAGATGGTTATGTTTCCTAACCATAGGACAAAGAGTTGTTATTTGATTAACGGGATCACATCATTAGGGATGATCTGATTGACATGACCCATTCCATTAGCTTAGCACCCGATCGTTTAGTATGTTGCTATTGCTTTCTTCATGACTTATACATGTTCCTATGACTATGAGATTATGCAACTCCCGTTTGCCGGAGGAACACTTTGTGTGCTACCAAACGTCACAACGTAATGGGTGATTATAAAGGTGCTCTACAGGTGTCTCCAAAGGTACATGTTGGGTTGGCGTATTTCGAGATTAGGATTTGTCACTCCGATTGTCGGAGAGGTATCTCTGGGCCCTCTCGGTAATGCACATCACTTAAGCCTTGCAAGCATTGCAACTAATGAGTTAGTTGTGAGATGATGTATTACGGAACGAGTAAAGAGACTTGCCGGTAACGAGATTGAACTAGGTATTTGGATACCGACGATCGAATCTCGGGAAAGTAACATACCGATGACAAAGGGAACAACGTATGTTGTTATGCGGTCTGACCGATAAAGATCTTCATAGAATATGTAGGAGCCAATATGGGCATCCAGGTCCCGCTATTGGTTATTGACCGGAGACGTGTCTCGGTCATGTCTACATTGTTCTCGAACCGTAGGGTCCGCACGCTTAAGGTTTCGATGACAGTTATATTATGAGTTTATGAGTTTTGATGTACCGAAGGAGTTCGGAGTCCCGGGAGAATCGGGGACATGACGAGGAGTCTCGAAATTGCGAGATGTAAAGATCGATATATTGGACGACTATATTCGGACATCGGAAAGGTTCTGAGTGATTCGGGTATTTTTCGGAGTACCGGAGAGTTACGGGAATTCGCCGGGGAGTATATGGGCCTTATTGGGCCATACGGGAATAGAGGAGAGAGGCCAAAAGGAAGGAGGCCTGCGCCCCCCCTCTGGTCCGAATTGGACAAGGGGCGCAGCCCCCTTTTCCTTCTTCCTCTCCCCCTCTTTCCCCTTCTCCTACTCCAACAAGGAAGGAGGAGTCCTACTCCCGGTGGGAGTAGGACTCCCCTTGGCGCGCCCCCTCCTAGGCCGGCCGCCCCCTCCCCCTTGCTCCTTTATATACGGGGGCAGGGGGCACCCTAGACACACAAGTTGATCTTCGTGATCGTTCCTTAGCCGTGTGCGGTGCCCCCTCCACCATATTCCACCTCGGTCATATTGTAGCGGTGCTTAGGCGAAGCCCTGCGACGGTAGAACATCAAGATCGTCACCACGCCGTCGTGCTGACGGAACTCCTCCCCGACGCTTTGCTGGATCGGAGCCCGGGGATCGTCATCGAGCTGAACGTTGTGCCAAGAACTCGGAGGTGCCGGAGTAACGGTGCTTGGATCGGTCGGATCGTGAAGACGTACGACTACATCAACCGCGTTGTCACAACGCTTCCGCTGTCGGTCTACAAGGGTACGTAGATCACACTCTCCCCTCTCGTTGCTATGCATCACCATGATCCTGTGTGTGCATAGGAAATTTTTTGAAATTACTACAAAACCCAACATTCACACCCTTTGGCTTATTTGGACCCTCATTTTCTTTTGAAAAAGCAGCAACATGAGAGCCGCCGTCAGGCCCGGAATAATGACGACAATGAACCGCCTTCCGTTTTACAACAAACTCCTCGAAAACGCCAGAATGAGGTTTCTTTCATCTTTGTCTTTTGCTTTCATTAATGAATCTATTCCCTTGCATCACTGAATTTATTTTACCTTTTGTAGGAGGTTTCTCGCTCTTCTGGCGACTCATCTCAGACTCAGTTTCCGGCTTTCAAAACTACTCCTGGGTAAGGAAAAATCAGCTTTCCTGTGTGTCTTTAAAAATTGCATCCTTACACTAACTGTCTCATAAAACTTTTCTTAGCGGCCAAGCCAAATCCAAGAAGGCCAAGGTGATTAAGCCGTCAGAAGACCCGAAGGTTCCTGCACCTGAACCGGCCATGCCAACTCCTCCCTCTGAAATTGAATCACCTGAAGACCCGGCTGTTCATACTCAATTGGATCCTCCCGAGTTGTCAGCCGATGAGATCACCCTTAATACGACTATCACTGAACCATCTAGTTCAGCTAACCCGCCAACCACTTCTGATACCGATGTGTTGATTACTGGTAGCCGATTTGTTGAACCGGGGACCCCCACTGTATTAGCCCGGGACACTGCTAAGCAAGAAGCCTTGGAGAAGCAGAAAGTGCATTTTGATATCTCTCACTACACTCATCTGAATGCTAGTGACATACTGTCCGGCTATCTCAGTCATGTGCATTCCAGCCGTGAGTCGGAAATTGAGATGGTCAAGCAATTGCAGCTAAAATATGAGGTATGTTCTCCGGTTCACTTATACTCTGTCAGCCCCCAAGTCTTCAGATGATGAACCTGAATGATCTATAGACTTTATGATATAGGTTGATACTTTGTCTCTAAGCTTTTCGAAAGTCCAAAAAAGTAGCGTAAACTTCACCTGTAGTCCCCAAGGGCCGGCTCAATTTATCATAAATGAACCGGTACTTAACTTCATAACTGTCTTTTACAAGCCCCAATAAGTATTGCAATCTGGCTTAACCTTGAAAAACTTTATTAATGCATTAGCCCCCAAGTGCCAAGTGTTGTTACTTTGTAAAACACTTGGGACTTGAAACATATAAGAGTCATAAAAATTGCTTTGGCAGACATTAGCCCCCAAGTGTCAAGTGGTATTGTGGTGCAAAGTACTTGAGACTTGAACCCTTATAACTTTTAAGTTAAGCCTTGACACACCTGTGTATGTTTTGTAGAACACCCTATCTGAATTCGGCTCCCAATTAACTGATGCAAAGACCCGGCTGGCAGATCAAGAAGCAGAAATCAAGACTGTTGATTCTAAACTCCAATTGAGTCTTTTTGAGACAGAAAAATTGAAGACAAGCTTGACTACAAAGAAGAAATCCTGGGCCGAAGAAAAGACGCTGCTGATACAACATGCTGAAACAGCTGAGGCAGCTCTTGAGGAGGTTACCAGGGAGCTCACCGGTTTAAAGAACCGGGTGTCTCAAATGGTCTCCGCCATCTTTGGTAAGTCATCTGTACTAATCATTTATACTTTATTTTGGCCAGGAATATAAGCCACTCGCTGAACCTTTGTTAAAAACACTCGCAGGTCCACGAAGTAGAAATCTGAACCAAGATAGTGTGATGAAGTTGAAGGCGGTTTATACCTTGGTGGAGCAATTGTATACTGGCGCTCAACGAGCACTTGCCACCATCTCCCCTGCTAACCAAGGACCCAATCGTTGAGCGATGTCTTGAAGAAGTTATCAATCTTACCCGCCAGGTTCCAAGAGGTCAAACGATCCTGTGCCAGAGCCGGAGCCCTGACTGCCCTGAGCCGCTCCAAAGCCTGGGTGCCAAATCTAGACCCGATGGATGTGGCTAAGGGGTACCCTACCGTGAAGGAAGACGGGACTCCATTTGAGCAAGATGACTTCATTGCCTGTGTGAGGGGAGTTCGACCTCAAGCTACCATTCTTGGAGAAGAGACCAACATTGATAAATATCAGCCGTTTTTGATTTGGAGAATAAGAAGATGGCGACTCCCTCTTATAAGGTGACAGATCTTATCCTGCTGGTTCGTCAACACACTTTTGCTCTGGAAGTTGACCCGGCCGGCCTGATTGATGATGAAGCAAAGTTCATTGCTCTGAACGGCTTTGACTGGTCCAATCCCAGCTTCTAATCAGTAGAAGGAGGTGAACCGACGAGGGGAGAGTCATAACCATCTTGTGGGCTCTCAAAGCCTTGTAATAGATTTAGCTTGAAAACTGCATGTGTTGCTTATGCCGTCGCACACAAAATGTTGCATACTACTCTTTGCCAGCCCATCTTTGATTACATCTGCAGTGTTTCAAATTTGCTCCTGCAAAAAGTGAAAGAACTGGCCTGGTGGTTCAGCACCGGACGGGTCAAAATACCCGGTATATGAAATTATCACAGTAGAAAAAGTAAACAAGGCTGAAAAACCCTTTGATTAATGAAAAAACACGCGAAAAACCTGTTTGTAAACAACAGTTATACCTGTGTTCTGGACTGTCGGTTTTCATGACCCGGATGACGAGGTTGATAACCCAATCCATCATAGAAGGCA
This sequence comes from Triticum urartu, assembly GCF_003073215.2. Lineage (NCBI taxonomy): Eukaryota > Viridiplantae > Streptophyta > Magnoliopsida > Poales > Poaceae > Triticum > Triticum urartu. The sequence continues at coordinate 566,713,580 of NC_053022.1, read as the reverse complement.
ATACTTCCATATGTCTGATTACTGTTATGCATTGGCAATTCATTGTCAAATAACCGAGCCGGTTTAATTTGAAACCATGCTGATGATGACCCACAAGTATAGGGGATCTATCGTAGTCCTTTCAATAAGTAGGAGTGTCGAACCCAACGAGGAGCAGAAGGAAATGATAAGCGGTTTTCAGCAAGGTATTCTCTACAAGTACTAAAATAAGTGGTAACAGATAGTTTTGTGACAAGATAAATTGTAATGAGCAACAAGTAACAAAAGTAAATAAAGTGCAGCAAGGTGGCCCAATCCTTTTTGTAAAAAAGGACAAGCTGGAACAAACTCTTATAATAGGAAAAGCGCTCCCGAGGACACATGGGAATATCGTCAAGCTAGTTTTCATCACGTTCATATGATTTGCGTTCGATACTTTGATAATTTGGTATGTGGGTGGATCGGTGCTTGGGTACTCTCCTTACTTGGACAAGCATCCCACTTATTATTAACCTCTATTGCAAGCATCGCAACTACAACAAAAGTATTAAGGTAAACCTAACCATAGCATGAAACGTGTGGATCCAAATCAGCCCCTTACGAAGCAACGACATAAACTAGGGTTTAAGCTTCTATCACTCTAGCAACCCATCATCTACTTATTATTTCCCAGTGCCTTCCTCTAGGCCCAAATAATGGTGAAGTGTTATGTAGTCGACGTTCACATAACACCACTAGAGGCTAGACAACATACATCTTATCAAAATATCAAACGAATACCAAATTCACATGACTACTCATAGCAAGACTTCTCCCTTGTCCTCAGGAATGAACGTAATTACTCACAAAGCATATTCATGTTCATAATCAGAGGGGTAATAATATGCATATAGGATCTGAACATATAATCTTCCACCAATTAAACCAACTAGCATCAACTACAAAGAGTAATCAACACTACTAGCAACCTACTAGCACCAATCCCGGACTTTGAGACAAGAATTGGATACAAGAGATGAACTAGGGTTTGGAGATGAGATGGTGCTGGTGAAGATGTTGATGGAGATTGCCCTCTCCCGATGAGAGGAGCGTTGGTGATGACGATGGTGATGATTTCCCCCTCTGGGAGGGAAGTATCCCCGGCAGAACAGCTCTGTCGGAGCTCTAGATTGGATCCGCCAAGGTTCCGCCTCGTGGCGGCGGAGTCTCGTCCCGAAAAGTTCCCTCTTATTTTTTTCTCATCGAAAGACCTCATATAGGATAAGATGGGCATCATAGAGCCACCAGGGGGCCCACGAGGTAGGGGGCGCGCCCTAGGGGGGTGCGCCCCCCACCCTCGTGAGAAGGGTGTGGGCCCCCTGGCCTTCATCTTTGGTTGGATTTTTCTTTATTTCTTTTAAGATTCGTGGAGTTTCAGGACTTTTGGAGTTGCACGCAGAATAGGTCCTCTAATATTTGCTCCTTTTCCAACCCGAATTCCAGCTGCCGGCATTCTCCCTCTTTATGTAAACCTTGTAAAATAAGAGAGAATAGCCATAAGTATTGTGACATAAAGTGAAATAACAGTCCATAATGCAATAAATATCGATATAAAAGCATGATGCAAATGGACGTATCAACTCCCCCAAGCTTAGACCTCGCTTGTCCTCAAGCGAAAAGCCGATAACAATAAATATGTCCTCATGTTTAGAGTAGAGGCGTCGATAAAAATAAAATACAGACATGAAGGCATCATGATTATTCTTATAACAGCAACATATATAGATTTTGTCATATGATTACTTATGTTCAAGTGATGATCTATTCACAATGCAAAAAGTATAAATCATAAACCTTATTGGGCTTCCAACAAACTATAATCTCAGTCATTGAAGCAATTGCAATTTATCATAACATCGGAAAGAAGTCTATGTCAGAGCTAAAAAGCAAGTCCACATACTCAACTATCATTTAGTCCTCCATAATTGCTAACACTCACGCAATACTTGTGGTTACGGAGTTTTAATCGGACACAGAGAAAGATAGGGGCCTTATAGTTTTGCCCCACAACCTTTTACCTCAAGGGTAATGTCAACAATAATGGTTCATGCTCCCCTACATCCAATTAATTAGATATATGTTCTTTCCAACATGCTAGCTTGCCAAAGGATAAAATGAAAAAAAAGGTGAAGATCACCGTGACTCTTGCATAAGGTAAGAAGATAATAATAAAGGATAGGCCCTTCGCAGAGGAAGCAGAGGTTGCCATGCGCTTTTATGTTGGATGCATATAAAATCTCAATGCGAAAGAACGTCACTTTATATTGCCCCTTGTGATATGAACCTTTATTATGCAGTCCATCGCTTTTATTACTTCCACATCACAAGATCGTATAAAGCTTATTTCTCCCACACCAATCAATCATACATATTTAGAGCAATTTTTATTGCTTTGCACCATGACAACTTACTTGAAGGATCTTACTCAATCCATAGGTAGATATGTGGACTCTCATGGCAAAACTGGTTTAGGGATATT
>NC_053022.1:566669502-566710083 GCF_003073215.2 Triticum urartu | reverse complement strand
GATATTTGTTTGAAAAGTATGAAGCTTTTGATGATGATGTTTATAGGACTGAAAATTTATATTAAATATTGTTATGATAATTATGCTTCTAATGCCTATGTTAAACCATATATTGAGTCTACTCCGCTGTCCAAGAAGAGACTAATATTTTGCAGGAGTCTATGGAAGAAGAATTGATGAAACTGTGAGCTCATTGGATGAAAAAGATGAGGAGGAGAGCGAAGAACAAAAGGAGGAAGAGCGGATTAGCTACCCGTGCCCACCTTCTAATGAGAGTAACTCTTCAACTCATACATTGTTTAATTTCCCTTCGTGCTTACCGAAGGATGATTGCTATGATGATGATTATGATCCCGTTGATTCTTTTGAAATATCCCTTTTTGATGATGCTTGATTCTATGCTTGTGGCCAAGATGCCAATATGAATTATGCTTATGGAGATGAACTTGCTATAGTTCCTTATGTTAAACATGAAATTGTTGCTATTGCACCCACTGATAGTCCTATTATCTTTTTGAATTCTCCCAACTACACTATATCGGAGAAGTTTTACCTTATTAAGGATTATATTGATGGGTTGCCTTTTACCGTTGCACATGATGATTTTGATGAATATATGCATGTGCTTGCTGCTCCTACTTGCAATTATTATGAGAGGGAACTATATCTCCACCTCTCTATGTTTCCAATATAAAATTGCAAGAAACTGTTTATACTATGCATTGGCCTTTACTATGTGTGCATGAATTGTTCTTTTATGACATGCCGATGCATAGGAAGAGAGTTAGACTTCGTCATACATGATATATGTTACTTTGTGCTCACTACTAAATTACAAATCATTTTTAATTAAAATTGGCTTTGATATACCTTGGGATCCGGGTGGATCACTACTTGAGCACTATATGCCTAGCTTAATGGCTTTAAAGAAAGCGCTGCCAGGGAGACAACCCGGAAGTTTTAGAGAGTCATTTATTTCTGTTGAGTGCTTTCATATAGTTTAAAAACAACAAAAATAAAGAGGGGAACCCAAAACTTTTTCAAAAAGGAAAGTGAAAGTGAGAAAGACAAGCATTGTTGAAGTGGGAGAGCTCCTTGAACTTTGTTCATGCTCACGAACTTTGTGAATCTTGATTACAGAAACTTTTCAACAAAAATAATTATCCCCTTGTACAATTCCATTGTATTATAAAAATAATGTGCCAAGGTTTTCCTTTAGGATGTTTACATTTGCTTGATGGTCTGTACGGTGCAGGACAGAAACTTTGGCTGTAGTGCGCGATTTTACATTTTTCTGGAACGATCAAATGGTTCTGATTCTTTTTGCACTGTATTTCTATACAATTGTTTATTTTTCCTAATTTTGGAGAATTTTTCAAGTATCAAGTATGGTGAATGTTCAGATTATTACAGACTGTTCTGTTTTAGACAGATTCTGTTTTTGATGCATAGTTTGCTTGTTTTGATGAACTATCAATTTATATCAGTGGATTAAGCCATGAAAAAGTTATATTACAGTAGACACAATGCAAAATATGAATTGGTTTGCAACAGTACTTAGAGTATTGATTTGCTTTATTATACTAACGGATCTTACCGAGTTTTCTGTTGAAGTTTTGTGTGGATGAAGTGTTCGATGATCGAGAAGGTCTCGATGTGAGAAGAAGGAAGAGAGGCAAGAGCTCAAGCTTGGGGATGCCCTAGGCACCCCAAGTAAATATTCAAGGAGACTCAAGCGTCTAAGCTTGGGGATGCCCCGGAAGGCATCCCCTCTTTCTTCAACAAGTATCGGTATGTTTTCGGATTCGTTTCGTTCATGCGATATGTGCAATCTTGGAGCGTCTTTTGCATTTAGTTTTCATTTTTCTTTTATGCACCATGCTGGTATGAGATAGTCCTTGATTTATAGAATGCTCATGCACTTCACTTATATCTTTTGAGTATGGCTTTATAGAATGCTTCATGTGCTTCACTTATATCATTTGAAGTTGGATTGCCTGTTTCTCTTCATAGAAAACCGCCATTTGTAGAATGCTCTTTTGCTTCACTTATATTTGTTAGAGCGTGGGCATATCTTTTGTAGAAAGAATTAAACTCTCTTGCTTCACTTATATCTATTTAGAGAGATGACAGGATATGTTCATGGTTAGTCATAAAATCCTACATAAAACTTGTAGATCACTGAATATGATATGTTTGATTCCTTGCAATAGTTTTGCGATATAAAGATGGTGATATTAGAGTCATTCTAGTGGGTAGTTGTGGATTATAGAAATACTTGTGTTGAGGTTTGTGATTCCCGTAGCATGCACGTATGGTGAACCGTTATGTAACGAAGGAGCATGATTTATTTATTGATTGTCTTCCTTATGAGTGGCGGTCGGTGACGAGCGATGGTCTTTTCCTACCAATCTATCCCCCTAGGAGCATGGCATAGTACTTTGTTTCGATGACTAATAGATTTTTGCAATAAGTATGTGAGTTCTTTATGACTAATGTTGAGTCCATGGATTATACGCACTCTCACCTCCGCCATTGCTAGCCTCTCTAGTACGCGCACTTTGCTACTACCCATACTATACGTCTCCAACTATAATTTTTGATTGTTCCATGCTATTATATTATCTGTTTTGGATGTTTATGGGCTTTATTATACACTTTTATATTATTTTTGGGACTAACCTATTAACCCAGAGCCCAGTGCCAGTTTTTGTTTTTCCTTGTTTTAGAGTATCGCAGAAAAGGAAAATCAAACGGAGTCCAATTGACCTGAAACTTCACGGAACTTATTTTTGGAAGGAAGCAACCCGGGAGACTTGGAGTCCACGTCAAGGAAGCTTCGAGGAAGCCACGAGGTAGGGGGGCGCACCCACCCCCCTGGGCGCGCCCTCCACCGTCGTGGGCCCCTCGTGGCTCCCCTGACGTACTTCTTCCACCTATATATCTCCATATACCCTAAAACGATCCGGGGAGCACAATAGATCGGGAGTTCCGCCGCCAGAAGCCTCCGTAGCCACCGAAAGCCAATCTAGACCCGTTCCGGCACCCTGCCGGAGGGGGAATCCCTCTCCGGTGGCTATCTTCATCGTGCTCTCCATGACGAGGAGGGAGTAGTTCTCCCTCGGGGGGGGACCCCTCTTCATCATCCCGGCGCTCTCCATGACGAGGAGGGAGTAGTTCTCCCTCGGGGCTGAGGGTATGTACAGTAGCTATGTGTTTGATCTCTCTCTCTCTCTCTGTTCTTGAGGTGACGATCTTGATGTATCGCGAGCTTTGCTATTATAGTTGGATCTTATGATGTTTCTCCCCCTCTACTCTCTTGTAATGGATTGAGTTTTCCCTTTGAAGTTATCTTATCGGATTGAGTCTTTAAGGATTTGAGAACACTTGATGTGTGTGATGTCTTTTGCTCATGCTTTTATATCAATATTTATTGCATTATGGGTTGTTATTACACATTATGTCACAATACTTATGCCTATTCTCTCTTATTTTACAAGGTTTACATAAAGAGGGAGAATGCCGGCAGCTGGGATTCTGGGCTGGAAAAGGAGCAAATATTAGAGACCTATTCTGCACACTCCAAAAGTCCTGAAACTTCACGGAAGATGTTTTCCAAATATATAAAAAATACTGAGAGCAAGAACTTCACCAGGGGGGCCACACCCTGCCCACGAGGGTGGGGGCGCCCTACCCCCTGGGCGCGCCCCCTACCTCGTGGGCCCCCTGGTGGCCCTCCGGTGGCCATCTTCTGCTATATGGAGTCTTTCGATGGGAAAAAATCATAAGCCATCTTCTCGGACGAAACTCCGCCGCCACGAGGCGGAACCTTGGCGGACCAATCTAGGGCTCTGGCGGAGCTGTTCTGCCGGGGAAACTTCCCTCCCGGAGGGGGAAATCATCGCCATCGTCATCACCAACGCTCCTCTCATCGGGAGAGGGCAATCTCCATCAACATCTTCATCAGCACCATCTCCTCTCAAAACCCTAGTTCATCTCTTGTATCCAATTCTTGTCTCCGGGATTGGTACTAGTAGGTTGCTAGTAGTGTTAATTACTCCTTGTAGTTGATGCTAGTTGGTTTATGGTGGAAGATCATATGTTCAGATCCTATATGCATATTAATACCCCTCTGATTATGAACATGAATTTGCTTTGTGAGTAGTTACGTTTGTTCCTGAGGACATGGGAGAAGTCTTGCTATTAGTAGTCATGTGAATTTTGTATTCGTTCGATATTTTGATGAGATGTATGTTGTCTCTCCTCTAGTGGTGTTATGTGAACGTCGACTACATGACACTTCACCATTATTTGGCCTAGAGGAAGGCATTGGGAAGTAATAAGTAGATGATGGGTTGCTAGAGTGACAGAAGCTTAAACCCTAGTTTATGCGTTGCTTCGTAAGGGGCTGATTTGGATCCATATGTTTCATGCTATGGTTAGGTTTACCTTAATACTTTTGTTGTAGTTGCGGATGCTTGCAATAGAGGTTAATCATAAGTGGGATGCTTGTCCAAGTAAGGACAGTACAAGCACCGGTCCACCCACATACCAAATTATCAAAGTACCGAACGCGAATCATATGAGCTGATGAAAACTAGCTTGACGATATTCCCATGTGTCCTCGGGAGCGTTTTCTCTATATAAGAGTTTGTCCAGGCTTGTCCTTTGCTACAAAAAGGATTGGGCCACCTTGCTGCACTTTATTTACTTTTGTTACTTGTTGCTCGTTACAAATTATCCTATCACAAAACTATCTGTTACCACTTATTTCAGTACTTGCAGAGAATACCTTGCTGAACCGCTTATCATTTCCTTCTGCTCCTCGTTGGGTTCGACACTCTTACTTATCGAAAGGACTATGATAGATCCCCTATACTTGTGGGTCATCAAGACTCTTTTCTGGCGCCGTTGCCGGGGAGTGAAGCGCCTTTGGTAGGTGGAATTTGGTAAGGAAAAATTTATATAGTGTGCTGAAATTTACTGTCACTTGTTACTATGGAAAGTAATCTCTGAGGGGCTTGTTCGGGGTATCTTCACCCCGTCCGAGTAGAGCATATAGAAGTTCCTATAAGATTGCTCCTCTATATTGAACTACTGTTTTATGCATTGGGCTTTATTATACCAATTTCTATATATTGGATCTAATCGTCGTTTAAAACGAAGCAGACAGATCTTGTTGTTTCTTTATGATTTGATCTGCTTAGAATGAAGGAATATACTCCTGAAAACGGAAGACAATAACACTAGAGAGTTATTTTTGAAGCAAACACCCCACCGATGGCGTTGACACTACAAGGAAGGACGAGGAGCATCCACGAGTGGTAGTGGTATCTAGGAAGCTGTCTATGGGACACAGTGGCATACCTGACCAGTGAATACCTGAAAATATATACATACGTGACCATAACTTAGAGAAGATAGTCGCGCCCAAGTTTCCAAACGCACGAGACTCCGTAGAAAAAAGTCAAATAGGACTTATAGGAACCTGACCGAGCGGGGAATCACACGGTGGCATTATATACAAGGCTGTAATAGAGGAGGGAGTAGTTTCCAACTCAGGGAGCGTATGTAAAGTAGACTATTGTGTTTGCTCTGCTTCTACCTTAGTCTGTGTCTTCAGATGGATAACCAGATCTTAGGTGCATGAGAGCTTCCACTTGTCCATTATGTTGGTGTTGAAATTGTACTAGAGCAATATAAAGGAGTTGATTTTCAATTTATCTGTTCATTAATTGGTTATTATTATGATATAATTTTTATCAAGAAATGTATACCAGTGTGTAATAACATAGCAACAAGTGTTACTAGTGAATTAGTTGATTTAGCCTGTTTGTCACAGATATATGGTTTTGGCTATGGAAATGGTGATATTTGTATGCCGCCGTACATTATTAGGAGAATGATTTATGGAAAACAAATCATAAACATAGAAGGATAGTATAGTCGTATATATGATAGAAAGTTTTTAAATGTAAGTATCATTTATTGATGAGACTCGTTGGTAATGGATTACCCCGGTAGGATTGGTTTTTGGGTGTAAAAGTCATAGTAATGATGGTATATAAAGGTTAATGGGGTTTCGAATAGGGTCCTGTTAGGACGTTGCTCGATCAGACTGGGATTGTCATGTACTGACCGGGAGTTTGGAACTCGCTATGCATTCCATCAATGAGATAAAAGTGACACGCTGTATAGTCACGGGTCATGATAGGTACGAGGTAAAGTGATTTCTTCAGGGGTAGATTTGAAAAGGTATGGGATAGAGAATTGAAATTGGGAAAAGTAACGTACCAGAAATTGACAAGGATTGTATATCGGGAGTTTTGTGAATATTTCCGATCAATGGTTTAACGCGATCTGAGGATGTGGAGCCTGGGTTTAGGCCGTGTTGGTTATTGAAGGCTTCTATGACCAGTTTCACACCACTCCGAAGATTTGGTTCGTCTAATGGTTGATGTCAGGGTTACGTCTCCTCCTACCCCTATAAGCATAGGTTGCCAAAGGGACAAGGTTTAGAAAAGTGGTTTTTTCTTGATCAGGTGTTTAAACGCTGGAGTGAGAGAAGGAGTATAGAATGAACAGGTATTTGTGAAAAGCTAGCATTATCCATTTTTCAAGGAACGGAGAAAGGATGATGTTAATTGCTAATATCTGTGTCACATACTAGTTACGTCTATGAGGCAGTCAGGAATGAATATAAGCATGTGACTTCATCTTCCCGAAAGGGTGTTGGTCCTTAGATATCTTGGTTTAGCATTGTTTGATCAATAAAAAGGCAAAGTGGTCTGGGCGGTATAAATATGGATCATCTGTCATTGATGTGTGCTTTATTGTTTATGATTATTGTATCTGAAATAAAATATCTATAGATTTAGGGGCATCTATATCTCTGTACTGGGATTCGGTTGTAGACGTTCGTCGTCTACCTCTCTCGATCGGTGGTCAGGAGGAAATATTGAATAATAACCAGTTTGACTCCGCTTTATATATTGGTCCTTGGTACTGCCTGACCGGCGCTAGAGTGCATCGATACTCAAATACTCGCGCCTTGTATTGAGGAGTACAATATCATTATACCTCCTTTCTTAGGGTAACCAGATGAATGAGACTTTTATCCATTCGTGAGCTATACAGGCTAATGGGATAGATATATTATCTCTGCGCACAGATAGTCTTTTGAAAAGTTGCTTGTGTCTGTACCACTTCTTTCATCTTCGGTGATTTCCGTTAACCGACTGTTTGTGTCAACAAGCAGTGGAGGTATTTTTGGGTGGCCAATCCCGGAGGGGCCCATGGGAATTTCTGGGGAGAGGGGACCCATGAGGGTCCCGGCCGATTCTTGAACTTAATCGCGATCCAGTTTCCATATTATTTAATGTGTGGTCTGGGGGTTAACGGGCTCTGGGGACCAGGTAGCGCCAATAATTAAGTGGGACCGATGGGCGGACTAATGCCCTGTAAGAATGCATTCACCCACGAGTATTATCCAATGTTAAGAATCATCAACACTACTATTTTACTTCCTTAATTCATCTCCTTCCTTACTCCTTGTCCCACTGGTTTAGAAGCGGCGAAGTGACATCCCACGTTGTAGGACTAACCTCTAGTTGCAAGCCCATCCGGCAAATCCTACACAAAGTCCATTATATGAGGGTAACAATCCCTAACATAATAAGCATATATGAAACACTATTGGGGGGCATGCTGTCTGTGATCCAAGGCATCTATATAGCACAAAGGGGTTACGAAGAGCAGGACCGCTATATAAACTAGCGGGGGTCGCTGAGTACGCCCCTTGCGTCTTGTCTATAATCACTCTCTCCCTCCTCGTGCTAGTGCGGCGATCCCCATGCATGAAACAGGTGGATCCAAATCAGCCCCTTCAACATAAACTAGGGTTTAAGCTTCTGTCACTCTAGCAACCCATCATCTACTTATTACTTCCCAATGCCTTCCTCTAGGCCCAAATAATGGTGAAGTGTTATGTAGTCGACGTTCACATAACACCACTAGAGGCTAGACAACATACATCTTATCAAAATATCAAACGAATACCAAATTCACATGACTACTCATAAGCAAGACTTCTCCCTTGTCCTCAGGAACAAACATAATTACTCACAAAGCATATTCATGTTCATAATCAGAGGGGTAATAATATGCATATAGGATCTGAACATATGATCTTCCACCAAATAAACCAACTAGCATCAACTACAAGGAGTAATCAACACTACTAGCAACCTACTAGCACCAATCCCGGACTTTGAGACAAGAATTGGATACAAGAGATGAACTAGGGTTTGGAGATGAGATGGTGCTGGTGAAGATGTTGATGGAGATTGCCCTCTCCCGATGAGAGGATCGTTGGTGATGACGATGGTATGAAATCACCCTCCGTGGAGAGGTCACCAGGTCCGACCCCACGAATACCTGGTGTGTGAACGGGAGTGCGGTGTTGCTGGAATCGGTGTTGTAAGTATGGTACGATTTCACGGTCTGAGTGTGTGAATCTACAAGGAGCGTAGACTTGCTCTGGCCGGATGAGTGTGCATCCCCAGCTCGTAAGATTTGTGAGCCGCCAAGGTTCCGCCTCAGTGGCGGTGTGGGAAGTATGCGTCAATGCACGGAATCAGTGTGTGCGATCTGTATGTGCCTTTTCTAATTTTTCTCAGTCGAAAAGAACTCATGCAATATAGGAGTGAATCTTGATGTGGCTATTTGGAGAGTCTCTACCAGTGCAAGGTGACGCCCGACGAGTCGCAATATGGGCTTAGCAATTTAGGGTGGCACGCCTGCGGCCTAGGGGGGTGTTTTCTTGTCGAGTGAAATAATGTTGGGGCTAATGGTTGTATTTCTTCTGCTCATAGTTTTTTTGTTCAGCTCCCGGAATTGTGGGATGAGGCGCACGTTAAATGTTACGCTTAAGCAAGATGGTTTAAGTATGTGTGATCATGGTGGTTGTGCGTCGCTGTCTGCTCTCTACCTTTAGTGTGCGGAAAGCCGTTCCGCGAATGAGCCCTCGTATAATTGACGGTATGTGATGTGTTAGCAAATAAGCCGGCGGTAAGATCGGTCTTGTGAACTTTTGCGCATACTGACATTAAGAATGCTCGTCTTGTTTTATGCGCGGTTTTGTTGAAGTGTGCTTGCCACAGTTGTGTGTGTATGAGAGTAAACAGTGTAATGTATAATGTGAAATTGGAAGGTTGCTGTTGTTGTATAGGAATCCAGTGATTTATTGTTGGACCGAATAGGCGTTGGAGTTGTCTTAATGTTTTGGGTCATCCTGCGTGTTGGAACGCTAATGTACCTATTACCCATCTTTTTTTCTTTGGTGCGTAGTTGTTTGTAGTTTTTTGTATCTATGTGTTGGCCTATCCTTTTTGAGAAGACAATGTCCTCATCGAGAGATTTCAGAGAGCTTTTGTGAGTTGCGTAGAATGAGGTTTCTTCTGAAGTAATGTTTTACTCCTTTTCGAGGGAATCAATATTTTCAGCTGCCTGGGAACAGTTCTCGGCCTCCTTATGGTATGAGTATCCTTTGCTAAATAGAAGAATAGCCATAAGTAGTGTGACATGTAAACGTGAGAATCCAATGGACAGCCCATAGATTGCGAGTCGGTATGTTTGGCAAGACATATATCAGATATAAATTATTGGTTCAATGATTGACTTAAGATAGTGAGACGTTGATTTCATACTTCATCGCTTCTCTAAGCTTAGACCTTTGTGCCGTTTGCGTTGTTCTCAAGCGAAAAGCTGGATAACAATAAAATATGAGCGCTTTGGTAGCTACAAATTCAGAATGTCCGTCATTTTTTATAATGTCCGAGAAAGTGTTTCCCCTACTGTGCACGTTGCGAGCGTTCGTGTTCCGAGCCCAGATGAGATCTGAATCGGGTGTGTATGAGTTAACTTCTACCAACGGTGTAAAGCAGATTTCAATGATAGTCGTAAATGAAGAAGAATTCGAGATAAAAGACGGACATGAAGAAATCGACCTGTATGTCAATATGTGCTCAACTATGACATCACGGAACCATCGATATAGATTTTCGCCATCGGAATCTGAGAATGAAGTACGTTAATGTACGTGATAGTAATGATCAATAGTTTCATGTTGACCCTATATGATTCTAGTGCGATCTAATGCAGAGAAATGATATATCAGTCCACTAAACCTTAGTTGGCGCTCATCCATAAACTAGGAATATTCTTATAACCTTCTATACGAGTAAACATTGAAGAGCAGATGCAAATAGTTTTAATTGCTATAATGTAAGCAGTGAGAGAAGGTGTGTCTATGTCGAGAGCTAAAATAAGTGAACAAGTTTTCTCTCATCTAGATAGATTACACCCTATCAATTTTGTGTCCTCCCATATAGAAAATTTGTCTTACGACGGTCATCTCTCGACTTATCTGTGTGTGATCTGGAGTAATTATATCTGCTTGGACATCAGGATGAAAAATGGAGTAGGGCTGTTTGTATCAGTGAAAATTTATCTGTCCCCTCAACCCTTAGAGACAAACTGCCAAATAACGTAATTGTCAACAATAAGTATGGGTTCAGTGCTTCCCCGACATCCTACCATGAGTGAGTTAAGTAAATCATCTATGTCTGAAGTATTTCTACCATTCTCAAGTTTTGCTGCAACCGGATACAAAGATGAAAAAGAAGTATTAAGGTGTGTAAGCTGAGATCACCGTGATGACTACTTGCATTAAAGTAGAAGAAAAAATAATAAAGGATAGGCCTGACTTGCGCCAGAGGGGGGTTGAAAGCACCACAGTACGGAAAAGCCGTTTGACGGCTTGTAGGTGCGATCGACCTTGTGGCGCTTACTCTGTTGGTATATTAGTCCCAAAATCTTCAATGGCTGCTTTTCGATGTCAGAGAGGGGCCTAGTGTATTGAGAGCCGGAAGAGATGAAATGAGTAATGTCCGATCGAGTGATGACGTGTTTTTTCCGAGTATCGCCGCTGTGGATTGAAAGTTCGATTAGTGAAAAGATTCTCTCCACTTGTTAGAATGTATGCAGTCAGTCGTCACTTTTATTACTTCCACATCACAAGATCGTATAAAGCTTATTTCTCCCACACCAATCAATCATACATATTTAGAGCAATTTTTATTGCTTGCACCGATGACAACTTACTTGAAGGATCTTACTCAATCCATAGGTAGATATGGTGGACTCTCATGGCAAAACTGGTTTAAGGGTATTTGTGGAAGCACAAGTAGTATTTCTACTTGAGTGCTGAGAATTTGGCTAGCATGAGGGGGAAAGGCAAGCTCAACAAGTTTAGGAGGATCCATGACAACATACTTTATCTCAGATATAAGAAATACATAACTCATTACGTTGTCTTCCTTGTCCAACATCAACTCTTTAGCATGTCATATTTTAATGAGTGCTCCCAATCATAAAAGATGTCAATGATAATATATCTATATGTGAAACCTCTCTTTCCTTATTACTTCCTATTAATTGCAACAATGACCAAAGCTATGTCTGCCAACTCCCAACAACTTTTAATCATCATACTCTTTCTATGTGAAGTCATTACTCTCAATAAGATCAATATGAACTTTTGTTTCTTTTTATTCTTTTTCTCTTTTCTTTTATTCACCCAAGATCATGGCAAAATAATCAAGCCCTTGACTCAACACTAATCTTTATTATATATAGCTCACGGACTCGATTACATAGAGAGATCATAAAGCAAAACTCAAAACTAGATCATGCCATAAACTTTATTCTACTAGATCAAGATACTACTAATAGGATCGAACTAAGAAAAACGGTAAAGATAGGAGTTGTGATTGTGATACGATACCGGGGCACCTCCCCCAAGCTTGGCAGTTGCCAAGGGGAGTGCCCATACCCAATGTGATTATATCTCCTTTGGTGTGAAGAAGGTGGAGGTGACGGATAATCGCACATCGAGCGTAAGAGGTCCTCCAGCTTGCGAATAATGCCCTTGAGTGCAAATGCGACAATATGCTCCTTCAACAAAATATTTTCTTGTGTGAGATACTTGTTTTGAACGAGCTAACTCAATCATCTTGAAAGCTTCGATCTCAGTTGGGGTAAGAAGGTTATGATCAATTGAAGGGTGTCTTTTGCTGGGAGCTTGATCCTCCGTGGCCTTCTTGATCCTTTCATCCTTGTTGACCCTCGTGGGTTCTTCCCTCTTCAGATCTATCTTCATTAGCCAAGCATCGTTGTCACCATTGTTGGAGGAGGGAGACGACATGATGCCTAGCCTGGAAAACCCTGACAGAAAACAGCTCGAAACAAGAACAGAGGAGGTTTGCGTGATACGGGAGTCAAAACCTTCGGGAGAATATATAATGAATTTTTACCGACCAAAATACGTAATGTGCAAGAAAACGGAGTCCGGAAGGCACACGAGGTGCTCACGAGGTAGGGGGGCGCCCACCACCCTCGTGGGGCCCTCGTGTCCTTCCCGGACTGCTACTTATTTTTCTATTTTTCTAAATATTCCAAAACGGAGAAATATTGCCTTAAAAATTGTTTTGGAGTCGGTTTACTTACCGTACCACATACCTATTCCTTTTCGGAGTCTGAAACATGTCTGGAAAGTGTCCCTTATGTATTCCTCCGGGGTTATGGTTTCAATAATATTGGTTTCAACATTTATGGGATTACCTGAGATATAATGTTTAATTCTTTGACCATTTACCACCTTCGGATTTGTGCCCTCGAAGTTGTTGATTTTTATGGCACCGGAACGATAGACCTCTTCGATAACATAGGGGCCTTCCCATTTAGAGAGAAGTTTTCCTGCAAAAAATCTTAAAACTAAGAGTTGTATAGAAATACATAATCACCTACATTAAACTAACGCTTTTGTATCCTTTTGTCATGCCATCTTTTAACTTTCTTTAAATAATTTGGCATTTTCATAGGCTTGGGTTCTCCATTCATCAAGTGAGCTAATATCAAATAACCTCTTCTCACCGGCAAGTTTAAAATCATAATTGAGCTCTTTAATAGCCCAATATGCCTTATGTCTAGTTCGAGAGTAAGTGACATGCTTTTCCATAAACCATTTTATACGGAGACATACCCATAGGATTTTTATATGCAGTTCTATAAGCCCATAATGCATCATCAAGTTTCTTGGACCAATTCTTTCTAGACCTATTAACAGTCTTTTGCAAAATTAATTTGAGCTCTCTATTGCTCAACTCTACTTGACCACTAGACTGTGGTGATAAAGGAGATGCAATTCTATGATTAACATCATATTTAGCAAGCATTTTACGGAAAGCACCATGAATAAAGTATGAACCACCATCAGTCATTAAATATCTAGGGACTCCAAACCTCGGGAAAATAACTTCCTTAAGCATTTTAATAGAAGTGTTATGATCAGCACTACTAGTTGGAATAGCTTCTACCCACTTAGTAACGTAATCAACAGCAACTAAAATATGTGTGTATCCATTAGAGGAAGGAAAAGGTCCCATATAATCAAAGCCCCAAACATCAAATGGTTCAATAACAAGTGAATAATTCATAGGCATTTCTTGACATCTACTAATATTACCAATTCTTTGACATTCATCACAAGATAAGACAAACTTACGGGCATCCTTGAAGAGAGTAGGCCAATAAAAACCAGATTGCAATACCTTATGTGCAGTTCTATCTCCAGCGTGGTGTCCTCCATAAGACTCGGAATGACACTTGCGTAGGATCTGTTCCTGTTCATGCTCAGGTACACAACGTCTAATAACACCATCTACTCCTTTATAAAGATGTGGTCATCCCAAAAGTAATGTATTAAATCATACCATGTGTAACATCCCAAATTTGAAATTTGGAATGTTATACACTAGATCATCATGCATATCATATTTTCATGCATTTTGGTTGATCCTAGAAATTTCATGCAACTCAAGGACCGTCGGAGAGAGTTGGAGATTTCGTTATTTTCATATTTGAGAGTTTTCTCAAATTTGAAAAGAGGATCATTTGATTTATTTATTTCATCTTCAATTATTTTTCCTATATCAAAAAAATGAGAGAGGGAATAATATAACTTTCCCAAAGTTAGGAAAAATGAAGATTTAATGAATAAGTCAAGTTTTGGTTTTTCCGGAGTTCTGTTTGCAATTTTTTTGGATAGGGAAAAATGGGTGTTTCCAAAATTGCATTCTTGGTCCGGAGTAAAGTTCATTTTGTTCGGCTCATTTTTAGGAGTCGGAGAAAATTTACTTTAGAATTTTTGGAGTTCGTTTAGTTTCTTTCCTTTGTTTTTCTGCGCGAGGAACTATTTAAAAAAAAAGAAGAGCAGCGCCCCGCCTGGGCCAAGGGCCCAGCAGGCCAGCCAGGCCCAGCCGCCCCGCGCGCCAGCCAGCCCCGCCCTAGGCCGAGTCCGGCCTGGACTCCAGGCCACCGCCGCCGCCCCTTGCTTGCCCCTTCCCCAAGAAAGCCCCCCCTCCTAGTATAAATACCTAGCCACCCCCCCTCTCCACCCCAAGCCGCAGCCACCGCCACCCCAAGCAGCAGCAGCAGCCGCAGCCGCGCCGCCTGCCGCCGCCGCCCTAGCTGCCGCCGCCGCCTAGCCGCCGTCGCCGCCTAGCCGCCGCCGCCCTTGTCCCGCCGCCGCCGGAGCCCCTCGCCGGAGCCTCGTCGAGGTAGCCGCGCCGCGCCTCTTTCTTTTCCTTGCCTCGGTTCGTTTTTATTTTAGAAACCGTTCCGATTCTTTTCTGTTTTCTTTTCCGGTTTTTGTATCGGTTTTCTTTTCCGAAACCCTAGATCGGTTTTCTCTTCGTTTCTTCGATTTAGTTGTTTAGCGAGCGTTCGCCGGACCGTCGTCTTAACGAACGTGATCACCGGTTATTCTCGGTTAACGAACGTCCGTTCGTTTAACCGTTCATCTTTCTTTTCGTCGGATTTATTCCGCGATCGCGATCTCAGATCCGATCTCTTCGTTCTAGTCTTTCTTCTCGCTCGTTTATCGGAATCAGGTGATTCAAGCGCCTGGAGTTTCGTCTCGAAACCGCCGTTCCGTCTAATCAACTTGAACAAGCCTTTGCTACAGTAAAATTTGACCTAGTTTCAACTTGCTAGAACCGAGTTGTTTTCTTCCGCCGTTTGTTTTCCGTTTCTTTGTTCGGTTCGTTCTTTCTTTGCAACCGGAGTTCTTAAGTTGAACTTTCTGGTTCGTTCTCTTGTTCGAGTTTTACCTGTGCATTAGATGAGTACTTATTGTATGCTTGTTGTTTGTCTGCGATAGATCACCCGGATTGCGCCGCTTGTTACTTCGAAACCCTAGGTCTCGCGGATCATCAGCAAGGCAAGTAACACTTTGATCATACCTTTTCTACAACCCATGTTTTATTGCATTAGATCAATCCTCTCACATTGCATGATTAGGATCTAATTAAATTGTGGGATGGGAAGTAGATGAGGTAGTACCTATCACCTGTTATTATTATGAAACCTTTGGGAGTTACTTCTACGTTTGCTTATTATGCCATGCTATGCTAGTAGATGTGGATTGGGTGAGTGATATCCATGACAGATGTGAGTTGATAATTTTAATGGTTTATCTAAGGTGGCAACTTAAACACACATCTGGGTGGATTGAGGCACCTGTGATCCTATCAGGACTTGCCTGTTTTTTTCGGACCGCCACCCAGGCTCAAAGGGATCATAAGATCATTCATGCTAGTAACTTCCGTGTGCAGCCACAAGCCATTATGGGCTCTGGCATAGTTGACTAAGTTTCGTGCGAACTCTTACAGGGTAGACTAGCAGATGTAGGGGTTATAGGTGGTACGGTCTACCCAACGTAAGGTGCTAGCGCTTCTGAAAGACTATGTCTCGGTCATCCGTCTTCTCAAACACCATGTAGTGCGAGAAACCAAACGGAGGCGATCGAGTCTTGTGGGGAAAAGTGCGCAAACCTCTGCAGAGTGTACAAACTAATCATGATTAGCCGTGTCCCCGGTTATGGACAACTTGAGTATCTAGTACTTGAATATCATGTGAATCTCAACATGTTACTCTAAATTAATTTTGTTGGGTTGTTTTAATGCTTAATTGGGATTGAGAATGCTGTCAACCATTCTCAATGTTTAACAACTACCATGATAGTTAAATAAATTTATTCCTTTAGCAGTAGGGAAAAATACTGGCTTTACGCAAAACTGTAACCATAGAGCTTTCCACCAGCCAAATATGCATATAGTATAGCTGTTTCATTCCATTACTCTCTATGTGTTACATTGCCAGCATATTCCATGTGCTGACCCGTTTTCGGGCTGCAACTTTCATGTTGCAGACTTTTCAGACGACGAGTAAGGTGCTTTTAGGTCGTGGTTCTATACTCAGTGATGCCGTTGGAGTTGATGGACCCATTTATCTTCCGAGTCTTCCGCTGTTATCGTTATTAGATGGCCTTAAGCCATATTTATTGTAATAAGCTCTCTTTTGAGACAATGATGTAATAAGTGTGTGATTGCCACTCTGCTATAAATCCTTCGATGTACTGTGTGGTGTCAGCATTACTGATCCAGGGATGACACCTGAGCACAGAGCGCTTGATCCATTCGGGTCGGGTCGCGACAGAGATGGTATCAGAGCACACGCTGACTGTAGGACACGACCACTAAGTTAAAGCCATAGATCACCATTCTCTTCTCATTTTCTAACTCCTCATCTTTTCTACTCTTTTAGGATGACGCACGCGAAGATTAAGTACGCTCAACCGGATGAAGGCACACCATTTGGATTTCACCTGAAGGAAGTCACCAAGTACCTGAACATTGGATTACCAAGCTTCACGGGAACGTTCAACGCCACTCTGCCTGAAGAGGAGCCCTGGAAGATTCAAGCTCACGTTCCGGAAAGGACATTCGCGCCAATCACAAAAGGCCTATAGATAGTGTTTTCAATGCACCAACCTGGAGTCTGGGAAAGAGCATGGCAGCTCATATCACCATAGGACGCATTGGAGAAGTTTATCAAGAAGACCTCAAGGACACTATCTACCAGATTTGCGGACGCCGAGATGAACAATGGGAGTTAGTCAGCACCAAGAAGGATAGATCCATTGCATCTTTCATCCAGGAGTTAAACCAGCACATTCGACGCCACGAGAACCAGATGTGCAATGATATGATAGAGTTGAAGAATGCGAAGGCAAGGATCATCGAGCTAGAAGGAGAACTGAAGTCTACACGCAAGGACTACATGGACGAGATCGTAGCTCTAGCAAGGCACAATGGCGATCTTAAGCAGGAGATTGAAGAACTCAAGAGGAAGTTAGCATCCCAGGAGGAAGACGAGTACGTCGCATGTCCGGACAACTACATCATCATCGACGACACCGATTCGGATCCAAGTGAACCCGACTTTGAAGACGAAGCTGGAGCAGATATCATGGAGTCTTCCACCGGTTCAAATTTCTAGATGACCACTAAATAGTAGTAGTATTCCCCCATGTAATCATTTATAGTTCACGCACTTTTGCGATAGTTAGATCGATTGTAAGCCCTTGTTTGATTGAATGAAGTGATTTTGTGTGCATTTGCTCATGTGCATTGGGTAGTGTTTTCTCTTTAGACCTCATTCTATTCTCAATTCTCGTCTTTTCTAAACCCTCAGATGCCTCCGAGACGTGACAATGGATTTCCACCGGAGCTCACTCAGTTGATCCAGCAGCAGAATCAATTGATGCAGATGTTAGTCCAGAACCAGCAGAACAACAACAACAACCCACCACCACCACCACCTGTTGACCACTTAGCCCGTTTCCTTAGGCTGAATCCGCCGATGTTTTCCAGTAGCACCGAGCCTATAGTAGCAGATGATTGGCTCCGCAAGATAGGAAGGGAGTTGACCACTGCAGGATGCACGGATGGTGAGAAAGTGAAGTTTGCCGCTCATCAGCTTGACGGACCCGCGGCAGCATGGTGGGATAATTTCACAGCCACTTACCCAGTAGACACTGTCACATGGGATCAGTTTCTGCAAGCTTTCCGCACTGCCCATGTTTCATCAGGAGCTATGGCCATTAAGAAGAGTGAGTTTCACAACTTACGCCAAGGAGGAAGGACAGTTGGCCAGTACGTTGACGACTTTAGCAAGTTAGCACGTTATGCCCCAGATGACGTTGCTACGGATGCAGCCAAGCAGGAGAAGTTTCTGGAAGGACTGAATGATGAACTCAGCATGCAGTTGATGGTAGCAAGTTTCAACAACTACCAGGAGTTGGTAGATCGTGCCATCATGATTGAAGGGAAGCAACAGCAGATTAAGAACCGCAAGAGGAAGTATGGACAAGGGAAGTATAACTCTGGAGCCCAGCAGAAGCCCCGCTATACCCCTAAACCGGGATTTCAGTTTCAGCATACCCATGGAGGAGGTAGCTCACACAACCATAATGGCCACAAGAATGGTAATGGGAATGGAGGAAGCAACTGCCAGAACCATACCACCCCATCGACCCCAACCAAGAGAGATCTGAGTCATGTCACCTGTTTCAAGTGTTCGAAGATCGGACATTATGCCAATGAATGTCTGAAGGCCAGAATGGAAATGGCAATGGAAGCTCTGGGAAGAAGCCGAACCCTTTCAATAGGGGACAGGTGAACCATTAATGTGGAGGAGGTTGAAGATCAGCCTGATGCAGTATAGGTAAGTTTTTGGTTAAGTCATTTACTGCACTAGTTCTTTTTGATACTGGTGCATCGCATTCATACATATCAAGGGGATTTGTGGAAATATATAACCTGCCAACCCAAGCCCTTAGGTCACCCATGTTAGTAAGCTCACCAGGAGCGGAGTTTATGGCTAGACGATGGTGTGATCGGTTACCATTAAGGATTGGTAACTATGTGTTTCCCTCAGACCTAATAGTATTGGAATCTCAAGGATTGGATGTGATATTAGGCATGGATTGGTTATCAAAGTATGAAGGGAACATTGAAGTGCTAGTAAGTCAATTTTGCTTACCACACCAGAAGGAAGAAGGATCAAGTATGTATCCCGGCATGTGCCAAACAAATCCACAAGTAAACTGCCTAACAGGAGTTGTGCAAGAGGAAGTACCAGTGGGTGAAGGATTTTCTTGATGTATTTCCTGAGGAATTGCTAGGCATGCCACCGGATAGAGACATTGAGTTTTTGATTGAGTTATTGCCAGGTACAGGCCCAATATCGAAGCGACCGTACCGGATGCCAGCAAAGGATTTGGTGGAAATTAAGAATCAGATTAAGGAGTTATTGGATAAAGGTTACATTCGCCCAAGTTCTTCGCCTTGGGGATCACCCGTACTTCTAGTGGAAAGAAGGATGGATCATTAAGGATGGTTGTTGATTACCGTGGATTGAATGAAGTAACCATCAAGAATAAGTACTCACTGCCAATGATCAACGACCTGTTTGATCGATTGCAAGGAGCTAAAGTGTTTTCCAAGATCGATTTGCGATCAGGGTACCATCAGTTAAAGATTCGAGAGCAGGACATACCCAAGACAGCATTCACCACAAGATATGGACTGTATGAGTATACCGTTATGTCATTTGGATTGACTAACGCACCTGCCTATTTTATTAACCTGATGAACAAAGTGTTTATGGAGTTTTTGGATAAGTTCGTCGTAGTGTTCATTGATGACATTCTGATTTACTCAAAGGATGAAGAGGAGCATAAAGAACATTTGCGTTTGGTTTTGGAGAAATTAAGGGAACATCAGTTATATGCCAAATTCAGAAAATGTGAGTTTTGGTTGAAGGAAGTTGGATTCCTCGGACACGTTATATCCGGAGAAGGTATAGCAGTTGACCCCACAAAGGTTGAGACCGTAACCGAATGGGAAGCACCAACGACAGTTGGAGAGATCCGGAGTTTTCTTGGACTCGCAGGATACTACCGGAGATTTATTGAGAACTTTTCCAAAGATTGCAAGCCTATGACTGAATTGTTGAAGAAGGATACTAAGTTCAAATGGACTGAGGAGTGTGAGGCTAGTTTCCAGGAGTTGAAGAAACGTTTGGTTACCTCACCAGTATTGATTTTGCCAGATCAGACCAAGGATTATGAGGTGTATTGCGACGCTTCACGTCGAGGACTTGGAGCAGTGCTTATGCAGGAAGGAAGAGTTGTTTCGTATGCTTCACGGCAACTGAAGCCTCATGAGTTAAATTATGCCACGCATGATTTGGAGTTAGCAGCCGTAGTGCACGCATTGAAGACATGGAGACATTTCCTCATTGGAAATCATTGTGAGGTGTACACGGATCACAAGAGTTTGAAGTACATTTTCACTCAGAAGGAGTTGAACCTCAGACAAAGGAGATGGTTGGAGCTCATCAAGGATTATGACATGAGATTGCATTACCATCCCGGAAAAGCTAATGTAGTAGCTGACGCATTGAGCCGTAAGAGCCATGTCAATCACCCTAATGACGGAAATACCCAAGGAGTTAGCAGAAAACCTTCGTGAACTATTTCCAAACATATCCGAGAGGCTATGTAGCAGCATTGGAGATTCAGTCAACATTGATGGATAAACTCCGCATACGGAAGGAGGTGCAGGACACCGTTACCAAACCAGTTTTCTTATAACAACAGTTACCAAACCAGTTTGAAGATGGCACCTTTCGAAGCTTTATACGGAAGGAGGTGCAGGATACCGTTGTCATGGGACGAAGTTGGAGACCGTTAGTTCTTTGGACCAGATTTGATTAAGGAGTCTGAATGGAAAGTTAAGTTGATTCGCGATAGGCTCAAAGTAGCCCAGTCCAGGCAGAAGAGCTACGCAGATTCTAAACACAAGGAGACAGTTTACGAAATCGGAGACAGAGTTTATCTTCGAGTATCCCCACTTCGAGGAGTTAAACGCTTTGGAGTTAAGGGAAAGTTAGCACCGCGTTTCGTTGGACCATATAAGATCTTGCAACGTATGGGAGAAGTCGCTTATAAGTTGGAATTACCAGAGGGACTGTCAGGAGTTCATGATGTATTCCATGTTTCTCAGTTGAAGAAATGTCACGCCGAGATGGCGGAAGTACCACTAAGAGATACAGTACCGCTTGAAGCGATTCAGTTGAAGGATGATCTAACCTATGAGGAGTCGGGGAAAATTAACTTTAGATTTTTTCGGAGTTCGTTTAGTCTCTTTTTCTTTTTTTTCTTCTTCTGCGCGCGAAATCTGTTAAAAAAAATTCTGCAGCGCCTTGGGCCAAAGGCCCAGGCCGACCACAGCCCCAGCCGCCGCTGCGCCCCTGCGCCTAGGCGCGCCAGCGCAAGGCCAGGAGGCTGCCGCCGCCTCTTTCCTGTACCGAATCCTAAAAGGATTCTAGGGCGCCCCTTGCCCCTTTTTCCTTGTTTCGTTATTCCTAGTCCTACTCCGTTTATTCTTTCCTATTCCTAGTCTATTTCCTATTCCTACTCTATTTCTTGTCCCCTACCCCAAGTCTCCTCTCCCCTCACCTATATAAATACCCCCACACCCCCCCTCTCCCCACACAAAATCCAAACCCCTCTCTCCTCCCAAGCCGCACACCACCCCGCGCCGCGCCCTTGTGCCCACACCGCCCGCGCCCCTCACCCGCGCCCTAAGCCGCCGCCCGCGCCCCTCACCCGCCGCCGCCGCCGCACCTTGCCGCCGCCGCCGGAGCCCCTCGCCGGAGCCCCTCGCCAAGGTTGCCCCGCGTCTCTTTTCTTCCCCGGTTCGATTTTTCTTCTAGATCGTTCCGTTTCTTCCGATTCATTTTCTTTCAGGTTCTTCGCTAAACCGTTTCGGTTTTCTAGATCGGTTTTTCGTTTCGCTCTCTTTTCCGGAACCCTAGATCGGTTTTCGTTCTTCTTTCGGACCATTCGTCTTAACGAACGTGATCACCGGATTCTTCTAGGTTAACGACGTCCGTTCGTTTAACCGTTCTTCTTGTTCTTTCTGTCGGATTTATTCCGCGTTCTCTCCGATCGCGATCTCAGATCCGATCTTCGTTCTAATTTATCTTCTCGCTCGTTTATCGGAATCAGGTGATTTAAGCGCCTGGAGTTTCGTCTCGAAACCGCCGTTCCGTCTAATCAACTTGAACAAGCTTTTGCTACAGTAAAATTTGACCTAGTTTCAACTTGCTAGAACCGAGTTGTTTTCTTCCGCCGTTTGTTTTCCGTCGTTTGTTCGGTTCATTCTTTCTTTGCAACCGGAGTTCTTAAGTTGAACTTTCTGGTTCGTTCTCTCGTTCGAGTTTTACCTGTGCATTAGTTGAGTACTTATTGTGTGCTTGTTGTTGTCTACGTTAGATTCACCCGGATTGTGCCGCCTTGTTACTTCGAAACCCCTAGGACTCCGCGGATCATCAGCAGGCAAGTAACACTTTGATCATACCTTTTCTAAAACCATGTTATTGCATTAGATCAATTCCCTCTCACATGCATTGATTAGGATCTTAATTAAATTGTGGGATGGGAAGGTAGATGAGGTAGTACCTATTACCTGTTATTATGAAACCTTTGGAGTTACTTCTACATTTGCTTATTTATGCCATGCTATCCTACTAGACGTGGATTGGGTGAGTGATATCCATGACAGATGTGAGATTGATAATTTATGGTTTTATTCTAAGGTGGCAAACTTTAAACACACATCTGGGTGATTGAGGCACCTAATGTCTTCAGGACTTGCCTTTTTTTTTCCGGCCGCCACCCAGGCTCAAAGGGATCATAAGATCATTCATGCTAGTAACTTCCGTGTGCAGCCACAAGCCATTATGGGCTCTGGCCATAGTTGACTAAGTTTTGTGCGACTCTTACAGGTAGAACTAGCCAGAATGTAGGTTATAGGTGGTACGGTTCTACCCAAAACGTAAGGTGCTAGCTTCCGAAAGACTATGTCTCGGCTCATCCGTCTCTCAAACACCATGTAGTGCGAGAAACCCAAACGGAGGCCGATCGAGTCTTGTGGGGAAAAGTGTGCAACCTCTGCAGAGTGTACAAACTATCATGATTAGCCGTGGTCCCCGGTTATGGAACTTGAGTATCTAGTACCTTGAATATCGTGTGAATCTCAACATGTTACTCTAATTAATATTGATGGGTTTTAATTGTTCACTTAATTGGGATCGGAATGCTGTCAACCATTCTCGATGTTTAACAACTACCATGATAGTTAAATAAATTTATTCCTTTGCAGTAGGGAAAAACTGGCTTTACGCAAAACTGTAACCATAGAGCTTTCCACCAGCCAAATATGCATATAGTATAGCTGTTTCATTCCATTACTCTCTATTTGTAACATTGCCAGCATATTCCATGTGCTGACCCATTTCGGGCTGCAACTTTTCATGTTGCAGACTTTTCAGACGACGAGTAAGCTGCTTTTAGGTCGTGGTTCTATACTCAGTGATGCCGTTGGAGTTGATGGACCCATTTACCTTCCAAGTCTTCCGCTGTTATCGTTATTAGATGGCCTTAAGCCATTTTTATTGTAATAAGTTCTTTTTGAGCCATCGATGTAATAAGTGTGTGATTGCAACTCTGCTATAAATCCATCGATGTACTGTGTGGTGTCAGCATTACTGATCCAGGGATGACACCGTAGCACAGTAGACGTGATCCATTCGGGTCAGGTCGCTACAGACGGTGTCGCGGACAGCCCTTCGGGAGGACCTTCGAAACTCGAACGGTCACTCGGACAGCCCTTCGGGAGGACTTTCGAAACTCGGACGGTCACACGGACAGCCCTTTGGGATGCACTCATGAACTAAGACCGAAACTACGATCTCTCTATAGAGTTGCACACATACGGTGTCATCTATCCGGCAGGGCTTCACCGTCCAGAACTAGTTCCCGCCGGAACCCAGACAGCCTTTCGGCTCTACGAAACTATTTCATGGGAGGGAGAGAGAATGCCAGATCATGCATGGCTTGTGTATGAGAGCAAGGGATGAGTGTGGCGGGCTGCCCCTCCACCTCTATTTATAGGAAATCCCAAGGGGTAGGGTGGTTTTACAATAAAACCCAAAAGTACATGAATGAAGTCCTTCCACCAAGGGCATAAAGGTGAAACCAAGGAACAAGAGGGGCTCCATGGTGGAGCCCCAAGTGTGTCGCAGCCACACCCCTTGGGGGGCCCCGTGAGGGCCTCCCAATCCATCCATGTCATCCCTAGATCTTTTGGGATAAAGCCCAAACAAGTGGCTTTCTAAAAGTAACCCAAAAAGCACTTTCACTATTCACTGACGACATTTTTCAGCGTCCGTTCGAATTGAAAATATTCATGTGGGCTTAGAACATTTCCAGTACCCACCATAATAAATTTTCAACGCGTTCTGGAAAAATTCCAGTTTTAGTAATTTAATCTACGAAAAGCATCTGAAGCGGTTCCGGCAGCTCCGGGACATTTCCGGTTTTCATCCCGGAAAATTCCAGAAAGTTTCCTGAACGATTCTGGCACCCTCCAAGAATTATCAAGCATGTGCCAAAACCAATTTTACTTTATGGTATGCTCTGAAACAACTTTTTTTCAGTTTCACCGGAACTCATCCGGTGACCTCTCTTGTCGGATCTTTTCCGCTATCTCCGAAAAACTTTTTCAGGAAACTTTCTCTCAGACTCCCTGTCTAGTATTCAACAGATAGATGACCCTTAAGCGTGTGACCCTATAGGTTCGGTGAAGTATAGACATGACCCGGAACCCCTTCCGATCAATGATCAACATCGGAGCCATGGACACCCATATTGACCCCTATACCCACACGAATGAATATTCGAGTGAACCTCCAGTTGTTGTGTGCTATTCCTTTTGCTTCATGATATGTTACGAATACCCGAGGTGAGACATGTTGGCATCCCTGTGGATCAACTCCTTGTCCACTATGCCAGTTACCTCGTTACCGGTATTGTTCTCTTTTCTCGTTCCGTGTTCCGGTATCCCCGTGATCAAATCACCCTGTGTCTGGCCAGACGATGATGGATACCGTAACACCGAGAGGGCCCAGAGATATCTCTCCATCGACGGAGGAGAAAATCCCAATCTTGAGCTATCAAGTTACTTAAAATACTTTTCCATGAACCGGTAAGCCGCCGTAATAGCCACCCATTTACGGATGACGTTTAACAAACCCCAAAGTTCATGAAGTAAGCATGAAGAAACTCGATACTCTCATGGTCTAAGGAATTATGCAGACATAAACTTCCTGTGTTATTAACCA
The DNA here is from genome assembly GCF_003073215.2 of Triticum urartu. Taxonomy (NCBI): domain Eukaryota; kingdom Viridiplantae; phylum Streptophyta; class Magnoliopsida; order Poales; family Poaceae; genus Triticum; species Triticum urartu. The sequence continues at coordinate 566,684,868 of NC_053022.1, read as the reverse complement.
TTAACTTGTGACGAATGTATCTCATAGCATAACATCAATTCGGGTCGATTCAACACAAATGTTCCTCTAACATTGTGCCCTCAAAATTGCTGGCATAGACATGCCCATGATTAGGAAAATAGAACCATCATGCAACACTTGAGCTAGTCTTAGAGGCCAGACTAGGAATACATTTTACCGTTTATTATTCCACACATGCATATGAGTCTTCCTCCGAGCCTCGTTTTATTTGCAGACTCGAGAACCATAGCAGTTATAGCATGGAACATAAACCTAATTATGAACAGGGAGATAAATAATAGTATTTATTATTTCCTCTAGGGCATATCTCCTACATGGAGAGGGTGAGAGAGCGAGACGCGAGAAACTCTATCAAACAAGAGGCTATAATGGAGTAAAAAAATCTCTCCATAGCAGTGGTTTTAAATAGAATACGCGCGTTCCCAGAAAAAAGAAACGAAAACTGGCGGACAATTTTTTAAGGGTCTGTCTAGGACACATCTAGATGTGACATAGTTATGTCACATATAAGTTGATGTCCACTCTGTTTGTGGTCTTTTCCTAGTTTTTTTGTTTTTCTTGTTGCTACATTATATACTTGTGGGAGCTTAGATGTGATATCCTTAAATAACATCTAGATGTGAATTAGACAAACTGATTTTCTAACGTACCAAGAAAGAAAACTCGATCAAAAACACGCCCCCGCTTCCAGGTCGCGAGAGTCGTCGCGCACACACACATAGACATAGACATGCATATCCGTGTTTACGTAAAATTCCATTTCCATCTCCATCTCCAATCATATTTGTCCAACTGGCACATTATTTACGTTGTTAATTATATACGCAACAAATATTAACGTACAACATCTCTTGTTTGCGCACGTCCGGACCGCTGCCACGGCCGGTCCTGACCAACCCGAACCCTCTTCATCACCCGCGCGTGCTTCCCGCCCGAAACGGTCAGTGCCGCATTCATGCCCGGCCAGAGCGGACGCGACCTCTCACTGGCGCCGGCATTGATTGCGGCGCGCCGGACCGAGAGAGCGTCGCCCGCGCGCTTCCGGGTGCACGCGGCTGCTCCGCGTTCAAAGGTCGCAATAGCCGGCTACAACATGCGCGATCTCTTCCAGTAGTAAGTTCTTGGGAGTCCGTGCTACAGCTAGCTGTCCTCCCCCAACTCGTCAATCTCTTCCAGTAGTGCTAGTACTCCATGGCGCGATACCATCGACAAGCAGGCGGGAAAGTTATGGTATACTACTCGGTTTGCGGTGAGTGGCATGCCGAGCGACCGTGTGGGGTCGAGCCGTGGAGGAGGGTGAGACACGAACACGACAGACGTGATTTAAACGTTGGTTTTGCTCGATGGCGCGATCCAACGAAACAAAACGTTGGTTTCTCTCCGTTTCCATTTTTTCTCCGGAAAAACGGAAACTTTTCCACTCCATTTTCATTCCTATTCCAAGGTTGCCCCGTTACAACATTCCATCAAATACAAAGGAAAACTAACACGCATGCTGATGCATCTCAATGATTCACAGATCATAGCCAATATTTACTTCACAACTAAAGAAAAAAGTTGTGAGAGCGTGTACGATAGAAAAACTACTGATGGGGTCACTACGACTTAAACCCTAAACCCTAAACATGATTTAATTTCCTGGCCAGGTAGAACCTGTCGAAGGAATGTGCTAGAGGGAGATTCTTTAGTGAGAATGTCAGCAACAATAGAAGCAGCACTCTTTGGTTCTCCACCTTCTGGTACCTCTTGTTCCATAGCACTTTCCATGTCGGGAAGGAAAGACGGCTGGCACCCTCGGATCATACGATGCTTTTGTGCAGTTCCACTAAAATCGACCTGAGCATCCCTGATGGCAAAGATATTGAAGAAGTGTGATTAGAATAATAGTACTGGCACTAGTTCATGAGACATAAACTCATCACAAATAGAAGCCGGTAGAAGTAGAGAAAGATCGACATGGAGATGGAGCTACGGCAGTGGAGCAAGCCGGCTCCAAAAGGAAGATGGACTACCTGGGACGTGGCTGTAGCTAGAAGGGCGGTTGGGACGCGGCATCGGCCCATACCGCGGTGACCCCCGATTGGGACGCACCGACTATGGGTTTTCTCCCTCGCCGATGTCGACCGGCTCTACGCAGAACATTGTTCCCTTCCCCCAGCTGCGGGATCAGGCCCGTCGTTCTATGCTTGTGAAGAGAGCAACCTAAGCAAGCAGGCTTGTAGCTTAGGCTCCTGCTAGTGTATATATAGTGGTTTTCTTTTTCTCTCCATATCAACCATTTTATATTGCGTACGTGTCATTCAAGAGTGAAATGATGGTTGCTTCTTCCGACTAACTTACTGTGTGATTTGACTGCTCCTTAGTGGCCCCTACACGTACTCCCCCTACGTGTATGCAACAGTCACACGTACACATGGACGCAAAAATGCGCGCGACGCCCTAATGCATGCATGTCCGAGCACACGACGGAACACACACGGTCACGCTCAAGTGCTCAACCTACACGTGCATGCACACACATACTCAGTCAGGGTGAGCTAGTGACCGTATGAACACCGGAAAATATATATATTGAGCGCAATGAGCGTATTATGAAGTCCACTGACCGTATTTTTACAAATATACAGTGACAGACAGTGTATTTATCTCGTTTGAAATTAAGCCATATTAACCGGAGAGGAGGCAGCATGGACTAGCATTACTGTACTTTGCTGTGTCCCGTCAACTTGCCGAACGAGGAGAAGGTTGCAGGACGGGAGAAGCTTGCGCGGTGGCTCGCAGGACAAGGAGAAACTTTTGACTAATGCAAGCTCTCCCTCGCTCAGGCGGTGGACGTGCAACAGTTAATTCGGTGTCAGATTGCCAGAAGCATACACTATACTACTAGTGCTATTATTGTTCGACTTCCCGAACAGCCAAGCGCAAAGTTTACTAGTACTACTACTATAGTCCATAAAGGTACGTACTATACTAGTACTAGGAACCAGGATGGAGGAGCGTCTGCACTCTTATTATAATTTTAAAATGTGATAAAGCAATCTTCAACACATTTGGTTCTCTTCGAGGGTTCTCGCATGTGATAATGGAAGTTGATTGCATGGAACACTCGCCACAATTCTCGCTTAATTCTGGCTCATATCCTGTTACAAATAGTAGCGCTCAGTAATATTTCCTCTTTTGTTATTCAGCATGTAAACAGGTCAGCAAACCTTGCGGCGCATCTTCGTGCGAACCGTGCTTGCTGCACTTTGAATGTGGCCGAGAGCTGGCTTGATGAAACACCTCGCTTCCTACTTCTTTTTTGCGGGGTACCTCGCTTCCTAGTGACCAGTGTCTTGGCTGATCGTCCTAAGAATGCTTATATATGAATAAAGCTCTCTCATTTACCCGCAAAAAAGATTAAGCCATATTAACCGGAAAGGAGGGAGTATGGACTAGCACTACTTTTTGGTGTGTCCCGTCAACTCGCAGAACGAGGAGAAGCTTGCAGGACAAGGTGAAGCTCGCTTACGCCTTTTGACTAATGCAACCTACCCTCGGTGGACATGCATCAGTCCATTCGGTGTCAGATTGTCAGAGGCATACACTGTAGTACCCAACATGCGGAGTACCATCATTGTTCGACTTCACGAAGGGGCGAAGAGCCAAGTGCAGTAGTACGCGTACTTGGTTTTGCACCTTCATACTACTCCACCCTCCGTCACAGTTTACAGGGCGCGCTTCATTATGATGCATTTCTCTCAATGCATTTCCACCACCAGAGAGACTTTAGACGCGTTTGGTATTAATGCTCAATTAATTAGGGCGTGGTAACCGCAATCAAGTCCACAATTTTCTCTCCATGTACTTGTACTACTACGGAGTGCATGCATGTGTGTACCCGGGGTGGAAGCACTGCATGCATGTGTGTACGCATTATTTCCTCTAGTAATAGATGCCGTGCTATAACTACCAATGCTATTTTTCAGGCCGATCGCTAGTCGCCTTGGTCCCAGAGATTTTCTTTTTTCTGAAGCGCGCTCTATAAACAGTGACGGATGGAGTAGTATGAGCGGATTCAAAGAAGAGCGTATTGATGGTTGCTTCTTCCGAGCAACTTACAGTGGGAAAGGTGGGGCTTATGATTTGACTGCTCATTACTCACTATTAATGCGGCGCAACGACCGGGCTGAGTCTCCCATGCGGTTGTGCACTACCCCCTCGGTTCTTAAATATACTCCGGAGTATTGTCTTTCTAGAGATTTCAACGAGTGAACTCTCTCAAATATGTCTTTTTAGAGATTTCAAATGGACTGGCACATACGGATGTATATAGACATATTTTAGAGTGTAGATTCACTCATTTTGCTCCGTATGTAGTCACTTGTTGAAATCTCTGTTAAGACGAATAGAATATTTAGGAACGGAGGGAGTACACATACGAAGCAAAATGAGTGAATCTACACTCTAAAATATGCCCGTTTGAAATTTGTAAAAAGACAAATATTTAGGAACGAAGGAGTATAATTTTGTGCATGGCACATGGACCCGGATGATGAAGAGGCTTCTGGCAATGCTATCAAGCTTCCATCATTTGTTTACATAATTGACGTACTATACAAATAATTTTCCAGCGACATGAAATTGTACAATGGTGTGAGCTTTCAGCTTTTGTTTCGCGTGTCTTGCCATCGATGCTCTTTCGGAAACAATAAAAAACTAACTTCCTTGCTAATGCATGTCAATTATTAGCAGATCAGAGCTAATAATTACATCACAACTGAAGACAAAGTTGTGAGAAGGTGTTAAATTAAAATTGATCCATGCTTTCATTGGCAGCAACGTCCCCCCAGCTCTGTCTAAATCAACAAGGCATGTTGGGAAAAAAGTAGCTGTCTGGAGCATGCAACATTCCGATCATTTTGTGCAGTTCCACTAAAATAGAGCTGAGCGTCCCTGTTCCAAAGATATCAAGTGTGATTACGATAATAGAGGACTGCTGATGAAACAATAAACACACAAATAGAAGCCGGTCACCTTTGCAGTCTCTCTTAAGACTAACTAGTTGGAGAAGATTAGGCTCGGAGTTGGATGAGGAGGATAGAGCAAAACCAATCTCCCTTTGTGCAGTCGCACTGAAATGTAGAGACGTTGCCCGTGTGACATTTTAGTACAACTGCACAAAACACTCTTAAGAAAAAAGTGATTTGTGCAGTTCACCAAAAGGTCGCAATAGCAACGAGGTGAAATGGATAGCCCTGTTTGCAAAAAAGAGGTAGAAAGGAAACAATTACTGGCCAATAACAGTTGATGACACATGCGACGACAAAAAAGAAGCATATTCCTTGTCCTAAGGGAAGATAACAACACGGTTGTGTTTGTCTAAAACGGTGTGAGGACGAGAATGCAATATGGAAAGTACGCCGGACGAGCTACGTTTTGGGCAAAGAACTATGGAAGATCCACATGCAGCGACGTGGGAAAACGGGCAGTGGAGCAAGGCCGGAGGGGATACCTGGAGGTCGTCGGGATGTAACTAGGTGAGCGGCGGCGGGCGGAATCTGCGAGCAGGTGGCGTAGGCCCTGCCGCGCCGGAGCTTGGTCAGAGAGAACGGCGTGTACCGCAGATCGGGACGTGCTGCCTCGGCGCCGTCGAACGGAGAAACGATGCACTTCCTCCCTTTCCCCCGGCGGACGGGATGCGGCCGGATCAGTGACCAACGGTGAGAGAGAGAGAGGCCACCGCACTCCCTTTCCCCCGGCGGACGGGATGCGGCCGGATCAGTGACCAACGGTGAGAGAGAGAGGCCACCGCACTCCCTTTCCCCCGCGGACGGGATGCGGCCGGATCAGTGACCAACGGTGAGAGAGAGAGAGGCCACCGGAGCCTTGTGTGAGATACTCTGAAGAGCGGACTACCTTTTCCTCCATAAAAATCGTTTTATATTCTGTGTACGTGCCATTGAGCGCTATAACTTTATTTAAAAATAACGCGGCAACGCGTCAAGTCGAACTTTGTTTCGTGCACGCGTGGTACACGACCTCCCTAGGTAAACAACCGCTACAGGCGTTCAAATTAGCACGTGGGCTGCCATTTCGTAAAGAAATGAGCTCCACCGTGTACCCGCGCGGGTGTGGCTGGGCACGAAGCGTGAGTACGTGCACGGTGCACCTATTCTCTTCTTGTATACGTACACCACCTACGTGGGGTTGTGTGAGAGAGATACAAACCTAGAGAGATATAGTGTGTGGGTTCTTGAGAGTTTTTTTGTGTGGGGGGGTCAATCAAAAAATTTAACATATGCAATGTGTGTGAAATAGAGTCCTGGATATAACATATATATAGAGGGGGCGATCCACGAGAAGAGAGTGGAGGTATCATCGGCTTGAGGTGTCCATAGAATCGAAGAGAGGGATGATGTGTGTGTGTGTGTGTGCGCGTGCGCGCGAATCGATAAAGAGTGCCATCGAATTTGTGTGTGCCCACGTCAAAGATATAGAGTGGCTGGCCTACTGGAACGTGAGATGGGACATGTGCAGTTTGTCTCTGTGGCATGGATACCTACCTGCGCTCGACTATCGGTGTGTGGTGGGGGAAGAGGGAGGCCCAATTAATATAGAGGTACAATGGCTGGTATATGTGTGGAGGAGGAGAGAGGCCTACCTCATGTATTAAGGAGATCGATCTGCCTCATGTATTAAGGGAGATCGATCGGCATCCATGCATATGTGCAGGAGAGGAATAAGGTTGGGAGAGAGACAGAGCTAGAGTGTTGGAGGGGGTGGTAGTGGAGTTGCTTCTAACAAATGGTGGGATAGGCTTGCTAGACAAACGGAGGGCACGCCCGCAATATCAATAAGAGAGGAGATGGCTGCTTGTTGTCTGTGCACGTGCGTGTGAGAGACGGGTCAGGAGGCATGCACGAATGATGAGGGGGGACGATGTGGCTGTGGTAAGCAGACGTAACTACATAGGAAGATCAATCGCCCTTTGTAAGAGAAAGGAGAGACATAACTTGTGAGGTATGTCGATCGATGGGGGGGTAGTTAAAGTCGATCTAGGTATATGTTGGGAGATCGATCGGTATACATGCATGTGTGTGTTAGAAGCAAATGAGGCACGAGGAGAAGGATAGAGAGAGAGGGATGCATGTAGGAGGTGGTACGAGAGGCATACTATATCGAGGGGGAGGAGTGTGCGAGTACGAGAACGATGAAAAGAGTGGTGGGAGTGAGGCATGGACGGTGACAAGAGAAGAGGGGAAGCTTGTGTTTGTGCTAGGCACACCTGGCTAGAGAGGCATATCGATCGATGTGTGCCGTAAAGAAGGAGCTGGGGGCCTACACACACCGTGGGTGAACGACCTAAAGTGAAAAGACGAATTTGCGCGATGGAGCTAGAGAATGCTGAGGGAGGGTGAGAGGGATGCGGGCGTGTGCATGCACAAGAGAAAGTTAGCGCTAGCTACAAAGATAAGAGGGTTGTGTGGGTGTAAAAGACGAATAGAGATCATATATACTTCATTATAAAAAGCGAATTCGGATATTTGAAGAATTTATCATAGTGTTTCAAACCGACGGATGTGTGAATATATATAACGGTGATACACATGGTGTGGTTATGAACATGGTATACTACATTTAATATATTTTATCTCTACTCTTATAAAAAAACGGAGTTGTTGATGATGGTGTGCCTGCCATCCTGCATTATAGGCCGTCTGATTTATATCTGGCGGATAGCAAGGAAACTATGATGGTTGAAGTTGGCAACAATCATGATTGTAGATTCTTATTGAAATAGAGAAACGAATTCAAATTTAGTTCGAATTGCAGCGGTAGTATAGACATTTGGAATGCACTAAAATGTTGGTATGAGTAGGTTACATGCATTATACAGCAAGCGAAAAAATTTAATCGGACATAACATGGATTCATACTCCCTCCTTCCATCTATATAGGGCGTATGATATTTTTAAGACCGCCTTTGACTATTGACAAGATTAATAGTACATGACATGCACAATGTGAAAATTATATCATTGAAAGAACCTTTCACAGACGAATTTAACGGTGTGCTTTGTGTAAGTTGCATGTCATATATCATTGCTCTAATATTTGGTCAAAGTTAGCATCGAAAAACGCATTAGGCCCTATATAGATGGAAGGAGGGAGTAGCTTTGAATAGCATTTGTATAGTAAAGGGGCAAGACACTCTCTTTGTGTGGTGTGAATAGTTTTATTTTTTTGTTTTCTTTTTGGTTGAGGGAAGTGCGAATTGATTTGGTACGTACAAGTACAATATTACTACATGTTAGGCTTGTCCCTAAAATTCAACCCGCGTCTTGTTATATCCCGAAAATTCAGATATCGTGCTCCCAAAACTGGCGCCTTCACAACCCGCGCCTTGCTATCCCGAAATTACAACGCGCGCGAAAACTCCCTCCAGCTGCCAAATCCCGACACGCGAAATCCCCCTTCTAACCCTGAGCCGAAAGGGCCGCTAGTTCAAATCGGTGGGGGGTACTTTTGTAACACACCCTACATTTTGGACAAGCGCGTTCCTAAGTCATGCTTCACCCCCTCCCATCGCCCCCTTTTCGCCATTCGAAATCAGGCCGCCATAACCTCTCCGCTCCAGCCGCGAAACCCCACCCTCCTCCGTCCGCCACGTCACCGCTGCCCAGCCGGAGCCTCTTCCCCGACGACGTCGTCCACCGCAACAGCTCGACGTCCCTCGTCCACCTCCCCAGATGAGGATCCGTCGTCCATCTCACGTCCCGCCGGTTCAGCCGCCCCGTCCTCCACCTCCAAGGAGCTGCTCCGACGATCGCCTCGTCTATTGGGCTGCTCCATCCCCACAGCGCCGCCTTAACCTGCTCCACCGGAACCGCAACATCCTCACCGACTCCTCGGACAAGCCGAGGCCTACTCGGCGCCACCAAAGAGGTTGTACACTCATCGCATCGCACCTTCTCCTTAACTCGACCTCCCGGCGCCGACGGTGCTCCATCCCGCACCCCCATGGAGCGGCTACCTTGAAGCCGGCGCCGCGGGCGACATCTCCACGGCGGCTCTCCCCCAGTGCGAGGCCCCTTCGGCGGCGGCGTCCATACCAGCCGGATCTGCTGCTGCTGCTCCGGCTCTCGCTCGATCGCTCGCTCGCCCATGCTGCTGCTGCTCTCCCCCTCGCTCGTGCTGCTGCTCTGCTCCGATTAAGCCACACTTCAGTCGACTGAATCGACTTTTGGGTCAGTCGATTTTCAGGGGTTGGGGGGCTCGCCGGAGTTAAGGAAGAACCACCCGCAGCGGGGACGGGGGCTCGCCGAGTAAGGAAGAACCACCGCAGCGGGACGGGGGCTCGCCGGAGAGGTACCCCACTATCTATCTTAGGGTTCAGGGTGGGGCGGGGGGCCTAGAGGGCTGGCGGGGGCGGCGAGGCGGCGCTGGGGCCGGCGGTTCGGCCGGTGGTGCTGGCGGCTCAGGGGGGTGCAGGTTGAAGATGAACTGCAGGCCCTCCCTAAACTACATGTCAAGTGCCTCTCTGCTACCATTGCGTTCAGTTTCGTACAGTAGCATTCAGATTCCACAGTAAATTTCAGTTTCGACAGTTAAGTTCAGAGTCAACAGTTTTTACCATCTGTTGTAGTCAAGTGATTTTTGGTGATGTTAATTTTACATCCATTTCACATCATATATTGGAGATGCTATTAGAATCCCACTTGAGATTGACGATGTCTGTCTTGTGCTGCTTCAGCCTTGACGTCTTACGGCTCACCGGAGCTGCTCCAACGACAGAACGATCCATCACAACAGAGCAGTGCCTTGGATGCCGTCTACAGATTCATCAAATCTTCCTCCACACCTCTGACAGCCACCTCTGCCTCAACTGCTTCAGCGACCAACCCAATGATGCTGAGGTCGACATGACTACGGCAAAGAGGTTGTACACTTGTTGCATCACTTATTACTATACATTCACGTCAATCCATTAGGGCTATTTTGGTTCAACGGAAAAACATCGATCCACTGGTTGTTACCATCACTCTAAATTTCTGCATGCTCTCCTTACATAATCTCACCATATTTTTTTCGTATGCATGTCAGATATTGTACACAGTCATGCTGAACATGTAGAGAAAAAGAGAAGAGTTTTGCGCGGCAATACAATGTCATGCAGACATCGCTCCATGGTGGGTTCAATGGCAAACCCTCCCCACCCCTCTCCAGATTGTAATCCAGAGGAAGATATCTGTTCTGAGGCGGATTCATACGCCGCTGACCACTCCTATTTACCCCCAAGGTGTTTGCTCTACCTTGGCATGATGATGTTAGTCATATCATGCATATGTTGCCTTGCAGTGCCTACTTTTGACATCATATATGTCATCTGCTTAGTTTAGACATGTTCTGTAATGCCACCTGTTTAGTTTCTATATCATATATGGGAATTATGCAGTCTCATGTCTTTTAGCCAGCCATAATATATGTGAAATGTGCAGTGCCATCCTGTTTAACCAAGCATCATATATTTAAATGGTATCTTGCCCATCCATTTCTTCATTACATTTCCATTTGTCGATAATGTTTGTACATTAAACTACTCTTCCTGTGAATCAGCCATTTGGGTGGGAGATGGAAAAATCTGGAGTGAAAACAAGGCCTTCAGAGCAGACAGTGCTACCTGTCGAAGCAGATCTCTTGTTGGGTCCCGATAGCTCCTCGGAGATGGATTCAGAGACAGATGGCCAGTCCTATTCCCCCACCGAGGTGTATGCTCTAACTTGGCACGGTTATACTGCTCATATCATGCATACGGTGTCTTGCATTGCATAGTTTAGACATCATATACACAATATTCAACACCATGTTCTTAGTTCAAATATCATATCGAATGCCCTCTGTTTAGCATATAAATCACATATGTTAATTAAATGATGCGATCTTGATTACTTAGATAACATGTAGGTGAATTATGTCATGCGATCATGTTTAGTTATTCATCATATCTTTGAATTACGTTATGCTATGCTATCCAGTTTAGATAGACATCATATATGTGAAATTATGTCATGCTATCCGTTTTAGTTAAACAATATACATGTCAACTATTTTCATGCCCTCTTTTTTCCACACTATCTATTGCATCTGTCTCTCATACAATGTCTGTACATTCAACTATGTTTCCTGTTTATCAGCCATTTGAATTGGAGCGGGTGATGCCAGTATCTAGCGGACTAAAAACACGGTCTTCAAATAAAACAGTGCTACCTCTTGGTGGAGATAGCACCCCGGTTGTACATGCACAAGAACCAGCCCTACCACACATAACCCAAACTCTCGCAGATTGTACCCCTACTACGATGGACAGAGAACCAAGCTTCACCCAATCTAACCCCAACCCCAGCCGATAGTAACCCAGTTCCTGTTGACACAGCACCATCTCCACCACAGAGCTCCCAAACAAGAGCAGTTAGTAAGGCAGCTCCAGTGCCCAAAGGGCCAGTACTATCACGGCGAACCCCAACTCCACCAGTTAGTACACCTATTCCTGTGGAGGAAGCACAACCAGCTAGTCGTAGTTTAGCATCTATCGCATTTGATGTTGTTAAATCGTATGTGCGTATCTTCCCATCTTGGAAATATTATACTGAAGATGAAGGAAAATGCCAGTTGCAGGTGTTTGTCCAGGAGTTATGTGTAAGTAATGTTATTCATGGCAATTACTTTGCTTCGTCCCATACATCCTACCTCCATGATGGTTATAATACAACAAATTTTCCCATTTTTCTCTATAGAGAAGGACTGATTTGGAAACTCAGGATGAGGTAACCTGTGCTAATACCTCTGCTATCTTCAAGAATGCTTGGTGGCAGTATCGGAATTACCTGAAGAAAACGTACTTCACCGGCAAAGAAACTCATCAAATTCCCTTACGTTCTCCTGAGACACATGTACTGGACGATGACTGGGAACGCCTTGTTCCGTACTGGTCCCGAACCAAGAATGTGGTGAGGTCTATGAGCTCATTTCTATTTTTAAGTATTATATTCTTGCGTCTTACTGTACTCTGTTCATGTAGACAAGTGCCTAAACGAAGACAACTTATTCTAATTTAAGATTCCATTGCTACCATAGGACATAGATATATGTTTGTTTTGATGCTTTTATTGTGTACTAAGTACTTGCATAGAAGGCTTGGTAGTTTAATCCTATCCACCTTACTAATGAACTGGTTCACCGAAATGAGTTTCATATACTAGTACATGCTAAACTTGTTATGTGTCTGCTTGTTTCTTCTTTTAGAATGCTGACAGAATATTGGGGAAGAGTGCCTTATTAAGCAACGGTAAAGGAAGTAATGCAGATAAGGTTCAGGATAGTGACACATCCTGTCTTGGTTTAGTGTTGGAGTTACTGGCCACTACCGCTTGCACAAGCTATTCAAACTCACTGTCTGAATCAGTTCGGTTTCTTGAGTCTCAACTACAAGCTGAAAGACATCGATCAGCTGTGCTACGACAAGAAGCGGAAGGACTGCGGAAGTCCCTGGAGCATTCAGATGCATACTTTCTGGTGCAACAGCAAGCGTTGGAGGATTTTAGCGCCAAACAGGACAAAGCTAATCAGCTTGCTAAGCTTATTGCCAGCATGGTGGATACCCAGGATAACGTTTCTTGAGCTCTTCTGAAGTTGTTTCAGTTATGCTCTTGTTTTGCTGCCGCGTTTATTTGCACTGGTGGCCAATTTTGACGGCCAGTGTATATGATATGCTGCTTTGTTCCCTATATTTGCACTGGTGGCGAACTTTGATGCCTGGATGTAATATGTGTAATAGCCGTGATAGCCTAGCGTTAAGTTGCTTGCTTATTTATTTCCTTGTTGTCTTGTTTATTTGTTTGCTTGTAGTCAGTGCAGTTCTTTTTCCGCGGTTTAGTGGCTGCAATAACCTATTTTTTAAAACTAGGCCACAATAACCATGGGCTAATATTTATTGTAGTGACACTGGGCCTCCTACGGGCCGTAGAAACAGTGGGCCTTCTACGGGCCGTAGAAACAGGCTTCTACGGGCCGTAGAAACAATGGGCCTTCTAGGGCCGTATCATCAATGGGCCTTATACGGGTCGTATGATCGATTGGCCAAACATGGGCCAAATAACAGACCGCATTATGGCCGTAAACGGGCTAGAGTTGGAATCGACGTTCATGGGCCGACCATAACGGGCCATCGTTAATAGGCCGTATTTGATGACGCTATGAAAACGGCCCAACGTATTAACGGACCACAAACGGGCCGACTGTAACCACGGGCTGAATTTGGCCCACAAGCAGAAAATGACAGTAACGGGCCGTAAGTAAACGAATGCTGGAAATGAGCCCAAGAATAAATGGGCTCTGAGAAGGCCGAAAGATAACATGGGCTGGAAACGGCCCAACGGAATAACGGGCCGTTAATGGGTATAAAGTGATACACTGTTCATTACGGGCCAGTTTCACCACGGGCCGTTAATGGGTGTAAAGTGATACACTGTTCATTACGGGCCAGTTTCACCACGGGCCGTTAATAGGCCAAGAGTTACATAGGGCCTCATATGGGCCGAAAGACGTCATGGGCCATACATGGGCCAGAAGTGAAAACGGGCTGGAATCATATTGGATGGCCCAGATGACGCTACTGGGCCTAATTCGGATAGGGCGTAACGGGCCTTGGGTTAGCGGGCTGTAAATGGGCTATATGCGAACAGGCCGTTAACAGGCTTTCCATGGGCCAGCCCGCCACCTTTTGACCAAGTCAAACGGGCCGGCCTTTTCATAGGAATGGGCCTCTGTTGGGCCGTGCCACGTGTCGACGTATCATAGGCGCCTATCTATCCGGCCAATAATAATTTTACACGTGGAAATTTCCCATTGGTCGGGGCTGTTAATGGGTTATCGGATCCAAAACCCGACCCGATAGCTTAACGGCATTCCGTTATGGTGGATGCCACGTGTCGGTCACCCTTGACGAAAGCACTTCGGTGACGCGCGATTTATCGTCATGGAAGTGGACACTTCCGTGATGATAATTTTGGTAATGTCATGGAACACTTCTATGACAGCACAGGTATGACTATCTTGATTCTGTCAAAAAAATTTCATGGATGTACATGCATGACAAAAAACGCGACCTACTGTGACAAACACGTATCATCACGGAAGTGTATTTTTTTGTAGTGTCTTGCTCATGCAAACAGTTCTTCTGAATTAACCGTATGCCATGCATCGCATACACAACTATAATCTGAATCGTATTTGATGTCTCCTCCATCGCAAACATTTTGTATCTTTTTGATAATTTATTTACATCACCGTTTGCGATTAATGCATCACACACAGTTTTGTCAAAGGGTCTCTGATTGTAGTGTCGCGTTTGGACCATCCTACAATAGTGAATATATGCTCCAATTAGGTGAAAGCTTTTGGTTTTATACAAACTTATGGAGAAGCTTGTATTGGCAAGAAAGTGTGTGGGAGTTGTGTAGCATTTCTAATACTATATGTGGATGACATATTATTGATTGGAAATGTATAGAATTTTTGGAAAGCGTAAAGTAATTGAACAAGATTTTTTCCATGAAAGACCTAGGTTAAGATGCTTACATATTGGGCATTAAGATCTATAGATATAGATCGAGACGTCTGATAGGATTTTCAAAAGGCACATACCTTGACAAGATTTTGAATAAGTTCAAAATGGACCAGTCCAAAAAGGGGTTCTTGCCTGTGCTGCAAGATGTGAAGTTGAGTCAGACTCAAAGCCTAACCATTGCAGAAGAAAGAGAAAGGATGAAAGTCATCCCATATGCCTCAGCCATAGGCTCTATAATGTATGCCATGTTGTGTGTGCCTTGCAACAAGTTCAGCCAGGGAGGTACCAAGTGGATCACTGGACAACGGTCAAAAAAATATATCCTTAAGTACCTAAAGAGGACTAAGGACACGTTTCTCGTTTATGGAGGTGACAAAGAGCTTGCCATAAAGGGTTACGTCAATCCTAGCTTTGACACTGATCCAAATGACTCTAAGTCTCAAACCGGATACATATGTATTCTGAATGGTGGAACAGTCAGTTGGAGTAGCTCCAAGTAGAGCGTGGTAGCAACATCTACATGTGATATAGAGATTTGCAAAGCACATATAGATCTAAATGTGGCAGACCCGTTGGCTAAACCTCTTCCACGAGCAAAACATGATCAGCACCAGAACTCAAAGGGTGTTAGATTCATTACGATGTAAACTAGATTATTGATTCTAGTGCAAGTGGGAGACTGTTGGAAATATGCCCCAGAGGCAATAATAAATTGATTATTATCATATTTCCTTGTT
>NC_053022.1:566577330-566668502 GCF_003073215.2 Triticum urartu | reverse complement strand
GTGTCCTTTCCCAGTGATAGAAGGGGCAGCAAGGCACGTATTGCATCGTTGCCATCGAGGATAACAAGATGGGGTTTATTTCATATTGCATGAATTTATCTCTCTACATCATGTCATCTTGCTTAAAGCGTTACTCTGTTTTTAACTTAATACTCTAGATGCATGCTGGATAGCGGTCGATGAGTGGAGTAATAGTAGTATATGTAGAATCATTTCGGTCTACTTGTCACGGACGTGATGCCTATATACATGATCATGCCTAGATATTCTCATAACTATGCTCAATTCTGTCAATTGCTCAATAGTAATTTGTTCACCCACCATAGAATACTTATGCTCTTGAGAGAAGCCACTAGTGAAACCTATGGCCCCCGGGTCTATTCTCGTCATATCAATCTCCATCACTTTAATATTTCTTTGCTTTTTTACTTTGCTTTTACTTTTTACTTTGCATCTTTATACCAAAAATACCAAAAATATTATATCTATCAGATCTCACTCTCGTAAGTGACCGTGAATGGATTAACAACCCCTAATCGCGTTGGTTGCGAGTAGCTATCGTTTTGTGCAGGTATGAGGGAATTGAGCGTGGCCTCCTACTGGATCGATACCTTGGTTCTCAAAAACTGAGGGAAATACTTACGCTACTCTGCTGCATCATCCCTTCCTCTTCGGGGAAAACCAACGCAAGCTCAAGACGTAGCAAAGTGCATCGAGGATCAGTTTGAGAAGAAACTGAGTTGCTGGAAGGGCAAACTCATGTCATATGGAGGCCGATTGATTATTATTAATTCGGTGCTCACGAGCATGCCTATGTTTCTCTTATCTTTCTTCGAAGTCCCAGTTGGTGTTAGGAAAAGGCTGGATTTCTATCGATCCCGATTCTTCTGCAGAGTGATGAACTAAAGATAAAATACCGACTCGCCAAATGGGATATCATCTGTCGACCAAAGGACCAGTGGGGCCTTGGTATTGAGAATCTTGAAGTCAAGAATAGATGTCTTCTCAGTAAGTGGTTGTATAAGTTATCAGTTGAAACTAAGGCCACGTGGGCGCAGATTCTCCGTAGTAAGTATCTGCAGTCCAAGACTTTGTCCCAGGCGATAGTGAGACCGACTGACTCGCCATTTTGGAAGGGGCTTATGAGAGTCAAAGCTGCCTTCTTTAATAGAACAAAGTTTATAGTCGGTAATGTCAACACCACTCGCTTCTGGGAGGATACTTGGCTTGGTGAAACGCCGTTGGCGCTTCAGTATCCATCCCTGTATCATATTGTTCCATGATGTGATGCTCTTGTTGCAATGATTATGCAGTCCATTCCCCTTAATATTCAGTTTAGGAGGGCGCTTGTTGGCGACCGGTGGGAAGCATGGCTTCATTTGGTGAGTAGACTGATGGAGATTCAGCTATCTCATCAGCCCGATCAGTTGTGTTGGATGCTTACTAGGTCTGGAGAGTTCACAGTTAAGTCGATGTATATCAATGTCATTAACTCTAGTGCTATTCCTAGTTCCAAAGATGTTTGGAAAGTCAAAGTTCCTTTGAAAATTAAAGTGTCTATGTGGTTTGTACATAAACAAGTCATTTTAACAAAGGATAATTTGGCTAAGCGCAACTGGACAGGATCTACTAGGTGTAGTTTTTGTGATCGGGACGGAACTATCAAGCACCTCTTCTTTGACTGCCCGTTGGCGAGAGTTTTGTGGCACACGGTGCATATTGCCTTTAACATTACTCCTCCGAATTCGGTCAGTACGTTATTTGGAACGTGGCTTGTTGGGATAGAGTCTGAAACAGCTAGACACATTCGCGTAGGAGTATGTGCTTTGTTGTGGGCAATTTGGAACTGTAGAAATGATTTGGCTTTTAACAGAACAACAAATATTCATTTTTGCAGGTTTTATTCCGGGCTACTGTGTTGATCCGTATGTGGTCGTAACTCACTCCGACGGAGGCCAGGGAGCGTTTGGTTACTGGATCTGTCCGCTGGGAGATGGTAGCGCGGGATATCTTCAACTGGTTTAGATGGCAGTCATGTAATAGGATAGGCGATTAGTTTACCTATCTTTGTTATGCCAGCCGGTTGTGGCTTTTGGGCCTATTGTTTTTGGTGTTGTAGCTCTTTGTGAGTCTGCCGTTATTTTGTTTTCAGACTATAAGACCTTGTTGAACCTCTTTATTTATCTATAAATGTGGCCATGTGCATCGTTCTGATGCAGAGACCGGGGAGTCCCCCCTTTTCGAAAAAAGAAAAAAAGATCTCGGCCTTTGCTGATGGGAGGGCTCCTGTTTCATTTTCATGCGGGTTTTTTAGCTTGTTTAGGGTTGGTGTCCTGCTCAAGAAGGCAAGGCTGCGGCGGCTCCCTGAAGGGTGTGTGGAGGTGTGTCTCTGAAGGATCTTGAGGGATTCGATCGGTGTATGTCTTTGGTGGATCTGCGTGGATCCACTCTTCGTTAGTGTACGCCTGTGTGTCTACAGGTTGGATCCCTCTGATAGATGTTTCTCTTCGTTGAAAATAGTTGCAACTCTGTAGCGCTGGTCCTTTTGGGTCTTAGCACGGAGACTTTTCGGCTGTCTGCTATAACAAGGTTTGCCGGCTAAGTGAGGGATGGCGGCGCGCCTTCGGCTCACTCTGGTGATTGTAATTGCTGCTAGGTGGCCTATGGACATGGATGCAATTTTTGTTACTTCTAGGGTTCTATGTACTACCATAATATTTGACAAATAGATCGGAAGTTCCATAAAAAATCTTGGAAATGAAACAGAACCCACTTCAACTTACGAGTAATGAGCTTCTATGGAAACTACATTGGTAAGAATCTTTGGTGAAATGCCTCCTCTCGAAGGAAAGCCTACTGGGTTTCTCTACCTCGCGCCGGTGGCGTCGCCGGTCCGTCTCATCTCCGGTGGCCTTAGGGGCATTGGGGGCGTGATGGATCTCGGTCCATGTTGGCAGGAAGGATCCTTTTTTAGACATTTTTTAATGTTGTTAGGGTTTGTGTCCTGGTCAGAAAGATGGGACGGTGGGGGCTCCCTGAAGATGGAGTAAAGTTGGATCCTTCCAATCTGCGCTACTCTTCATCGGCGGCGGTTTCTGTTCTATCGCGCTCCTCCTATGAGGCCTTAGCACGATGACTTCCCGGCTGTCTACTACGACAAGTTTTGTTCGACTCCGGCGAGGGAGGGGCGATGACGATGGCGCGCCTTTGGCTCGCTTCAGTTGTTGTGGACGTTGCTACATGGTATATGGATCTGGATGCAATTTATTATTATTTTTGGTGTTTGTTGTACAATATGATAGAATATGAATAGATTGAAAGTTTTTCCCCGCAGAAGAAAAGGAGCTTTGGTCAAGGTTTTGTGATTGTCATGGGAATAATAACATATTGTACATAAGAACATAACATGACATTTTTCTTTAATACAAAAGAGGGGATCACTCATGGCATCACCTCACCATCGGTGGCGATGCGGGAGGGATGGGTAACTAGTGGCGTCACCGCGAGATCACCTCCTATGTCGTTCTAGGAGGACGATGCTGGGGGGCAAAGGGGGAGGGATGTCAAGTGTGGGTCGGGAGCTTAAATACTTGGTAGCACAACCAACTAATATTGTTTTATCCCTACAATTAAATGCATGACCTCCGTTGAACTGCTCCGAAAGACCACCTATACCGCCATCTGCTTTCCTGCTCCCTCCTTGCACAAAGCCATGGATGGCTGGGCACCCTGTGTGTGTGCTGTCTTGTTACCTGGTCAGTAACGACTGCTGTGCCAAAGGCAATACCGCTTGATTGCGTCCCACGCATGACCTGCCATGCCAGCTGAACGACTAGGCGCGAAGGTTCCTACTAGCACAAGAACTTATGGCATTCCAGCATAAACACACGCCACTAATATATTATTTATGCCAAAAGTAAAACGGCCAACCCTATCGTGATAGTGTTTTACCCTGTCACAATAGCTTTTCTCACTACCACGACAACTATTGTCAGCCAAATGACTATTCTTTTGCTGTCGTGACAACACTTTGAGCCCTTCGGCCTTATCTAACATGGAGGAAAGGGCACCAACTACTATATTGAAGGGGAGCGAGGAAATGGGCCCGCCTTGCCTAAGGCCACGCTTGTTCCTAAAGAATGGGCCGACCTCACAGCTGATAACAAGAACAACTCAGTGATATTGGATTTCTACTGTCCATAGCCGAATCAAACCGAAACTTTTATTTTGAAGATGCCTTATTAGATATGGGATATCCAGTAGCACAGGGTGTCATATTCTAGCAGCGATTTATGGCTAGATAGTATTAAATCGATCAAGAATTACACTTTCATATGGTGTGTAATTATTCTTGTTTAGAGCAACATATTTTCAGAGAGATTGATTACCTCAAATTTGATATTTTGGTTCCCTGCAATTTTTTTTGTATTTTGCAAAGGGCTCTCAATCATCTGTATATATATGGCCATGTGTGCCACTGATTAGCCCTTTCTGCTTGACCATTAGACTGTGGGTGTGCCACTGATGAAACGTCAAGCCGGATGTGCTCCCGTTCGCAGAACTCCTTCATGGAACCCTTGGACAAATTGGTACCATTATCTGTGATGATACTGTGTGGAAAGCCAAACCAGAAAATCACTTTTTTGATGAACTGAACCGCCGTGGCCGCATCACACTTGCTAACAGGTTCTGCCTCCACCCACTTTGTAACCTTGTCAACCGCCACCAGGAGGTGGGTCTTCTTATCTTTGGATATTTTGAAAGGCCCAACCATATCCAGCCCCCAAGTCGCAAATGGCCAAGTAATTGGAATCATTCTCAATTCTTGAGCCGGCACATGAGCACGTCTTGAAAACTTTTGGCAACCATCACATCGTCTGACCAGATCCTCCGCATCAGCATGAGCAGTTAACCAATAGAAGCCATGGCGAAACGCTTTAGCCACCAATTGAACCGGCATGGTGACCACAATCTCCTTCGTGGATCTCACGCAAAATTTCACAGCCTTCTTCAGGAGATACACAGCGTTGAAACGCCCCTGACACACTGCAATGATGCAACTCGCTGTTGATAATAGTCATGGACTTGGATCGCCGGATTATCTGTCGGGCCAGAGTCTCATCCTCTGGTAACTCGCCCCGGTACTTGTACGCCAGGTAAGGAAGCGTCCAATCCGAAATAACATGAAGAGCTGGCACCAATTGAGCGTCGGGATCAGGAATAGCCAAATCCGCTTCACCAGGGAGCTTGACCGATGGGTTGTGCAGCACATCCAGAAAAACATTGGGCGGGACCGGTTTGCGCTGAGAGCCCAACCGGCTTAAAGCGTCCGCCGCTTCATTCTTCCGTCGGTCCACGTGGTCCACCTGATAGCCTTTAAAGTGACCTGCAACAATATCCACCTCACGACGATATGCTGCCATGAGCGGGTCCTTGGAGTCCCAAGTGCCAGATACTTGTTGATCCACGAGGTCCGAGTCACCGAAGCACTCACTAGTAGAAAAAGGGCCTTCAGTCCCGGTTCATAAGGGCCTTTAGTCCCGGTTCTGGAACCGGGACTAAAATGTCGATACTAATGCCTCTCCCTTTAGTCTCGGTTCAATCCAGAACCGGGACTAAAGGGCGCGGCCACGTGGAGCTCCACCTTTAGTCCCGGTTGGTAACACCAACCGGGACTAAAGGAAATTTTATGATTTTTTTTGAATTTTTTTTTTGAATTTTTTTTATTTTCAAATTTCTGAATTATTTTAACCTCTAGTCTGTAATCACCACCCCTCATCACTTCTCAATTTATCCTCTAATCACCCCTCATCATTCCAAATCATCTAACTTCCCGAACGGTCACCCATCCTCCCACTCCCCCAGCCTGAGCACGCTTAACTTCCGGGTTCTATTCTCCCTCGCTCCATGTCTGCACTAGTTGTTTTCCTGACAATACTAAGATGTCAATCCTATTAACCTTCAGGAATTTTGCTTGAGCATGAAGTGACACATTTCATAGTTTTATTTTGAAACTATTGTTTTAAAAAACAATAATTATTTAGTAACACTAATATTTCTTGAATAATTAGTTTGACCATTGTTTGACCACAGTTTGACCAGATTTGACCAAAATTGAAATAATTGAAATAATTATTTAGTAACACTAATATTCTAGAATAATTAGTTTGACCATTGTTTGACCATAATTTGCCCACTGTTTGAATTTTTTTCGATTTTTTCACTCTAGATCTTAAAAGCCCCGTAACTTTTTTCTATTAGGTTTTTGAGGATTTTGAAAATGTTTAACGGGGTTCCCCGGTTAAATTCGGATGTAACTTTTCGAGTAGATGATTTTTCATATAAATTTTTTTTCATCCGAGTTAGTATGCAAAAGTTATGCCCATTTTTACAAATTTCAGAGAGATTTTGCAAATAAAGTCAAAATTCACAGTTGCAAATTTTCCCAACAACTAGACCACATATCACATGGGAAACTTATTTTCTTTTATTTTTTTGACATTTCCATCATTTTCTTTTATTTTTTTTAAAACTGAAAAGGCGATCCACTGGGGGGTAGAGTTTGAAAATGGGACCTTTAGTACCGGTTCGTGGCACAAACCGGGACTAAAGGTCTCATCCCCATTAGTCCCGGTTCGTGCCTCAAACCGGGACTAAAGGTCTAATCTTTAGTCCCGATTTGAGGCACGAACCGGGACCAATGGTTGTGGGCCAGGAGCGAGGCCCATTGGTCCCGGTTCATCCCACCAACCGGGACCAAAAGGTCCAGATGAACCGGGACCAATGGCCCACGTGGCCCGGCCGGCCCGGACCAATGCCCCCATTGGTCCCGGTTCTGGACTGAACCGGGACTAATGGGGTTACCCGGCCTGGACCAAAGCCCCCTTTTCTACTAATGACTTAACTCGACTTAGGTTCATCTCCTTAGCCATCCAGAGACCATGGAGCAAGGCTTCATACTCAGCTGCATTGTTAGTACAAGGGAACATTAAGCGGAGAACGTAACAAACTTATCACCTCGTGGGGAAGTTAATACGACTCCAGCCCCCGAGCCTTCCAATTGCCTGGATCCGTCAAAGTGGATGGTCCAATATGTGTGATCCGGCTTTTCTTCAGGTGCTTGCAGTTCCGTCCAATCATTGATGAAATCAACAAGTGCTTGAGACTTAACCGCCGTCCGAGGCACATACTTCAATCCGTGCGGCCCAAGCTCTATAGCCCACTTGGCAATCCGGCCAGTCGCTTCCCGGTTCTGGATGATATCTCCCAAAGGAGCAGAACTGACCACCGTAATTGGGTGCCCTTGGAAGTATTGCTTAAGCTTCCGGCTTGCCATAAAAACTCCGTACACCAGCTTCTGCCAACGCGGATACCTTTGCTTGGACTCAATGAGTACCTCGCTGATATAATAGATCGGACGTTGAACCGGATGCTCCTTACCTGCCTCCTTTCGCTCCACCACAATAGCCACGCTGACCGCACGAGCATTAGCAGCAACATATAGCAGTAACGGCTCCTTGTCAATGGGAGTGGCAAGCACAGGCGGATTGGCCAATTGCCGCTTTAAGTCCTCAAATGCTTCATCAGCAGCGGAACTCCAGACGAACTGATCCGTCTTCTTCAACATCTGATACAAAGGGATTGCCTTCTCACCAAGGCGGCTGATAAACCAACGCAACGCCGTAATCCGGCCTGCCAGGCGTTGAACATCATTGATACACTTCGGTTTAGCCAGGGAGGTGATGGCTGTGATCTTTTCAGGATTAGCCTCAATTCCCCTGTTGGACACTAGAAAACCCAATAATTTGCCTGCCGGTACACCAAAGACACACTTGGCCGGATTAAGCATCATCTTGTACGTCCTCAGGTTGTCAAAGGTTTCCTTCAAATCGTCAACCAGAGTCTCCTTCTCCCTGGACTTAACCACAATATCATCCACGTAAGCATGTACATTACGGCCAATCTGTTTGTGAAGACAATTTTGTACACACCGTTGATAAGTTCCCTGGGCACTCTTGAGCCCAAAGGGCATAGACACATAGCAGAAGGCTTCAAAGGGAGTTATGAATGTTGTCTTCTCCTGGTCCTTAACTGCCATTTTGATCTGATGATAGCCGGAATATGCATCCAAAAAACTCAAACGCTCACAACCTGCCGTAGCATCAATGATTTGATCAATATGGGGAAGGGCAAAGGGATCTGCTGGACAAGCCTTATTAAGATCTGTGTAATCCACACACATGCGCCAGGTGCCGTTTTTCTTAAGGACCAGCACGGGATTGGCAAGCCACTCAGGGTGAAAAACTTCAAAAATAAAGCCAGCTGCTAAGAGCCTAGCTACCTCTTCTCCAATCGCCTTGCGTCTTTCTTCATTAAACCGACAGAGGAACTGTTTCACCGGTCTATATTTAGGATCCACATTAAGGGTGTGCTCAGCGAGTTGCCTCGGTACACCTGGCATGTCAGAGGGCTTCCATGCAAAAATGTCCCGATTCTCACGGATGAACTCGATGAGCGCGCTTTCCTATTTCGGATCCAAGTTGGCACTGATGCTGAACTACTTGGACGAATCGCCAGGCACGAAGTCAACAAGCTTAGTTTCAGCTGCCGATTTGAACTTCAGGGCCGGATCATGCTCCGTAGTTGGCTTCTTTAATGGAGTCATGTCCGCCGGATCAACATTGTCCTTATAATACTTCAGCTCCTTGGTGGCACAAACCGACTCGGCGTAGGCCGCATCTCCTTCCTCGCACTCCAAAGCGATTTTACGGCTTCCGTGAACCGTTATTGTCCCCTTGTGACCCGGCATCTTGAGCTGCAAATACACATAACAGGGCCGTGCCATAAACTTGGAGTAGGCGGGTCGCCCAAACAGGGCGTGATATGGACTTTGGATTTTCACCACTTCAAATGTCAATATCTCCGACCTGGAATCATGATCATCTCCAAAGGCCACTTCCAGAGCTATCTTACCAACAGGATATGCTGACTTGCCAGGCATCACACCATGGAACACCGTATTGGACGGTTTGAGATTTTTATTTGTTAGTCCCATACGACGGAAGGTCTCATAGTACAAGATATTAATGCTGCTCCCTCCATCCATGAGCACCTTGGTGAACTTGTAGCCTCCCACCTGAGGCGCCACCACCAGAGCCAACTGACCCGGATTATCAACCTGGGGAGGGTGATCCTCTCTGCTCCATATGATTGGCTGTTCAGACCAGTGTAGATAACAGGGCACGGCCGGTTCAACAGAGTTGACTGCCCGCCTCTGAACCTTCCGGTCTCGCTTGTCCAAGCTAGTGGTGAAGACATGGTACTGCCCACTATTCAACTGCTTTGGGTTGCTCTGTTAACCTGACTGTTGCTGCTGTTGGTTGTAACCACCCTGGTTGTTCTGATTATTTTGATTATTATGTCCGCCCGGATTACCATTAAATCCTGAACCGAAATTTCCTCCACCGTAACCCGGCCCAGATCCTGAGCCACCGCCGGAACCATGATCATACCGGAAAGCATTAGAATTCTTAAACTCCTGCATAATGAAGCAATCCTTCCAAAGGTGGTTTGCTGGCACCTCCTTCGTCCCATGTCTCGGACAGGGCTGGCTCAGTAGATAATTTAGGCGGTCCGGGTTAGGGTTGGATGCCCCATTGCGATTTGGCGGTTTACCCCTGCGTCACTGGCCCTTGTCCTGTGCGTTGGTATTAGCCACAAAGTCCATGTTACCATCCGCTTTACGCTTGCCTCCACCACCATTGACTGCCAAGTGATGCTGCTAACCTTTGGAGTTGCTGTTCCTCTTTCCCTTCCCTGCCTTGTCATCATCAGATTCGGGATCCTTGGTACTATCAGAATCAGCATATTTTACCAAAGCAGCCATGAGGGTTCCCATGTCCGTGCAATGGCGCTTCATTCGTCCCAACTTGAGCTTCAGGGGCCCAAACCGGCAGTTGCCTTCTAGGCTTAAGACTGCGGTGTCAGCGTTGATGTGGTCTGATGAATGCAACACTTGTGAGACCCGGCGCACCCAATGAGTCGTCGATTCTCCTTCCTCCTGGACGTAGGCAGCTACGTCTACTATCGACATGGGCTATTTACATGTATCCTTGAAATTACTGATAAACCGGGCTCGCAATTGGGCCCATGAACTGATAGAATTAGCCGGAAAGCTTTTTAACCAAGTGTGGGTCGTTCCTTCAAGCATCATGGTGAAGTACTTCGCACATGCTGCATCATCCACATCAAGCATCTCCATGGCCATCTCATAGCTCTCCACCCATGTCTCTGGGGGTTGATCCGCCGTGTAATTTGGTACCTTGCGTGGGCCCTTGAAATCCTTGGGCAAGCGCACATTGCGTAAAGCGGGGACAAGGCAAGGCACCCCCAAAGAACTAGAAGTAACACCAGGTTTGATCGAGATAGTTGGACGAACCGCCGTAAGCTGCCGAGCCTGATACTGTGCGGCTAACTCGGCCTCCCTGCGCGCTCGGGCCCGGTCCACCACTTCCTGAGCGTTATCAGCACCACCCGCCGGGTTGTTGCCGCGGGGTGCTCCACGTCGTTCATTACATGATACTGCAGGTTCATCCATATGCCTGCTATAGCTCCGGCTTGGACGAGGGGTCGAGTGAATCCGGTCGCGGCTGTATGAGTATGCTTCCTGTTGGACCAAAGCTGTCCTCGGAAGCTCCTTGACCCGTCGCGTCTCCACTGCCTGCGGCGAGTCACCTTCAATTGGAATGGCCTCCAGCCGTGCAGCAGCGGTAACGAGATTGTCCATCGGGTTGGAGTAGTGACCCGGAGGTGTCGAAACAGCCTGAGGTATAACGGTGTTTTGACGAGGCAGATCCATCTGACGGGGCTGAACTGGCGCACTGGTCGCGGGAGCCTCCGCCCGGTTTACCTCCAGCGGATTACTGGTTCCTCCTCCTGGGGTGTTGAAAAGGTCTCTGGCCTCGAAAACCGAAGGCAAACGGGATTGGTGCTTCCTCTTAATGACTTCATGCGACGCGTTCTGGTCCAACATGAGCCTGTAGGCTTGTGCGTCTAGAGCGTCCCGCTCTGCGGTCATCCTGGCATCCTCAGCTGCCAGGTCCGCCTTAGCCTGGGTGATTTGTTCCTTCACCTTTGCTATCTCCGCACTGTGGGCGTCCTGATCCGCCGGGTTAGCTTCTGCCATGAGCACAGCCAATGCATCAAATAGATCTAACAGAACTTGAGCCAGCGGGCGTACAGAGCCCCCTGCCCCGGCAGCCGTCGCTGCTACTGAACCGGAGGTCATCGGCGCAGCGGTCGAAGAATGAAGCACTACATGTGTGCCGGCCATGAATATTCCAAGTCGGTTGGGCAGATCAGAGGGGTCCGGAATACTGTCGCCATCGGAACAGCCCCCAATCCAGCCATCTTGTAGATGATATGGAGATTCGGTTTCTCCGGTTGATGACTCGTCATTGGAACAAACGACGGTCTCGCCGCGAGATTCCGATCCATCCTCATAACCTCCTCCATGGATGACTCCCATGAAGGCACGCTTCATGGCCGGTTTAAACCGGGCGGATTGCGCACGCTGAGCCGTCTCGACGAGGTCGGTGCAGATGTCCGGCTCAGGGCCCGGTTCACTGATCTTGCCGATGAAAACGTGAATGCCACCAAAGGGGACCCGGTACCCGTACTCGACTGAGCCGGCCTCGGGGCCCCAGCCTGCATCGTCGATGTAGAGCTTGCCATGACGACTCTTAGTCATCCGGCCTACAGTGTATCCCTCGAGTCCTTCAAAGCGGCCCTCCAAGAACCTGAAACCATCGTGCGATAGCCCCACGATGGGCGCCAACTGTCGTGGTTTTGTCACGGCAGATGTCCTAGAGAAAGGACTTAGTCGTGGAGCCATCGCGACGGGTTAGCTTGAAGGGGTTAAAGCGGACACAGGGACGCAAGAGAGTTTATACTAGTTCGGCCCCTTCGATGAAGGTAAAAGCCTATGTCTAGTTGTGATGGAATTGATGGGGTTTCGATGACTAGGGAGCAAACAAGCTTCGCCTAAGTCTCGAGTTGTTTTCTGTTGTCCTTGAACCACCGCCGGGTCGTCCCCTTATATACACGGGTGACACCCGTCGGTTCACAGAGTCCCAATACCGGCTCATAGATGTGTCCGGTTTGGTCTCTACTTATTCCTAACTTACAATACAAGTTAAATACTAACGCCGGTTTACGGCTACAGGCCTTGAACCGACTATGGGTCTTGAGTTCATGCCTTTTGGGCTTTATCACTTTAACTTAGTGATGAATTCCGGTTTCAGATTATCGGTTTAGCCGTAGTAAGATCCAACATGTTAATAGTATTATCAACAAGCAAAGCAACTTTCTATGTATGTCCTATAGAGTAGAGATAGAAAATGGAAAGCAACTCGTATATGACAACTCTGGTTGAGAGGCCCTGGAAATAATGTGAACAGTTATTTTAACAGATGTTTTTTTCACCTCTATGCAAAGTAGACAAGCGAAATGATTGGAAGTTATGTTGTTCTGTGCTAGCCTCTTGTGTTTGGATCGCTCAAATGGTGTATATATGTTGGTTGTGGGTTTGGCTTAGTTTCTTAGCCTTCTGGAGTGGGAATCTACAGTTCTAGATGTCTAATTACTTTAGTTTGCAAAGCCAGTTGGTGTGCAGGTCAGCTCTTTAGACACTATATTAACCTCTCTGGTTGTGACTGAGGAGTTGGCCACTGTTTAAACAGCCGATATACATCAACGTGGATAACAAGTTAGGTAGTTAGAATCTTAGTTTGCTTGATGCGCACACATGTATTCTGTTGTGATCTTTCCAGATCAATCTGTAACAACTTGACCTTGTATTCTCTGCATATAAATAGATGACCGCGGCCCATCGGTTTGATGTGTGCCGAACTGCAACTTCTTTCATTTCACATGGTATCAGGCCATCCTCTTCCCATCTAGATGACTTCGTCCAGCCAAACCTTCTCCACCCAAGCAGCCGCCACCAGCTCCGCCCTCGCGTCGCTCACCACCGGCGCAGTCGCTCGGCGTCATGGCCTCCACCTCGCCATCTCCATCCCTCATGGGCCTCGTGACCGTGAGCTTTCCCACGACACCCATCTCCTCTGGAAAGCCCAGATCCTCCCTGCTCTCCGCGGCGCGCACTGGATGTCCATCGCCGACGGAACAGAAACGGCTCCTGACAAAGTTGTCCCCGGCGCCGACGGCGCCCCCCCGGTTCCCAACCCCGACTACCTCTCGTGGGTGACACGGGATCAGCATTGTCTCAGCTTCCTCCTGTCCACCCTCTCCAACAACACCTTGCTACAGGTCCTGTTCCTACTGTCATCTGCGGCGGTTTGGAGCGCACTGGAGAGGACCTATGCGACCCGCCAGGGCGCACATCATGCAGCTTCGTCGTCAACTTGCTCACATCAGAAGTGATGACATGACATGGTGGACTATTGACCGAAGGTGAAGGGTCACTGAGCCTCTCGCTGCCGCCGGGAAGTAGCTGGATTGAGGAGACATATCATCTACCTCCTCACCGGCCTGAGTCCACCTACGAACCCACGTCGTGACCTCATGTACCATGCGGGCAGATGAGATTCGCTCAATGAGCTCTACTCTCATCGCCTGGACTTCGAGCTTCGTCATCAGGCCCAGATAAGGTTTTAGCTGCCCTCCCCATCGGCGGTCCATGTGACATGTCAGCACAACTCTGGCAGCGGGGGGCGATTTTGGTGGGAAGCCCACGGGCTCTGGAGGTGGCGCGGCGGTGGGAAGCACGGCGGAGCGAACCAAGGGGCAACGGCGGATGCGGCTCCTGGCATGGCACAAATGTGGGACCCGAGCCACAACACATCGCGGCTCTGGTGCTCCAACAAGGCAACGGGCGCAAGGGAGAATATCTTGCCAGTTTGAAGGCCTGTGCAACTTTGACTGCATCGCGTCCGACATGATTCATTGCGGAGGCATCGCAAACAACCTTCATGGACAAGAGTTCGATCCGGTGTGGTACTCGATCCGTGCCACGACATTACTGGCGGATCTGGACAAGATCACATGATGAGACGATCCAGCAAGATAAGTCACTGGGCGACGGGTCAAGTATGCGATTTTCATATTTGGTTGTTTGAATCGTATGTCTAAGCTCTCTCTTCGCATATTCTCATGTTCAAGCTACACAAAGTTTATTTCCACTGATAAATTCCAATGAACATAATTGTTGTGTTGAAAAATTTCACTACATATTTGTTGTCCAGCTGGGCAAAGAGGGTTCTTCTTCGAGGGGCATAATGGAGGCCCTACCGGATGTTCATGTGGATGGGGGAACCCACCTAAGCTTCTCGCATAGCACACATGTAGTGAGCTTCTGTCTAGGTCATGCTTCTGTGGTGGATGAAGCCTTCGATCAAAGATCTAGAGTTTCTGTCGTGAGTCCAATAAAATAAAGTCCCTGTGTGCGATGTTGAACAGGAAAGAGTCATAACTTCTTTCCTAGTCGAATAGGTCATCCTCCAAACCTCTTGAGCTTGTTTCTCGGAAGTATGGGGGCCTGCGTGCACCTCCTCTGGAGGGTTTAAATACTTATTCAATTTATGATGATTATAGCAAATTTACATGGCTTTACTGTCTTAAATTTGAGCTAATGTTATCGTGTTTTCCTTGAATTTCAAGTTCGTGTTGAACGTACTCAATCAAAATTTCTTTGCATGCACAGATTTGTGGGGGTGATATGAGAAACTCAACTCATTTTTTCGTCAACTTGGCATTGAACATCATGTCTCCTGCCCACACATTCATCAACAAAACGGCTCCGCAGAGCGCAAGCATCGCCATGTAGTCGATGTAGGTCTTACCCTCCTTGCACATGCCTCCATGCCCTTTCGGTTTTGGGATGAAGCTTTTCTCACAGCATGCTTTCTAATCAATCGTCTTCCTACTCGTACCATTAAAAATTCTACTCCACTAGAACGGCTGTTTGGAAAGCACCGGATTATAATTTCCTACGCACTTTTGGATCTGCATGTTGGTTTGTCTTCGTCCCTACAATGAACGAAAGCTTCAATTCCGCTCTAAGCGATGTGTTTTCATTGGTTATAGCATGATGCATAAAGGGTATCGCTGTCTTCATGTCTCTACCGGTCGCATTTATATCTCGCGTGATGTTTTTTGATGAAAATCTCTTTCCTTTTTCTGTTGACACCCCGAACCAAATCCTTGAAATCCTTGTTTTCTTCAGGGCTATGGAACATACGGATTACTAACAAATGCAGAATTAGTGATAAATGCTTTCCATTTTGATAACAGATCACGGGATTACCATGCGCATTTAGGAAGTCGCACAGAAATGGGGTGGCCGTGCTGTAATATGTTGCAGTCAGTCGGGCTAGGGTTCCCAGGTCATAAGGGCATCTTCAATAGTTTGTATGTTAGCTTGTTGGTAAAATATGCCCATGTCATCAACCAACACCTTAACATACAACAACTCCAATGGTTGTATCTAGTTTGCCCAATAGGATGTGAGATAATAAATGGGGTGCTCTCTCATTCTACATTGGAGCTTGTGCAATGGGTGTTGGTTCATGTACATACAACCTTCCTCTCTTTCCTCATTTATTGTATGACACATCATCAAAAATCCTATGTGGCAAAGTCTACCAACAACTATCTTACAACCATTGGAGATGCCCTAAACAATGGACATGTAGCACTAGTACTCTGTTATCATCTCACAAATCCAGCCGCCTGCATACGGGGGAAAGCAGAGATGATATGAAACTTGGGCGGGATGAGATACAAGCACTCATGCTGGCCCCGAAGCGCCTGGAGCTATCCTTTGGAACTGTCATCGTGGTGGGGCCCGTACGAACCTGCCGCCGCCCCCCGTTGTCAGAGCGACCCGGTTAGAACCCCGTCACCGGCACACATCCAGGCGGGGGTCTCATAACCGTACGTGGACGGAGGTACGGTCATACACAGCAAAGGTTTTTTCCTGCTACAAAACTTTGTCGGTTGGTCCAGAAGCAGTCGGCTCTCTCTTTGACCGCTTTGGGTGGACATTTATGCATGATGGTTTAGGCTCTCCAGGCAATCACACATTGATACTAGTCACTAAAAAACCCACTGCAAGGTATCTCATTGATTGCTAAATGGGTGTTCCGCGCATAACAGCGTGCTGATGGTCAAGTTTGAGTGTCACAAAGCAACTGGTAAGTGAGGTTTTCAAGCGCGCTACGGAGTTGATTATAAGGATATTTCAGACTGTCGTAATGATGCCACTATTCTCCTGGTTTAGTCTTTGATTTCTCGTCTGGATTTCGAATTGATGACAGAATGCGTTATCATGGGTCTAGAAAGGATGTGTTCATTGCGACACCAGTGGGTATGTTTATTCAACGTTTTCCGATCATCAGATACAGCAAAGATCGACAAGAGACAGTTATGATTGAGACAGTCTTCTGCATGGTATTCAGTTTAGCTAGATCAGGAATTGGGTTGTATGCTCCGTGCTGATACTCTGCTTTGTGTAATCGTCATGTTACATGTTTTATGCCTGGTCTAACACGGGATAAATATTGTTACTAGCTCATCACCCTCATGTCAGTCGTCTGATCACAGATCTTCACTGAGTTCTCTTAAGGACCTTGGTGATCTTCACTTCTTTTTTGGGCATTGAAGTGCGGCGATCAGGGAGGATCTTGTCCTGTCTCAAGGGAAATATGCAGCTGATTTGCTTGCAAAGCAGGAATGAGTCAATGTAAGCCAGCACCTCCATGACAGTCATGAAACTTCTCGTTAGGGTTCTTCTGTCTCCAGATGAATCACCAAGCGTAGCACAGGTTGGGCTTTGCAGTATTCATCTGACGTGCCCGGACATTCTTTTGCAGTAAACAAGGTCTGTCAGTTTTTACATGAGCCCACAGATGAGCATTGGACAGCAGTTAAGAGGATCCTTAGATATGTGCAACACTCTGTGCATACTGGTCTTCGCATTCGCAAGTCCACTTCTTCCTTGGTCAGTGCATTCTCGGATGCTGACTGGGCTAGCTCTTCTGATGACAGACGCTCCACTAGTGGTTTTGCAGTGTTCTATGGTAGCAATCTTATATCATGGAGTTCACGAAAGCAGGCTACAGTGGCAAGGTCAAGTACTGAAGCAGAATACAAGGCATTAGCAAATGCTACAGCAGAAATCATCTGGCTACAATCCTTGCTTGGAGAATTGGGAGTATATCAGTCGCGTGCACCAGTGCTTTGGTGTGATAATCTTGGAGCCACGTATCTCTCTGCTAATTCTGTGTTTCATGCACGGACAAAGCATATTGAGGTTGACTTTCATTTTGTTCGAGAACGGGTTGCAAGCAAGGCACTGGACATACGATTTATTCCCACGCAGGATCAGCTAGCAGATGGCCTAACTAAGCCAGTTGGTGTGCAGCAGCTTCGGTCTATTAGAAACTACGCACTGTTCAAGATATCTTCCGATATTCGATAAATCGCCGATTTATCGCTTACCGTTGTCTGACCGATAGATAAATGGGCCGATAAATCAGCCGATATGGCGATAAATCGGCCGATATGCCGATAAACTGGCCGATTTACCCCTTATCATGGGTCGACCGATAAGTTCCCGATAAGCGATATCCCCAACATTTGCTAAAACTTAAGGGTGATTATGAGTGTTGTAAGCGATATACAATAACGAAAAAGCTTGAGAGTTAGATATGTTGCTGATGTGTAGCGACCAGACCTCAAACGGTCTGATCTCTGTGCTCAGTGTCATCCCTGGATCAGTAATGCTGACACAGTACTTGAAGGATTTATAACAGAGTAGCAATCACACACTTATTACATCGAGTGTCTCAAAAGAGAACTTATTACAATAAATATGGCTTAAGGCCATCTAATAACGATAACAGCGGAAGGCTTGGAAGATAAGTGAGTCCATCAACTAGCATCACTGAGTATAGAACCACGACCTAAAAGCACCTTACTCGTCTGAAAAGTCTGCAACATGAACGTTGCAGCCCGAAAACGGGTCAGCACATGGAATATGCTAGGCAATGTAACACATAGAGAGTAATGAAGAATAAAGCTATACTACATGCATATATGGCTGGTGGAAAGCTCTATGGTTACAGTTTTGCGTAAAGCCAATTTTTCCCTACTGCAAAGGAATAAATTTTATTTAACTATCATGGTAGTTGTTAAACATTGAGAGTGTAGACACCCTCTCAATCCCAATTAAGCATCATCATTAAAAACCCAACAAAATTAGAGTAACATGATGAGATTCACATGATAATCCAAGTACTAGATACTCAAGACGTCCATAACCGGGGACACGGCTAACCATGATTAGTTTATACACTCTGCAGAGGTTTGCGCACTTTTCCCCACAAGACTCGATCTCCTCCATTGGGATTCTCGCACTACATGATGTTTGAGAAACGGATGACCGAGACATAGTCTTTCAGAAGCGCTAGCACCTTACGATCGGGTAGACGTACCAACCTACATCCCCTACATCTGCTAGTCTACCACTGTAAGAGTTCGCACGACTTAGTCAACTATGCTAGAGCCCATAGTAGCTTGTGGCTGCACACGGAAGTTTCTAGTATGAATAATCTCATGATCCCTTTGAGCCTGGGTGGCGGTCCATAAAGAAAACAGGCAATCGCTGGAATACCCAGGTGCCTCAATCCACCCAGATGTGTATTTAAGTTGCCACCTTAGATAAACCATTAATTTAAAAATCTCACATCTGTCATGGATACACTCACCCAATCCACGTCTACTAGCATAGCATGGCATAATAAGCAAACGTAGAAGTAACTCCCAAAGGTTTGATAATAAACAGGTAATAGGTACTACCTCAACTACTTCCCAAACCAAATTAATTAGATCCTAATCATGCAATGTGTGAGGATTGATCTAATGCAATAAAACTGGGTAGTAAGAAGGTATGATCAAAGTGTTACTTGCCTTGCTGATGATCCGGGAAACCTAGCGATTCGAAGTAGCAAGCGGCGCACTCCGGGTACTCTATCGCAAACAAACACATACAATAAGTACTCATCTAATGCACAGGTAAAACTCAAATAAGATATCTAACCAGAAAGTTCAACTTAAGAACTGGTTGGCAAAAAGAATCAAATCGAAGCAACGAAAGAAACGGCGAAAGAAACAACTTCGTTCTACTAATCTGGATCTAGGTCAAATTTTACAGAGGCAAAAACTTGTTTGAGTTGGTTAAATGGAAAGAGGGTTTCGAGACGAAACTCCAGGCGCTTGAATCGCCTGATTCCGATAAACGAGCGAAAATTACTAGAACGAAAATCGGATCAGAACGATCAGAAAATCCGAGAAAAAGAAAAACGACAAACAGATAACGAACGAATGTTCGTTTTCTGGAACTAAACGGTGAACGGTTGTAAAAGACGACTCGTAAATAAACTAAACCGGAAGATAAACCGATCTAATAAAAAATAAAAATCACACACAGAACACGATGGTCTTTCGAGAAAACGCCGGAGGTGGGCAAGCGGCAACTGGGGCGGAGGTGAAACGGCGGTGGCGGCGCGGTCCGGGGCGGGGCGGCGTCGGTGGGGAGCGCACGCGGGGGGGGCGTAGGGGAGGAGGGGTGGGCATGGTTTGGGCGGGCTCGGGTGGCTCCAGATTATAAAGGCGGGAACGGAGTCCTGAGAAGGCTAAATGTTTGCGTTTTTTAATATTAGCGCGAAACAAATAAATAAATAACAAAACAGGACTCCAAAAAGTCTGAAGTAGAATTTCCTCGACTTATTGAAATAGCCGCATAGGAGAACATTTATTTGGGCCTAAATGCAATTTTGAAAAACGCGCATTTTTCCTAAATTCAAAATAAAATACAAAAAACAATAAAATCTTATTTGATTTTTTATTAAATCCTCAATATTTCTTTATTTTGGGAAAGTCATTTTATTCCCTCTCTCATATTTTATAGAAATAATTGAAGATAAAATAAATAAAATCAAATGATCCTATTTCAAAATTTGAGAAAACTCAAATATGAAAATAACGAAATCCCCAACTCTCTCCGAGGGTCCTTGAGTTGCGTAGAATTTTCTAGGAAACCAAAATGCAAATAAAATATGATATGCATGATGATCTAATGTATAACATTCCAAATTGAAAATTTGGGATGTTACAAACCTACCCCCCTTAAGATGAATCTCGCCCTCGAGATTCGGGTTGGCTAGAAAATAGGTGAGGGTGGTCCTTCAGCAGATCTTCCTCTCGCTCCCAGGTGGCTTCATCCTCCGGTGGTGGCTCCACTGAACTTTGCAAAACTTGATAACCTTGCTGCGGGTGACTCGGCTGGCATACTCAAGAATCTTGACTGGTTTCTCCTCATAGGTCAAATCACTGTCCAACTGAATCGCTTCCAGCGGCACTGTATCTCTCAGCGGTATATCAGCCATCTCTGCGTGGCACTTCTTCAACTGGGAAACGTGGAATACATCGTGAACTCCTGACAATCCTTCGGGCAATTCCAACTTGTAGGCTACTTCTCCCATACGCTCCAAAACCTTGTATGGTCCTACAAAACGTGGCGCTAACTTTCCCTTAACTCCAAAGCGCTTAACTCCTCGAAGTGGAGATACTCGAAGATAAACTCGGTCTCCGAACTACTGTCTCCTTGCGTTTAGAATCTGCATAGCTCTTCTGCCTGGACTGGGCTACCTTGAGCCTATCGCGAATCAACTTCACCTTCTGTTCAGACTCCTTAATCAAATCTGGTCCAAACAACTGGCGGTCTCCAACTTCATCCCATGACAATGGTGTTCTGCACTCTTCCGTACAAAGGCTTCAAAAGGGGCCATCTTCAAACTGGATTGATAACTGTTGTTGTAAGAGAACTCTGCATATGGAAAATTGTCGTCCCAACTAGATCCATAATCTAGCGCACAAGCTCTCAGCATATCCTCCAAAATCTGATTGACTCTCTCGGTCTGTCCATCTGTCTGTGGATGAAAAGTGTACTGAACTCTAGCCTGGTACCCAAAGTTTCGTGCAACTGATTCCAGAACTTTGAGGTAAACTGGGTTCCTCTATCTGATACAATGCTCCTTGGAACTCCATGCAGACATACGATCCTGGTCATGTATATCTTTGCCAACTTAGCACTGGTGTAAGTGTCTTTACTGGGATGAAATGAGCTACTTTCGTCAATCGATCAACTACAACCCAAATCGAGTCATAGCCTGAACGAGTCCTGGGCAATCCCGTGATAAAATCCATGCCTAACTTATCCCACTTCCATTCGGGTATCGGCAATGGTTGTAACAATCCTGCTGGCTTCTGATGCTCTGCCTTTACTCTCTGACATACATCACAAACTGCTACATACGCGCAATATCCTTCTTCATTCCGTCCACCAGAAAATCCTTCAAATCAAATACATCTTGGTATTTCCTGGGTGAATTGAATATGGTGATCATGTGCCTCTTGCAGAATCAACTTCCTGATCTCCGGGTCATTGGGCACATAACACGGTCTTCAAACCATAGGTATCGTGCTCATCCTCACGAATTTATTTCTTAGCTCTTCTTTATAGAGGCAATCCTTGTAGTCTTGAGCTTCTCTGATCTAATCCTCAAAGTAGACTGAATCCCATGCTGTAATAACCTCTCGACTATCTCCAAGAGATAGGTCTCGCTAACTCCTTCGGTAATCTCCGTCATTAGTGTGTTGACATTACGGCTCAGTGCATCGGCTACTACGTTAGCCTTTCCGGGATGATAATGCAATCTCATGTCATTCCTTGATGAGCTCCAACCATCTCCTTTGCCTGAGATTTAGCTCCTTCTGTGTGAAAATGTACTTCAAACTCTTGTGATCCGTGTACACCTCACAATGGTTTCCAATGAGAAAATGTCTCCAATGTCAAGGTGTGCACTACGGCTGCTAACTCCAAATGCATTAATTCAACTCATGAGGCTTAAGCTGTCGTGAGGCATATGAAACAACTCTTCCCTCCTGCATAAGCACTGCTCCAAGTCCTCGACGTGAAGCGTCGCAATACACCTCATAATCCTTGTTCTGATCCGGCAAAATCAACACTGGTGATGTAACCAAACGTTTCTTCAACTCCTGGAAACTGGCCTCACATTCCTCAGTCCATTTGAACTTGGTATCCTTCTTCAACAACTCCATCATAGGCTTCACAATCTTCGAGAAATTTTAATGAATTCGGTAGTATCCTGCAAGTCAAGAAAACTCCGGATTCTCCAACTGTTGTTGGGGCTTCCCAATTTGTCACAGTGTCAACCTTGGTGGGATCTACTGCTATACCTTCTCCGGATATAACGTGTCCGAGGAATCCAACTTCCTTCAACCAAAACTCACATTTGCTAAACTTGGCATATAACTGATGTTCTCTGAGCTTACCAAGTACCAAACGCAAATGCTCCTTATGCTCCTCTTCATTCTTGAGTAAACCAGGATATCATCATGAATGCACTACGACGAACTTATCCCCAT
Organism: Triticum urartu; assembly: GCF_003073215.2. Classification (NCBI taxonomy): domain Eukaryota; kingdom Viridiplantae; phylum Streptophyta; class Magnoliopsida; order Poales; family Poaceae; genus Triticum; species Triticum urartu. Next base: position 566,645,972 of record NC_053022.1, on the reverse strand, counting down.
ATTCCTGTATATTGGTCAAAATACGATGCGTATCACAATAATAATGAAGGAAATATGCCCTAGAGGCAATAATAAAGTTATTATTTATTTCCTTTATATCATGATAAATGTTTATTATTCATGCTAGAATTGTATTAACCGGAAACATAATACATGTGTGAATACATAGACAAACAGAGTGTCACTAGTATGCCTCTACTTGACTAGCTCGTTAATCAAAGATGGTTATGTTTCCTAACCATGACAAAGAGTTGTTAATTTGATTAACGGGATCACATCATTAGAAGAATGATGTGATTGACATGACCCATTCCATTAGCTTAGCACCCGATCGTTTAGTATGTTGCTATTGCTTTCTTCATGACTTATACATGTTCCTATAACTATGAGATTATGCAACTCCCGTTTGCCGGAGGAACACTTTGGGTGCTACCAAACGTCACAACGTAACTGGGTGATTATAAAGGAGCATTACAGGTGTCTCCAAAGGTAGATGTTGGGTTGGCGTATTTCGAGATTAGGATTTGTCACTCCGATTGTCGGAGAGGTATCTCTGGGCCCTCTCGGTAATGCACATCACTTAAAGCCTTGCAAGCAATGCAACTAAATGAGTTAGTTGCGGGATGATGTATTACAGAACGAGTAAAGAGACTTGCCGGTAACGAGATTGAACTAGGTATTGGAATACCGACGATCGAATCTCGGGCAAGTAACATACCGATGACAAAGGGAACAACGTATGTTGTTATGCGGTCTGACCGATAAAGATCTTCATAGAATATGTAGGAGCCAATATGGGCATCCAGCTCCCGCTATTGGTTATTGACCAGAGACGTGTCTCGGTCATGTCTACATTGTTCTCGAACCCGTAGGGTCCGCACGCTTAAGGTTACGATGACAGTTATATTATGAGTTTATGCATTTTGATGTACCGAAGGTTGTTCGGAGTCCCGGATGTGATCACGGACATGACGAGGAGTCTCGAAATGGTCGAGAAGTAAAGATTGATATATTGGAAGCCTATGTTTGGATATCGGAAGTGTTCCGGGTGAAATCGGGATTTTACCGGAGTACCGGGAAGGTTACCGGAACCCCCCGGGAGCTAAATGGGCCATGATGGGCCTTAGTGGAAAAGAGAAGAGGCAGCCCTACATGGGCTGTGCGCCTCCCCCTTCCCCTAGTCCTATTAGGACTAGGAGAGGTGGCCGGCCCCCTCTCTCTCTTTTCCCCCTCCGCGAATCCTATTCCAACTACGATTGGGGGGGGGGAATCCTACTCCCGGAGGGAGTAGGACTCTCCTGGCGCACCCCTTGTGGCCGGCCAGCCTCCCCCCCCTTTGGTCCTTTATATACTGAGGTAGAGGCACCCTAGAACACACAAGTTGATCCATGTGATCTATTCCTTAGCCGTGTGCGGTGCCCCCTGCCACCATAGCCCTCGATAATACTGTAGCGGAGTTTAGGCGAAGCCCTGCTGCTGTAGTGCATCAAGATCGTCACCACGCCGTCGTGCTGACGGAACTCTTCCCCGACACTTTGCTGGATCGGAGTCCGGGGATCGTCATCGAGCTGAACGTGTGCTCGAACTCGGAGGTGCCGTAGTTTCGGTGCTTGATCGGTTGGATCGTGAAGACGTACGACTACTTCCTCTATGTTGTGTCAGCGCTTCCGCAGTCGGTCTGCGTTGGGTACGTAGACAACACTCTCCCCTCTCGTTGCTATGCATCACATGATCTTGCGTGTGCGTAGGAGAATTTTTGAAATTACTACGAAACCCAACAATAACGGTATACTCGTACAACCCATACCTGGTGGTAAAAGCCGTCTTAGGTATATCCTATTCTCGAATCTTCAACTGATGGTATCCTGACCGCAGATCGATCTTGGAAAATACCTTATCTCCTTGCAATCGATCAAACAGATCATTGATCATTGGTAGTGGGTACTTGTTCTTGATTGTTACTTCATTTAATCCTCGATGATCAACAACCATCCTTAACGATTCATCCTTTTTCTCTACTAGAAGTACTGGCGATCCCCAAGGCGACGAACTTGGGTGAATATAACCTTTATCCAATAAATCTTTAATCTGCTTCTTAATCTCCTCCAAATCTTTTGCGGGCATCCTGTATGGTCTCTTAGATATTGACCCTGTGCCTGGCAAAAGCTCAATCAAAACTCAATGTCTCTATCCGGTGGCATGCCTTGTAATTCTTCTGGAAATACATCCGGAAAATCCTTTACCACCGGTACTTCCTACTATACAACTCCTGTTAGGGAATTTACTTGAGTCCTCTTAGGCACATGCCGGGATACATACTTGATTCTTCTTCCTTCTGGCGTTGTAAGCAAAATTGACTTACTGGCGAATTCAATGTTCCTTTCATACTTCGATAACCAATCCATGCCTAATATCACATCCAATCCTTGAGATTCCAATACTATTAGGTCCGAGGGAAATACATAGTTACCAATCCTTAATGGTAACCGATCACACCATAGACTAGCCATATACTCTGCTCCAGGAGAGGTTACTAACATGGGTGACCTAAGGGCTTGGGTTGGCAGTTTTTACTTATCCACAAATCCCCTTGAGATGTATGAATGTGATGCACCAGTATCAAAAAGAACGAGTGCAGTAAATGACTTAACCAAAAATTTACCTATTACTGCATCTGGCTGAGCTTCAACCTCCTCCACGTTAACGTGGTTCACTTGTCCCCTATTGAAAGGGTTTGGCTTCTTCCCAGAGCTTCCATTGCCATTACCATTCTGGGCTTCAGGACATTCATTGGCGTAATGTCCGGTCTTCTGGCACTTAAAACAAGTGACTTGGCTCAGGTCTCTCTTGGCTGGGGTTGATGGGTTGGTACGGTTCTGGCTGTTGCTTCCTCCATTCCCATTACCATTCTTGGGGCCATTATGATTGTGCAAGCTTCCTCTCCCATGGGTATGCTGAAAAGGTCCTCCCGGTTTAGGGGTAAACCCGGCTTCTGCTGAGCTCCAGAATTGTACTTCCCTTGTCCATACTTCCTCTTGCGGTTCTCAATCTGCTGCTGCTTCCCTTCAATCATAAGAGCACGATCTACCAACTCTTGGTAGTTGTTAAAGCTTGCTACCATCAACTGCATGCTCAACTCATCATTCAGTCCTTCCAGAAACTTCTCCTGCTTAGCCGCATTCGTAGCAACGTCATCTGGGGCATAACGTGCTAGCTTACTAAAGTCATCCACATACTAGCCAACTGTCCGTCCTCCTTGGCGCAAGTTGCCAAACTCACGCTTCTTCATGGCCATAGCTCCTGTTGAAACATGGGCAGTACGGAAAGCCTGCTGAAATTGATCCCATGTCACCGTGGCTATAGGGTAGGTGACAGTGTAATTCTCCCACCATGATGTTGCTAGTCCATCCAACTGATGTGCGGCAAAGCGCACCTTCTCAGCATCAGTACATCCTATAGTGGTTAACTCCCTTCCAATCTTGCGGAGCCAAGCGTCTGCTACTATAGGCTCGGTGCTACTAGAGAACACCGGTGGATTCAGCCTAAGAAAACGGGTTAAGTGATCAACAGGTGGTGGTGGTGGTGGCGGGTTATTGTTGTTGTTGTTGTTCCCCTGATTCTGATTCTGGACTAGCAACTGCATCAACGTATTCTGCTGCTGGATCAACTGAGTGAGCTCCGGTGGAAATGCAAATCCATTGTCACATCTCGGAGGCATCTGATGGGTTTAGAAAAGATGAGATTTAAGAATAGAGAGAGGTCTAGAGAGAAAACACTACCCATATGCACATGAGGCAAAAGCAAACAAATCACTTCATTCAATCAAACAAGGGCATACAATCGGTCTAACTATCGCAAAAGTGCTCGGACTACTCTATTTACATGGTGCAATACTACTACTGATGGGGTGGTCTACTAGAAATATTCTTCGGTTGCAGACTCCATGATATCTGTTCCAGCTTCATCAACATAGTCATCATCGCTATCGTCTGGGTCCGAGTCGGTGTCGTCGATGATGATGTAGTCTTCCGGGCAAATCTCCTTGGGTTCTTCGTCTTCTTCTACTGGTGTAGGGCCTCCCATGAATATTCCGATCTTCTTGATCAGGTCGTCATTCTTCTCCACTAATACGACGATTTCCTCCTCATAATCTTCACGTGTAGCCTTGAGTTCTTCCTCCAGTTTCGTGATTCTTGTCCTCGCCTTCTTCAGATCTATCATGTTTGCGCACATCTAGTTCTCCTGACATCGAATGTGCTGGTTTAACTCCCGGATAAAAGCTGCTATTGATCTATCCTTCTTGGTGCTGATCATCTCCCGGTGCTCATCTCGGCGCCCACAAATCTGGTAGATAGTATCCTTGAGATCGTTGCGGTAAACTTCTCCAATACGTCCCATGGCGATGTGGGCTGCCATGCTCTTTCCTAGACTCTAGGTTGGTGCATCAAAGGAAAACTCTATGGGCTCAGTGACAGGCATGAACGTCCTTCCTGGAACTTGAACTTGAATCATCCAGCGCTCCTCTTCCAGTAAAGAGGCGTTGTAGGTTCCGGTGAAGCTTGGTACTCCGATGTTCAGATATCTAGTGACTTCCTTCAAGTGATGTCCAAAGGGTGTATCTTCATCCAGTTGTATAAATGTGTTCCTTGCATCCGCCATCCTAAAAGAGTAGAGAAGATGAGGAGTCAGAAATGAGAAGAGTGAGTAGTGATCTAGGGTTTTAGCTTAGTGGTCGTGTCCTACAGTCAGCGTGTGCTCTGATACCATCTTGTAGCGACCAGACCTCAACCAGTCTGATCTCTGTGCTTCAGTGTCATCCCTGGATCAGTAATGCTGACACGCACAGTACTTGAAGGATTTATAATAGAGTAGCAATCACACACTTATTACATCGAGTGTCTCAAAAGAGAACTTATTACAATAAACATGGCTTAAGGCCATCTAATAATGATAACAGCGAAAGGCTTGGAAGATAAGTGAGTCCATCAACTCCAACGGCATCATTGAGTATAGAACCACGACCTAAAGTCACCTTACTCGTCGTCTAAAAAGTCTGCAACATGAATGTTGCACCCCGAAAATGGGTCATTACATGGAATATGCTGGCAATGTAACACATAGAGGGTAATGAAAGAATAAAGCTATACTACATGCATATATGGCTGATGGAAAGCTCTATGGTTACAGTTTTTGCATAAAGCCAATTTTTCCCTACAGCAAAGGAATAAATTTTATTTAACTATCACATTAAACATTGAGAGTGTAGACACCCTCTCAATCCTAATTAAGCATCATCATTAAAACCCAACAATATTAATTAGAGTAACATGATGAGATTCACATGATAATCCAAGTACTAGATACTCAAGACGTCCATAACCGGGGACACGGCTAACCATGATTAGTTTATACACTTTACAGAGGTGTGCGCACTTTTCCCCACAAGACTCGATCTCCTCCGTTGGGATTCTCGCACTACATGATGTTTGAGAAACGGATGACCGAGACATAGTCTTTCAGAAGCGCTAGCACCTTATGAACGGGTAGACCGTACCAACCTACATCCCCTACATCTGCTAGTCTACCACTATAAGAGTTCGCACGACTTAGCCAACTATGCTAGAGCCCATAGTAGCTTCTGGCTGCACACGGAAGTTTCTAGTATGAATAATCTCATGATCCCTTTGAGCCTGGGTGGCGGTCCATAAAGAAAATAGGCAATCGCTGGAATACCCATGTGCCTCAATCCACCCAGATGTGTGTTCAAGTTGCCACCTTAAATAAACCATTAATTTAGCAATCTCACATCTGTCATGGATACACACACCCAATCCACGTCTACTAGCATATCATGGCAATATAAGCAAACGTAGAAGTAACTCCCAAAGGTTTGATAATAAAACAGGAAATAGGTACTACCTCATCTACTTTCCAAAACCCACAATTTAATTAGATCCTAATCATCCAATGTTTGAGGATTGATCTAATGCAATAAAACTGGGTAGTAAAGAGGTATGATCAAAGTGTTACTTGCCTTGCTGATGATCCACGAAACCTAGAGATTCAAAGTAGCAAGCGGCGCACTCCGGGTACTCTATCACAAACAAAAAAGTATACAATAAGTGCTCATCTAATGCACAGGTAAAACTCAAATAAAAGATCTAACCAGAAAGTTCAACTTAAGAACTCTGGTTTGCAAAAAGAATCAAATCGAACTAAGCTATGAAAGTCAAATGGCGAAAGAAACAAACTTCGTTTACTAATCTGGATCTAGGTCAAATTTTACAGAGGCAAAAACTTGTTTGAGTTGGTTAAATGGAAAGAGGGTTTCGAGACGAAACTCCAGGCGCTTGAATCGCCTGATTCCAATAAACGAGCGAAAAGTTATACTAGAACGAAAATCAGATCAGAAATCACGATCAGAAATAATCGCGGAAAATCCGAGAAAAAAGAAAAACGACAAACAGATTAACGAACGAATGTTCGTTTTCTAGAACTAAACGGTGAACGCGTTCGTTAAAACAAACGAACGAACGAACGCTCGCTAAATAAACTAAACCGGAAATAAACCGATCTAAATAAAAAACCGGATCTAAAAAAATCAGACGGTCTTCTCGAGGAAAACCGCCGGCGGTGGGGGCAGCGGTCAACCTCGGCGGGCGGCAGGGTCGACGGGCGGCGGCGGCGGGGTCCGGCGGCGGGCGGCGGCGGCGGCGTCAGGGGTGGCGGGGTCGGGGCGCTAGGGTTTGGGGCGGCTCGGGTTGGGCTCCCCGGCTTATAAAGGCTGGCCGGCCGGAGTCCTGGCCGAACACGGCCCAAAGTCGGTTTCGCGTTTTTTTTAATAATTACGCGCAGAAAAACAAATAAAAGAAATACTAAACGGTCTTCAAAAGTCCTGAAATAAATTTTACCCGACTTCTAAAATCAAGCCGGTCTAGATGAACATTTATTTGGGGCCTAAATGCAATTTTGAAAAATGCGCATTTTTCCTAAATTCAAATAAAATAGCAAGAAAACTCCGAAATAAAATCTTATTTGATTTTATTATTAAATCCTCAATATTTCTTTATTTTGGGAAAGTCATTTTATTCCCCCTCTCATATTTTATAATAGAAATAATTGAAGATAAAATAAATAAAATCAAATGATCCTATTTTCAAAATTTGAGAAAACTCAAATCTGAAAATAACGAAATCCCCAACTCTCTCCGAGGGTCCTTGGGTTGCGTAGAATTTCTTAGGATCAAACCCAAAAGCAAATAAAATATGATATGCAGTGATGATCTAATGTATAACATTCCAAATTGAAAATTTGGGATGTTACAGATGCGCACACTTGCATTCTGTTGTGATCTTCCCAGATCAATCTGTAACAACTTGACCTTGTATTCTCTGCATATAAATAGATGACCGCGGCCCATCGTTTGATGTGTGCCGAACTGCAACTTCTCTCGTTTCACAGTGTTTCGTTATGTTGGTAGTGGAACCTGGAGCTTGTTGCTTCGTATGGGAAAAGGGGAAGGTGCTGATTCTAGAAAAACAGAGCATTTCCACATTGGATGCATTGAAGCGTCACACATGGCATGACATCAATGAGGACAGGAGTTGGCAAGGGCATGTGAAAGTTTCATTAGCTTTTCTTCCTGTATTGGAAAGCTTTGATGAGCAAAATTAATTATAACTCTCTCATTTCCCCAACAAATTGTTTTAGTTAAATTAGAATTCGGTCTATAGAAATAATTTCAACAACATGAAACTTTTTTCCGCGACCTTCTTCGATCATTGATTCCAAAATCTGGTTCTTTTACAATCATTTCTCGACTACAACTTTATTGGCAAACCCTCCACATGTTTGAACAGTGTTAATCTAACTAGCATTCTTCTTGTTTAGTTTTGTGCCAATTAGAGTATGTGGGTTATGGATGATATACATTCACAGTGCCTGGTTTGTTCCTAGTTGAATTTTGGATCATGGCACATCCATGGGCGGGTTAGGTATCCCATGCCATGCAAGACGCTATGTCTTGGAGAGGATGAATTTTGAAGACCATGAAAATTTTGAAACAAAGAAAATTCACCTAAGGACTCATCATGATGTGGATTTTGAAATAAATCTGTATAATTCTGGGAGCGTAACCCATTTAGGTTGCAAAAATTGGGAAGCATTTTGCAAGATGTATGGTTTTGATGAGGGTATGCTTGTCACCATGGATCTTGGTGATCCTGACATCGACGAAGACAATATGGACATTTGGGTCCTTGTTGATACGCCTCCAGTTCTAGCGCTATGTGAGTTTCTCAAACATAGTTAATTATTAACTAATTTATATTATTCATTTCAAAATAGTTGACAACTTATTTCCACTGACAGTTTATGTTCATTCTTCAAAGAATGTGCTGGAGATGGTAGACAAAACCCACTACACCGATGGCTCCGAATTAACTTACAAGGAGAAAAATCATTTGGTCGGATTTTGTACTGACATTGAGAATTACAATATCTACAATCAAACTCCTCAACATTATGGTGAATATGTGCCACTAGTGCATGTGTTGAACTACGGTAACTACCATGGAGATACCCTGGTAAGATTTTTTACTATTACGACATCCGTGCATCTTTTGCATACTTCTAAAACTAGTACATCATTGCTAACTATGAAGTTATTACTATGTTTTTCAACAATAATCCCAGAGAATTGTGTGCCGCATTTGATGTATCAAAAAGGTAGCATTAATGTTTTGAACATACAACCAGGTCATCCTACGAATCTCAACTCTCCATACCAAATTTCTAAAAGAAGTGGAGACATGCAAATCAAAGGATGGAAAAAATGTATGGACAGTCATAAGGAGGTTCTTGGAAGCAAAAGGAAGCGAAGCGCAAGAATTGGAGACAGGATGATCTCCATTCTCCATAATGGAGAGTCAGGGTCTATTTTGTTTTATGCTATTTTACCTCAAATAGGGTATTTAGGTCATGTTTAGGCATAGCAGTAGCAGTAGCATGAAGATAAGAGAGGACACATCTCTCAATTATCTCCGAATGTAGCATTACTTTCGACAAACTCGCTACTCGCGGTCTCGAGACTTGTAATGTTCTAACTTTGTTCGGTATTTTAAATTCGGAGACTAATATGATGATTTGTATTCGGAGACTAATCTTTACTACAAAAAATATGTCAACTTATGACCTTCTGTCAGTGACCCTCGAAGAATTGGTCATAAATCTATGACCATTTTAGACCAATTGGTCAAAAGCTGTTCAGGGGGCTCCAAACCCTAAATCATTGCAACCATTTTGGTCAGAAATGTCATAATTTCCTTACACGAAATGGTCACAAAGCAAACAGTGCTAGTCCGCTGCCTTATTTCTAGCTGATCATGACCAATATAGATGGTCACAGCCTTGTAGATTGTGGTGGGTTGTGATGACTAGGCGCCATCTCATCAGTTTTGCCTATGTGTCATGTCCATGTGGCAGTTTTTGCCCTAGGTTGTGAAGCAACCTATATTTCTATCATTCCCAAAATTCCCAAAAAAATCTCATAAATTATTTGGGTCATATCTTCATCAAATATGTAAAAATCCTTCCTTGCCTAGTTCAAAACTAATTCAACAATATTCATTTTCCTATTATGTTCACAACAACACTTTATGAAGGAAGTGCTATTTATATATTGTTGATTGCCCTAGGAATTTTTGGGCACTCTTTCCTATCCAAATCATTACCGCATGACAAAATTCAGCTCCATTTTCCTAGCAAATCTTCCTCGGCAAATTTCCAAAGTTTTTGTCCACATAGAAGCATTGTGAAGGAAGTACCTTTCTTATATCTCTAAATGACATGAAATTTATACAGTTTCTTCATAAGCCCAAATTATCACCCTCCTCCAAATTACAGCTCAGTAAAATCATCTATGTGAGCCCAGGTTCAATTTATATTTTATGGCCAAATTGGCACGTTGCAAAGCAAGTGTTATATAGACCCCTCCTATTACCCTCAAACTTTTCGGGCACTCTTCCATACCCAAATCATTGCCACATGATAATATTCAGCTCAATTTTCCTAGTAAATCTTTCTCGGGAAATTTCCAAAGTTTCTACCTCGAGAGAAGCTTTGTGAAGTAAGTACTAGCTAGGCTTACCCAAATGATCTGAAAATTTACCAGCGCATGACCATACCTAAGTAACTTACCTACATCAATTTTGAGCTCATTTCATTCATCCAATCTCTCTCACTAGTTTTCCCAAGTTTCTGTCCATAAAAGAGCATTGTGAAGGAAGTACTACTTTGGCATGTCCAAATGGTATCAATTTTCTACAATGCTTTCCTATGCCCAAATAACCATCCTCCACAAAATTTCAGCTCAATCCATTCATTATTTTGAGCCCAGCTTCAACATCATATTTTTGTCCACGTGGTACTTGTGTTGGGGAACGTAGTAATTTCAAAAAAATTCCTACGCACACGCAAGATCATGGTGATGCATAGCAACGAGAGGGGAGAGTGTGATCTACGTACCCTTGTAGACCGACAGCGGAAGCGTTAGCACAACGGTTGATGTAGTCGTACGTCTTCACGGCCCGACCGATCAAGCACCGAAACTACGGCACCTCCGAGTTCTAGCACACGTTCAGCTCGATGACGATCCCCGGACTCCGATCCAGCAAAGTGTCAGGGAAGAGTTCCGTCAGCACGACGGCGTGGTGACGATCTTGATGTACTACCGTCGCAGGGCTTCGCCTAAGCACCGCTACAATATTATCGGATATGGTGGAAGGGGGCACCGCACACGGCTAAGAATATGATCACGTGGATCAACTTGTGTGTCTATGGGTGCCCCCTGCCCCCGTATATAAAGGAGTGGAGGAGGGAGGGCCGGCCCTCTCTATGGCGCGCCCTAGGGGAGTCCTACTCCACCGGGAGTAGGATTCCCCCTTTCCTAGTCCAACTAGGAGTCCTTCCATGTAGTAGGAGTAGGAGACAAGGAAGGGAAAAGAGAGAGAAGGAAGGAGGGGGCGCAGCCCTCCCCCTAGTCCAATTCGGACTAGGCCTGGGGGCGCCACCTCCCTTCTCCTTTCCCCTAAAGCCCAATAAGGCCCATATACTCCCGGCGAATTCCCGTAACTCTCCGGTACTCCGAAAAATACTCGAATCACTCGGAACCTTTCCGATGTCCGAATATAGTCGTCCAATATATCGATTTTTACGTCTCGACCATTTCGAGACTCCTCGTCATGTCCCCGATCTCATCCGGGACTCCGAACTCCTTCGGTACATCAAAACTCATAAACTCATAATATAACTGTCATCGAAACCTTAAGTGTGCGGACCCTACGGTTCGAGAACAATGTAGACATGACCGAGACACGTCTCCGGTCAATAACCAATAGCGGAACCTGGATGCTCATATTGGCTCCTACATATTCTACGAAGATCTTTATCGGTCAGACCGCATAACAACATACGTTGTTCCCTTTGTCATCGGTATGTTACTTGCCCGAGATTCGATCGTCGGTATCTCAATACCTAGTTCAATCTCGTTACCGGCAAGTCTCTTTAACTTCGTTTCGTAATACATCATCTCGCAACTAACTCATTAGTTGCAATGCTTGCAAGGCTTATGTGATGTGCATTACCGAGAGGGCCCAGAGATACCTCTCCGACAATCGGAGTGACAAATCCTAATCTCGAAATACGCCAACCCAACATGTACCTTTGGAGACACCTGTAGAGCTCCTTTATAATCACCCAGTTACGTTGTGACGTTTGGTAGCACACAAAGTGTTCCTCCGGCAAACGGGAGTTGCATAATCTCATAGTCATAGGAACATGTATAAGTCATGAAGAAAGCAATAGCAACATACTAAACGATCGTGTGCTAAGCTAATGGAATGGGTCATGTCAATCACATCATTCTCTAATGATGTGATCCCGTTAATCAAATAACAACTCTTTTGTTCATGGTTAGGAAACATAACCATCTTTCGATTAACGAGCTAGTCAAGTAGAGGCATACTAGTGACACTCGTTTGTCTATGTATTCACACATGTATTATGTTTCCGGTTAATACAATTCTAGCATGAATAATAAACTTATCATGAAATAAGGAAATAAATAATAACTTTATTATTGCCTCTAGGGCATATTTCCTTCAGTCTCCCACTTGCACTAGAGTCAATAATCTAGATCACATCGCCATGTGATTAACATCATAGTTCACATCATCATGTGATTAACACCCATAGTTCACATCGCCATGTGACCAACACCCAAAGGGTTTACTAGATTTAGTAATCTAGTTCACATCGCTATGTGATTAACACCCAAAGAGTACTAAGGTGTGATCATGTTTTGCTTGTGAGAGAAGTTTAGTCAACGGGTCTGCCACATTCAGATCCGTATGTATTTTGCAAATTTCTATGTCAACAATACTCTGCTCGGAGCTACTCTAGCTAATTGCTCCCACTTTCAATATGTATTCTAGAGATTGAGACTTAGAGTCATCTAGATTAGTGTCAAAACTTGCATCGACGTAACCTTTACGACGAACCTTTTGTCACCTCCATAATCGAGAAACATATCCTTATTCCACTAAGGATAATTTTGACCGCTGTCCAGTGATCTACTCCTAGATCACTTATTGTACTCCCTTGCCAAAATCAGTGTAGGGTATACAATAGATCTGGTACACAGCATGGCATACTTTATAGAACCTATGGGCAAGGCATAGGGAATGACTTTCATTCTCTTTCTATCTTCTGCCGTGGTCGGGCTTTGAGTCTTACTCATTTTCACACCTTGTAACACAGGCAAGAACTCTTTCTTTGACTGTTCCATTTTGAACTACTTCAAAATCTTGTCAAGGTATGTACTCATTGAAAAAACTTATCAAGCGTCTTGATCTATCTCTATAGATCTTGATACTCAATATGTAAGCAGCTTCACCGAGGTCTTTCTTTGAAAAACTCCTTTCAAACACTCCTTTATGCTTTGTAGAATAATTCTACATTATTTCCGATCAACAATATGTCATTCACATATACTTATCAGAAATGTTGTAGTGCTCCCACTCACTTTCTTGTAAATACAGGCTTCACGCAAGTCTGTATAAAACTATATGCTTTGATCAACTTCATCAAAGCGTATATTCCAACTTCCGAGATGCTTGCACCAGTCCATAGATGGATCGCTGGAGCTTGCACATTTTGTTACACCTTTAGGATGACAAAACCTTCTGGTTGCATCTATATACAACTCTTCTTTAATAAATCCATTAAGGAATGCAGTTTTGTTTATCCATTTGCCAGATTTCATAAAATGCGGCAATTGCTAACATGATTCGGACAGACTTAAGCATAGATACGAGTGAGAAATCTCTCATCGTAGTCAACACCTTGAACTTGTCGAAAACCTTTTGCGACAATTCTAGCTTTGTAGATAGTAACACTACTATCAGCGTCCGTCTTCCTCTTGAAGATCCATTTATTTTCTATGGCTTGCCGATCATCGGGCAAAATCCATCAAAGTCCATACTTTGTTCTCATACATGGATCATATCTCAGATTTCATGGCCTCAAACCATTTCGCGGAATCTGGGCTCATCATCGCTTCCTCATAGTTCGCTAAGTTCGTCATGGTCTAGTAACATGACTTCCAGAACAGGATTACCGTACCACTCTGGTGTGGATCTCTACTCTGGTTTACCTACGAGTTCGGTAGTAACTTGATCTGAAGTTACATGATCATCATCATTAGCTTCCTCACTAATTGGTGTAGTAGTCACAGAACAGTTTTTGTGATGAACTACTTTCCAATAAGGGAGCAGGTACAAGTTACCTCATCAAGTTCTACTTTCCTTCCACTCACTTCTTTCGAGAGAAACTCCTTCTCTAGAAAGTTTCCGAATTTAGCAACAAAAGTCTTGCCTTCGGATCTGTGATAGAAGGTGTATCCAATAGTTTCCTTTGGATATCCTATGAAGACACATCTTCTCCGATTTGGGTTTGAGCTTATCAGGTTGAAACTTTTTCACATAAGCATTGCAACCTCAAACTTTAAGAAACGACAGCTTAGGTTTCTTGCCAAACCATAGTTCATACGGTGTCGTCTCAAGGAATTTAGATGGTGCCCTATTTAACGTGAATGCAGCTGTCTCTAATGCATAACCCCAAAACGATAGTGGTAGATCGGTAAGAGACATCATAGATCGCACCATATCTAATAAAGTACGGTTATGACGTTCGGACACACCATTACATTGTGGTGTTCCAGGTGGTGAGTAGTGAAACTATTTCACATTGTTTTAACTGAAGGCCAAACTCGTAACTCAAATACTCTTCTCTACGATCAGATCGTAGAAACTTTATTTTCTTGTTACGATGATTTTTCACTTCACTCTGAAATTCTTTGAACTTTTCAAATGTTTCAGACTTATGTTTCATCAAGTAGATATACTCATATCTGCTCAAATCATCTGTGAAGATCAGAAAATAATGATACCTGCCGCGAGCCTCAATATTCATCGGACACATACATCAGTATGTATGATTTCCAACAAATCTGTTGCTCGCTCCATTGTTCCGAAGAACGGAGTCTTAGTCATCTTGCCCATGAGGCATGGTTCGCAAGCATCAACTGATTCATAATCAAGTGATTCCAAAAGCCTCATCAGCATGGAGTTTCTTCATGCGCTTTACACCAATATGACCTAAACGGCAGTGCCACAAATAAGTTGCACTATCATTATTAACTTTGCATCTTTTGGTTTCAATATTATGATTATGTGTATCACTATGATCGAGATCCAACGAACTATTTTCATTGGGTGTGTAACCATATAAGGTTTTATTCATGTAAACAGAACAACAATTTATTCTCTTACTTAAATGAATAACCGTATTACAATAAACATGATCAAATCATATTCATGCTCAACGCAAACACCAAATAACACTTATTTAGGTTCAACACTAATCCCGAATTATAGGGAGTGTGCGATGATGATCATATCAATCTTGGAACCACTTTCAACACACATCGTCACTTCACCCTTAACTAGTCTCTGTTTATTCTGCAACTCCCGTTTCGAGTTACTAATCTTAGCAACTGAACTAGTATCAAATACTGAGGGGTTGCTATAAACACTAGTAAAGTACACACATCAATAACATGTATATCAAATATACCTTTGTTCACTTTGCCATCCTTCTTATCCGCCAAATACTTGGGGCAGTTCCGCTTCCAGTGACCAGTCCCTTTGCAGTAGAAGCACTTAGTCTCAGGCTTAGGATCAGACTTGGGCTTCTTCACTTGAGCAGCAACTTGCTTGCCGTTCTTCTTGAAGTTCCCCTTCTTCCCTTTGCCCTTTTCTTGAAACTAGTGGTCTTGTAACCATCAACACTTGATGTTTTTCTTGATTTCTACCTTCGTCGATTTCAGCATCACGAAGAGCTTGGGAATTACTTTTGTCATCCCTTGCATATTATAGTTCATCACGAAGTTCTACTAACTTGGTGATGGTGACTAGAGAATTCTGTCAATCACTATTTTATCTGGAAGATTAACTCCCACTTGATTCAAGCGATTGTAGTACTCAGACAATCTGAGCACATGCTCACTAGTTGAGCGATTCTCCTCCATCTTTTAGCTATAGAACTTGTTGGAGACTTCATATCTCTCAACTCGGGTATTTGCTTGAAATATTAACTTCAACTCCTGGAACATCTCATATGCTCCATGACGTTCAAAACGTCTTTGAAGTCCCGATTCTAAGCCATTAAGCATGGTGCACTAAACTATCAAGTAGTCATCATATTGAGCTAGCCAAACGTTCATAATGTCTGCATCTTCTCCTGCAATAGGTCCGTCACCTAGCGGTGCATCAAGGACATAATTCTTCTGTGCAGCAATGAGGATAAAACCTCAGATCACGGATCCAATCCGCATCATTGCTACTAACATCTTTCAACACAATTTTCTCTAGGAACATATCAAAATAAACACAGGGAAGCAACAACGCGAGCTATTGATCTACAACATAATATGCAAAATACTAGCAGGACTAAGTTCATGATAAATTTAAGTTCAATTAATCATATTACTTAAGAACTCCCACTTAGATAGACATCCCTCTAATCCTCTAAGTGATCACGTGATCCAAATCAACTAAACCATGTCCGATCATCACGTGAGATGGAGCAGTTTCATTGGTGAACATCACTATGTTGATCATATCTACTATATGATTCACGCTCGACCTTTCGGTCTCCGTGTTCCGAGGCCATATCTGTATATGCTTGGCTCGTCAAGTATAACCTGAGTATTCCGCGTGTGCAACTGTTTTGCACCCGTTGTATTTGAACGTAGAGCCTATCACACCCGATCATCACGTGGTGTCTCAGCACGAAGAACTTTCACAACGATGCATACTCAGGGGGAACACTTCTTGATAATTAGTGAGAGATCATCTTAAAATGCTACCGCCAATCAAAGCAAGATAAGATGCATAAAAGATAAACATCACATGCAATCATAATATGTGACATGATATGGCCATCATCATCCTGTGCCTTTGATCTCCATCTCCAAAGCATCATCATGATCTCCATCATCACCGGCATGACACCATGATCTCCATCATCTTGATCTATATCAATGTGTCGTCACATGGTCGTCTCGCCAACAACTGCTCTTGCAACTATCGCATAGCGATAAAGTAAAGCAATTATTTGGCGCTTGCATCTTATGCAATAGAGAGACAACCATAAGGCTTCTGCCAGTTGCCGATAACTTCAATCAAAACATGATCATCTCATACAACAACTTATATCTCATCACGTCTTGACCATATCACATCACAACATGCCCTGCAAAAACAAGTTAGACGTCCTCTACTTTGTTGTTGAAAATTTTACGTGGCTGCTACTGGGCTTAGCAAGAACAGTTCTTACCTACGCATCAAAACCACAACGATAATTTGTCAAGTTGGTGCTGTTTTAACCTTCGCAAGGACCGGGCGTAGCCACACTCGGTTCAACTAAAGTTGGAGAAACTGTCACCCGCAAGCCACCTATGTGCAAAGCACGTCGGGAGAACCGGTCTCGCGTAAGTGTACGCGTAATGTCGGTCCGGGCCGCTTCGTCCAACAATACCGCCGAACCAAAGTATGACATGCTGGTAAGTAGTATGACTTATATCGTCCACAACTCACTTGTGTTCTACTCATGCATATAACATCAACACATAAAACCTAGGCCCGGATGCCACTGTTGGGGAACGTAGTAATTTCAATAAAAATTCTACGCACACGCAA
Organism: Triticum urartu; assembly: GCF_003073215.2. Lineage (NCBI taxonomy): Eukaryota > Viridiplantae > Streptophyta > Magnoliopsida > Poales > Poaceae > Triticum > Triticum urartu. Next base: position 566,628,654 of record NC_053022.1, on the reverse strand, counting down.
GATCATGGTGATGCATAGCAACGAGAGGGGAGAGTGTGATCTACGTACCCTTGTAGACCGACAGCGGAAGCGTTAGCACAACGCGGTTGATGTAGTCGTACGTCTTCATGGCCTGACCGATCAAGCACCGAAACTACGGCACCTCCGAGTTTTAGCACACGTTCAGCTCGATGACGATCCCCGGACTCCGATCCAGCAAAGTGTCGGGGAAGAGTTCCGTCAGCACGACGGCGTGGTGACGATCTTGATGTACTACCGTCGCAGGGCTTCGCCTAAGCACCGCTACAATATTATCGAGGTTTATGGTGGAAGGGGGCACCGCACACGGCTAAGAATATGATCACGTGGATCAACTTGTGTCTATGGGGTGCCCCCTGCACCCGTATATAAAGGAGTGGAGGAGGGGAGGGCCGGCCCTCTCTATGGCACACCCTAGGGGAGTCCTACTCCCACCGGGAGTAGGATTCCCCCTTTCCTAGTCCAACTAGGAGTCCTTCCATGTAGTAGGAGTAGGAGTCAAGGCAAGGGAAAAGAGAAGAGAAGGAAGGAGGGGGCGCAGCCCTTCCCCCTAGTCCAATTCGGACTAGGCCTTGGGGGGCGCCCAACCTCTCCTATCTCTTTCCCCTAAAGCCCAATAAGGCTCATATACTCCCCGGCGAATTCCCGTAACTCTCCGGTACTCCGAAAAATACTCGAATCACTCGAAACCTTTCGGATGTCCGAATATAGTCATCCAATATATCGATTTTTACGTCTCGACCATTTCGAGACTCCTCGTCATGTCCCCGATCTCATCCGGAACTCCGAACTCCTTCGGTACATCAAAACTCATAAACTCATAATATAACTGTCATCGAAACCTTAAGTGTGCGGACCCTACGGGTTCGAGAACAATGTAGACATGACCGAGACACTTCTTCGGTCAATAACCAATAGCGGAACCTGGATGCTCATATTGGCTCCTACATATTCTACGAAGATCTTTATCGGTCAGACCGCATAACAACATACGTTGTTCCCTTTGTCATCGGTATGTTACTTGCCCGAGATTCGATCGTCGGTATCTCAATACCTAGTTCAATCTCGTTACCGGCAAGTCTCTTTACTCGTTTCGTAATACATCATCTCGCAACTAACTCATTAGTTGCAATGCTTGCAAGGCTTATGTGATGTGCATTACCGAGAGGGCCCAGAGATACCTCTCCAACAATCGGAGTGACAAATCCTAATCTCGAAATACGCCAACCCAACATTTACCTTTGGAGACACCTGTAGAGCTCCTTTATAATCACCCAGTTACGTTGTGACGTTTGGTAGCACACAAAGTGTTCCTCCGCCAAACGGGAGTTGCATAATCTCATAGTCATAGGAACATGTATAAGTCATGAAGAAAGCAATAGCAACATACTAAACGATCGTGTGCTAAGCTAATGGAATGGGTCATGTCAATCACATCATTCTTCTAATGATGTGATCCCGTTAATCAAATAACAACTCTTTTGTTCATGGTTAGGAAATATAACCATCTTCGATTAACGATCTAGTCAAGTAGAGGCATACTAGTGACACTCTGTTTGTCTATGTATTCACACATGTATTATGTTTCCGGTTTATACAATTCTAGCATGAATAATAAACATTTATCATGAAATAAGGAAATAAATAATAACTTTATCATTGCCGCTAGGGCATATTTCCTTCAGTTTGCAAAGCAAGTACCACCTAGGATCCTCCTTTTGAGCTAAAAATTTGTGAAGACATTCTCCTTAGTAGATTATCATCCTCAGCCAAAACTCATGCCCATTGGCCATGTGCATTTCCCGTACCGCTAATCAAACACTTGGGTGCTAATTCATGTTTGAGCATCGATCGGTCTCCTCGTGAGAATCTTATGTTGTAATTTTCTTCCTAGCACCAACCTAGGGAGTGCCCAACCCACTAGACATGCCTAGGCCGCCCAGAACACATGGCAACATTACGGTCGCGCGGTGACCACGCGACGGGCATGCGAGTTTACGCGCTCTAGAGTTGGGGCCCTCGGCCACCGCCCAAACCTCGACGTATCGCCACCAAACCATGTATTTATGATTAAATAGGTCCTTATGTAACTAGAAATGATTTTTGGAAAAAATAAATAGCAAACTATGAGGCATCTGCAGTTCAAATTTGACCTGCTTCCACCTGAATCGGCGGAAATTTGTCTTTTTCACGAGAGGTGGATCAAAAAATTTTACACCCAACCATTTTGTCAATTGTGCATTAAATATGGCCTAGTATTTTATAAAAATGATTTGGTCCAATTTTGCAACAATTATTTGGTAGTTCCTTCACAAAAAAACCTCCTTTCGGGCACTCGAAAAATGGAAAATGGTTTTTTCGTCCAACGAAAATGAAAACTTCCTTAGGAAACATTGTTTGCCATTCCAATATGCACCCTTGTGCACAATATGAGATCATTTGAACAAACTATTTCATGAATGTGGCCATAAGATTTGATCATTTGGCTTGAAAGCCATGAATCTTCACACATGATAGCTCATTTCTGAGATCACTTTTTTAAAATAATTATCGTATTACAAGTTTATTATTTTTCCTGGAAACTTGGTCATATATAATGACACAATGCGAAGGTTTTCCAATTTTTTGATTTTTTTTTGAATTTTTTATGCCCGTTTCAAAATGTAGTCAAAACGGCGGGAATGACTGTTCCTAGCTAGTGGTTGAATCTTGGAATTTTTTTGGTGTTTCTTTGATTAAATAGATACTTATGTACCTATAAATGATTTTTGGAAAAAATAAAGAGCAAACTACGAGGCAGCTACAATTCAAATTTGACCCGCTTCCAACTAAATCGGCGGGAATTTGTCTTTTTCACCAGAGGTGGATAAAAAAATTTTACACCCAACCATTTGGTCAACTGTGCATTAAATATGGTCTAGTATTTTAGAAAAATGATTTGGTCCGATTTTGCAACAATTATTTGGGAGGTCCTTCACAAAAAAACCTCCTTTTGGGCACTCGAAAAATGGAAAATGGTTTTTTCATCCAAAGAAAAAGAAAACTTCCTTAGGAAACATTGTTTGCCATTCCAATATGCACCCTTGTGCACAATATGAGATCATTTGAAGAAACTATGCATGAATGTGGCCATAAGATTGATCATTTGGCTTGGAAGCCATTGATCTCCAGAAGTGATAGCTCGTTTCTGAGAACACTTTTTACAATAATTGCCATATTACAAGTTTATTATTTTTCCTGGGAACTTGCCCACATATAATGACACAATGCGAAGGTTTTCCAATTTTTTGATTATTCTTGAATTTTTTATGCCCGTTTCAAAATGCGGTCAAAACGGCGGGAATGACCGTTCCTAGCTAGTGGTTGAATCTTGGAATTTTTTTGGTGTTTCTCTGATTAAATAGATACTTATGTACTTATAAATGATTTTTGGAAAAAATAAAGAGCAAACTACGAGGCAACTACAGTTCAAATTTGACCCGCTTCCAGTTGAATCGGCGGGAATTTGTATTTTTTACCATAGGTGGATAAAAACTTTTTACACCCAACCATTTGGTCAACTGTGCATTAAATATGGCCTAGTATTTTAGAAAAATGATTTGGTCCAATTTTGCAACAATTATTTGGGAGGTCCTTCACAAAAAACCTCCTTTTGGGCACTCGAAAAATGGAAAATGGTTCTTTCATCCAAAGAAAAAGAAAACTTCCTTAGGCAACATTGTTTTCCATTCCAATATGCACTCTTGTGCACAATATGAGATCATTTGAACAAACTATGCCATGAATGTGTCCATAAGATTGATCATTTGGCTTGAAAGCCATTGATCTCCACACGTGATAGCTCGTTTCTGAGAACACTTTTTTAAAATAATTGCCATATTACAAGTTTATTATTTTTCCTGTGAACTTGCCCACATATAATGACACAATGCGAAGGTTTCCCAATTTTTTGATTGTTTTTGAATTTTTTATGCCCGTTTCAAAATGCGGTCAAAACGGCGGGAATAACCGTTCCTAGCTAGTGGTTGAATTTTGGAAAAATTATTGTGTTTCTCTGATTAAATAGATACTTATATACCTAGAAATGATTTTGAAAAAATAAAGAGCAAACTATGAGGCACCTGCAGTTCAAATTTTACCCGCTTTCTGCTAAATCGGCGGAAATTTGTCTTTTTTCACGAGAGGTGTAAAACTTTTGACACCCAACCATTTTGTCAATTGTGCATTAAATATGGCCTAAATATTTATAAAAATGATTTGGTCCAATTTTGCAACAAATAACATGATAGGTCCTTCACAAAGAAACTCATTTTGGGCACTCAAAAAATAGAAAATGAATTTTTCATTCAAAGAAAATGAAAACTTTTTTAGGCAACATTGTTTTTATTCCAAGATGCAAAATTGTGCAAAATATAATCTCATTTGACCAAACTATTTCAAGATGCAAACTTATGCAAATATATTCTTTTTTTTGAATTTCTCAGGTCACAAAATTGCTGACATGATTTTAACACGTTATTTTTAGTCAACTACGACCAATTTAGATGGTCATAACATCATACTGCATTATGATTGGTCCATAGACGTGTCACGCGGATCGTGCATCAAACACCGTTGGATGCTCGCTGATCCAACGGTAGTCCTCGATCCTTCCACACCAACCCTAGCTCTATCCTCGTGGTAATTTTTCATCCACCCCCCGCCTCCTTTCTTTCCCACCGAACCGCTCGAACCCCTCTCTCTTCCTCTCCCTACACGGCCACTCTGCTCTCACACCCAACCCTAGCTCCCGATGATGCGCCACCACCCACCATCTTCCCCCACCGTCTGCCTGCTTTGCCGCCGCCCCCACTGCCACCATCAACGACCCGCCGCCCCCACCGCCCACGCCGCCCCCTCCGCCCTCTACTCCAAAGCCAGCGCCCCTAGCCTCTCCTTCTCCCCTCTGCATCCCAGATCCATTCGACCGCGGCGACCACCTCCTCCCACGGCCACCGTGCCCTCGTTTCCCCTCTCCCTACTTAATCCGCGCACTCAACCCCGTCACCGCCGCCGCCTCTCCCCATACCCTCGCCGTCCCCTCTCCAACGAGGCGCAGCTCGTCGAGGTAAGCACCGGTCGCTCGAACCCACCGCCGTCCCCTCCCCGTCTCGATCTAAGCCTGAAGGATCTGTGGTTGATTGCGTCCGCGCAGATGGCCTCCTAGGTGGCGAAGGTGCCGGTGCCGCAGTCGGTGAACTTCAAGAGGAAGAGGGGAGAGCTCTGGGTCACCGCGAAGAAGAAGAAGGTCGCCGACGAGAAGAAGAAGGACGCGGAGAACACCAAGGTCATCTACGCCCGCGCCAAGCAGTACATCGGAGAGTATTAGGCCCAGGTCAGATCGCTCGATCCAATGCCCTTTGCTCGTTCATGGATGTTGATTAGATTCTCGCTCTGCAAACTTGCTACGCGCGGTTGTACCACTGATTAGGTTTTGCCGCGCTGCCATGTGGAATTTGGACTGTATTCAACTATATGCTTTACCTTCCTTCAGTCGATAGGGAAAGGCTGATCGGAGTTTACCAGTTCTATATGCGAGATTTGTTCATACCTGTCCATTTTTGTTTCCTTTTGTGCTGTACATTACCGCGAGTCCACTGATATCTATGTAGAGTCGTGTTAGTTTTGTTTAATTCCTTTAGATTCTGTTTGTTTTGCTGTAGTCCAACATATGTACCACTACCACATAGGTCTAATATAGCTCGATTGATCATTGACATGTTTGTGTTTCTGCCCGATGGAATGCTAATCTGGGTGTTGTGAGCAGGACAAGGAGCTGGTGCAACTTAAGCGTGAGGCCCGGATGAAGGGTGGGTTCTATGTCAGTCCCAAGGCAAAGCTGTTGTTTGTCGTCCATATCCGTGGGTAAGGCATCACTTGCCACTTGATCATTGCTATCTGCATTGATTTAGATTTGTGTGCACATGTTTTGATGTTAATTTTTTGAAATGTTTACTACAGTATCAATGCTATGCACCCAAAGACCAAGAAGATCTTGCAGCTTTTGCGTTTGAGGCAGGTGGGTTGATTAATTATTTGGTCCTGTGAATGCACAGGGTTGGGTTCCTCTTTGTCGTACGCTAGTTGATCCACCTTTCCTTTCAACGGGGTTACTCATTTGTTCTATGCCTCAATTCGTTTGGTATGACACGTGTGTCATTTGATTTATGCCTCAATTCACATCGATTCCTTTGCTTTGACACATGTGTATGTCTGGCTGATTGAATCCATAGGTCAGAGGTCTCGTGAAGGAGCACAATGACTCCTTCAACTACTTCATCACCAAAGGAATGGAGAACATCGTCAAGGCAAGTGACCGACCCATCCATTTTTCTTAGGCATGAAGCTGCTTTCCAGTTATATTATATATGCAGATACTACCTCCTTTGCTTGTTTCCAGTGTTGCCTTAGATGTGCTCTATTGCCCCTAATTGACTAATAAGATGGCTTGATGCTAATATCTTTGTGATTAGTTAGTAGTTAATGTACTTATCTTCATGTGTTATCCTTAGTATTGAGACATGTGAACACACACGCTGTCTCTGAACCACTTCTTCACTGTTTACCAAATTGCAATATGCAGGGCTTCCTAGTCTGAATTTCTAGCGACGACTAATTCATAGTTTCAGACTGAATATCCATTTGCCTCTGATCTGAGCATGTGATTGACAAAAGGTGCCTTTTCCTAATTTTAGCGTTACTCTAAAAGTCTGAACCTGTTTGAATCACAACTTTCCTTTGTTTTCATTACTCAGGGACTTTGAAACTTCCCTTGTTATTTAGCCTCATATACTGGATGCTACTTGTTTACTGTTCAAGCCCAATTACCCAACCGATGCTATAGTATAGGGCTCATGTTGATGCTATAGTATAGGCATGTTAGCTGTCTGTATGTAATCTAACTTGCACAGTGTGTGTGTGTGGCATGCAGGGAGGTGGTGATCAAGTGAACAACATATCCCTGGAAGACCTCATGTGCGCAGTGGGAGCCGGAGAAGGAGGGCTGCTTGCAAACTGCGACATCTTCATGTACAAGTTATGTCCCGGTGTCCTCCTTCTTCCTCCGTTGATTAGCTTATGTCCGTGATATTGTTTGGGTCTATGGCACACTTCCTGCATTTAGGTCTCCCTGGCAAAGGCAATCTGCAACACACTTCTGGCTCATGTAGTATCATGCTTGGATCTGTGCACAAATTCACAAGTTTGGATGCATCATAGAACTTGTGGTGATGTTGTTTAGATTGCAGCAAGCAATAATTATGCTATCATTCTCTTGCACTCTGCTATGCAGCTCTTGTTTACCTTAAATGCAACTATTGGTGCACTTGTTAAATGCCATTATTTGTGTTGTTTGCTTCTTTTGCATGCATGGTTATACAGTTTGGTGCCCCCATGGCCTGAAATACATTGAATTGTGGGCCTCTGCTTGATATCTTGTTGCTTAGGGTTTTGTTTCGGGGTTTCTTAATGCACTCGTGCTTAATAGACTGCACCACAGAGGTCACCCTCTTATGGATAATGAATCATTATCCTTTTTCTTGTATACTTGAGATGTTCCTAACGGATAATTTACTGGACAAACAATCTTGTTTGCAGTAAGAATTCTAGCATGCCAAAATCTATTGTCTATGTATGCTTCGGTTAATATGGACCTGAATGTCAAGGGCTAGCCAACCTGCTTAGCTAGATTAACATAACAGAAACAGTACACAACCAGCCAGCTCATGTTTGCATTGCTGCCACATCGGCTAGCTAGATGCGATTGCCTAAGGGCTAGTCAACACATTTTACAGCATTCTGTGTTGTAGCCAAACACTTGCTCTGTATTCTGAATACTCTAAAAAAACTCCGTTAAATTAAAACCATGGTATTGCATACCTGCCAACTAAATTACCGCAATTTTTAATACTTTCTTTTATTTGATACTTTCCTATTAGATTTACTTTTATTTTGGTCCTAAACATTTTGTTCTACAATGTGCAGATGCTGGCCTTTCATTCAGGACAAAAAAGTGGGATGAAGCATAGTTTTACCTCATTGAGCTAGTTCTGGGAGTAACAGAACTTGTATGTGTGCTAGTTCTGGGAGCTACTTCATTGGAATAATGCTGATCCTTTTTGTGTGTTATATGATGTAGCAGAACTTGTAGGGCTCCTGTGATAGACTTGGGTTGTATGTGTGTTATCTGATTGTAAACTTGATGCTGATCACATTTGTATGTGTGTTATATGATGTAGCACTTTGATGGATGATAGTATTTGAAGTATTTCGTGTGTTTTCTGTGTGCCAATTTAAATACCAGGTATTTATTTGCGTGAAATAAAAAAATGAAGAATATTGCCCTGATGGCTAGGACCCAGTACTGGAACCTGACAATGGGGACCCACCTGACTAGTGAACCCAATTTAGAAAAAAAGAAAAAAAATGAAACTGTTGAGACAAAAAGGCCTTGGGCCAAAAATAAAAAGGCTGCAATGTTGGGCTTGGTCCATGAAGCTGACAAAAAATTCACAGGAAAAATAAATATAAATGGGTTGAATTAATGGGCTCGGCCCATATAAACACCGAATTGGACCGGGCTGATTCTTGTGCCACATCAGATTGCCACGCTGGATGCCTACGTGGCCGGGGGAGGTTGCTAGTGACCAAAACGCCACAGTAGACGTATTTTGGTCATAAACGTCTTCGACCATTCCAGAAGAAAGGTCGCTATAGTCAGTTTATGACGGCCAGCTTTTGACCTTATGTTTTTGGTCACAAAAAAGGTCACAAATGGAAATTTGTGACCATTCAGTGACCAATAGTGGTGGTCACAAGTTGACATATTTCTTGTAGTGCTTCTATTGTATTCGATAAATCTGTTGTTTATATGTTGTGCTCTCTATATTCTGTGCAGTAATATGTTTTGTAACCTGTGCAAATATCAGAAAAGAAAAAAATCCATAATATTCATACTAGTGGCACACCACACAGCACTTTAGTGGCACACTGCAAAAAGCACACTAGTGGCGCATCATCAACTAGTGCGCCATTAGTAAGCCAGAGCACATGGGTAAATATGGCCCCCTGGGAGGCATACTAATGGCGCACCGTGGGATATACTAATGGCGCACTGCGTGGTGCGCCATTAGTATACCAGATACTAATGGCGCACCTGTGGTGCGCCATTAGTAAAAAATTCTAATGGCGCGATGCTAGTGGCGCACCTGTAGTGCGCCATTAGTAGCCAAAACAGGTGCGCCACTAGCAGGCCTTTTCCTAGTAGTGCCACTAAGACCCATTAAGGCCCATTGACTCCCTGGACGAATTCCCGTAACTCCCTGGTACTCCAAAAAAATACCCGAATCACTCGGAACCTTTCTGATGTCCAAATATAGCCTTCCAATATATCGATCTTTACCTATCGACCATTTTGAGACTCCTCTTCATGTCCCCGATCTCATTCGGGACTCCGAACTACCTTCGGTACATCAAATCACATAAACTCATAATACCGATCATCACCAAACTTTAAGCGTGCGGACCCTACGGGTTCGAGAACTATGTAGACATGACCGAGACACGTCTCCGGTCAATAACCAATAGCGGAACCTGGATGCTCATATTGGGTCCTACATATTCTACGAAGATCTCTATCGGTCAAACCGCATAACAACATATGTTGTTCCCTTTGTCATCGGCATGTTACTTGCCCGAGATTCGATCGTCGGTATCTCAATACCTAGTTCAATCTCATTACCGGCAAGTCTCTTTAGTCGTTTCGTAATACATCATCCCGCAACTAACTCATTAGTTACAATGCTTGCAAGGCTTATAGTGATGTATATTACTGAGTGGGCCCAGAGATACCTCTCCGATGATCGGAGTGACAAATCCTAATCTCGAAATACGCCAACTCAACAAGTACCTTCAGAGACACCTGTAGAGCACCTTTATACTCACCCAGTTACGTTGTGACGTTTGTTAGCACACAAAGTGTTTCTCCGGTAAACGGGAGTTGCATAATCTCATAGTCATAGGAACATGTATAAGTCATGAAGAAAGCAATAGCAACATACTAAACGATCAAGTGCTAAGCTAACGGAATGGGTCAAGTCAACCACATCATTCTCCTAATGATGTGATCCCGTTAATAAAATGACAACTCATATCTATGGTTAGGAAACTTAACCATCTTTGATTAACGAGCTAGTCAAGTAGAGGCATACTAGTGACACTATGTTTGTCTATGTATTCACACATGTATTATGTTTCCAGTTAATACAATTCTAGCATGAATAATAAACATTTATCATGAAATAAGGGAATAAATGATATATTTATTATTGCCTTTAGGGCATATTTCCTTCAAAGTGTCCTAGCCACACATGGCCCGGTAAGTCGGTTCGCACTTTTTTTAAAAAAAAATTCCGACGCGCAGAAAAACTAAGAAAGAAATACTAAGCGGACTCCAAAAATCCTGAAATAAATTGTTCTTGTCCTCTAAAAATACGCCGGACAAGGTGAACATTTATTTGGTCCTCTAATGCAATTTTGAAAAACGCATATTTTCCCTAATCCAAATAAAATAGCGATAAAACCCCAAATAAAAATACAAATTGATTTTAATATTTTTCCTCCAACATTTCATTTATTTTGGAGAAGTCATATTATCTCCTCTCATATAATTTTAATATGAAATATTTTCGTGGAGAAAGACAATTAAAACCAAAGTGATCATTGTTTCAATATTTTAGAAAAGTTCAAATATGAGAACTAGGAAAATCCCCAACTCTCTCCGAGGGTCCTTGAGTTGCTTAGGATTTCGAGGACCGCAAAACGAAATGCAATAAAATATGATATGCATGAATGACCTATGTATAACATTCCAAATTAAAAATTTGGGATGTTACAAACCTACCCCCCTTAAGATGAATCTCACCCTCGAGATTCGAGTTGGCTAGAAAATAGGTGTGGGTGGTCTTTGCGTAGATCATCATCCCTTTCCTGGGTGGCTTCGTCCTCGGTATGGTGGCTCCACTGAACTTTGCAAAACTTGATAACCTTGCTGCGGGTAACTCGACTGGCAAATTCGAGAATCTTGACTGGTTTCTCCTCATATGTCAAATCACTGTCTAACTGAATTGCTTCCAGGGGCACTGTATCTCTTAGAGGTATATCGGCCATCTTAGCATGGCACTTCTTCAACTGGGAAATGTGAAACACATCATGAACTCCTGACAGTCCTTCAGGTAACTCCAACTTGTAGGCAACCTCTCCCATGCGTTCCAAAACACATTACGGTCTTACAAATCTCGGGCTAACTTTCCCTTAACTCCGAAATGCTTAACTCCTTGCAGAGGTGACACACGCAGATAATCTCTATCTCCGATTTCATAGACTACCTCCTTGTGTTTCAAGTCTGCATAACTCTTCTATCTGGACTGAGCTACTTTCAATCTATCTCGAATCAGCTTAACCTTCTCCTCGGACTCCTTAATCAAATCCGGTCCAAACAACTGGCGGTCTCCAACTTCGTCCCACATCAACGGTGTTCGGCATCTTCTTCCGTACAGGACTTCAAACGGTGCCATCTTCAAATTGGCCTGGTAGCTGTTGTTGTACGAGAACTCCGTGTAGGGTAAATTATCATCCCAACTAGACCCATAGTCTAGTGCACAAGCTCTCAACATGTCCTCCAGAATCTGATTGACTCTCTCGGTCTGTCCATCTGTCTGCGGGTGAAAAGCTGTACTGAACTCCAGCCTGGTTCCCAAAGTCTGGTGCAGTTGGTGCCAAAACTTTGAAGTAAACTGTGTTCCTTTGTCTGATACGATGGTCCTCGGAACTCCATGCAGACATACGATCCTGGTCATATATATCTTGGCCAACTTCGCACTTTTATATGTGGTTTTCACCGGGATAAAGTGAGCTACTTTGGTCAAGCGGTCCACTACTACCCAGATAGAATCATATCCCGATCGGGTCCTGGGTAATCTGGTGATAAAGTCCATGCCAAGCTTATCCCACTTCCATTCGGGTATCGGCATAGGCTGCAGTAATCCTGTTGGCTTCTGATGTTCTGCCTTCACTCTCTGACATACATCACATACGGCTACATACTCGGCAATATCCTTCTTCATTCCAGTCCACCAGAAACGCTCCTTCAAATCCAAATACATCTTGGTGTTTCCGGGGTGTATCGAGTATGGTGAATCATGATCTTCCTATAATATCAACTTCCTGATCTCGGCATTATTGGGCACAAATACACGGTCCTCAAACCACAAGGTGTCGTCCTCATCCTCACGAAAACCTTTGGCTTTGCCTTCACTCATCTTCTCATTTATCTCGGCAATTTCTTTGTCATCCTTCTGGGCTTCTTGAATCCTTCCCCACAATGTCGACTGAATTTTCATGGTTGTAACAAAACCTCTAGGAACAATCTCTAGACGTAGCTCCCTGAAATCTTCTGCTAACTCCCTTGGCAAACCTCCTGTTACTAAGGTATTGGCATAACTCTTTCGGCTCAAAGCATCTGCTACGACATTGGCCTTTCCCGGATGATAGTGCAACCTCATATCATAATCCTTTATAAGCTCCAACCATCTCCTTTGCCTGAGGTTCAACTCCTTCTGTGTGAAAATGTACTTCAAACTCTTATGATCCATGTACACATCACAATGGTTCCCAATAAGAAAATGTCTCCAGGTCTTGAGTGCATGCAAACGGCTGCCAACTCCAAGTTTTGTGTGGCATAATTCAGCCCATGTGGTCGAAGTTGTCGTGAGGCATATGAAACAACTCTTCCGTCTTGCATAAGTACTCCTCCAAGTCCTAAGCGAGAGGCGTCGCAATACACCAGGAAATCCTTGCGTATATCCGGAAGAATCAGCATTGGGGCTGTAGTCAAACGTTTCTTTAACTCTTGGAAACTTGCTTGACATTCCTCAATCCAATGGAACTTGGTGTCCTTCTTCAACAACGTCGTCATAGGCTTCGCAATCTTAGAGAAATTTTCAATGAATCTTCAATATTATCCCACGAGTCCAAGAAAACTGCGGATCTCTCCAACTGAGGTGGGTGCCAACCACTCAGTGACCGACTAAACTTTGGTGGGGTCTACTGCTATACCTTCTCTTGATATAACATGTCCAAGAAATCCAACTTCCTTCAACCAAAACTCACATTTGCTGAATATGGCATACAACTAATGTTCCCTGAGTTTCTCGAGAACTAAACACAGATGCTCCTTATGTTCCTCTTCATCCTTTGAGTATACTAAAATATCATCAATGAACACCATGACAAACTTATCTAAGAACTCCATGAACACCTTATTCATCATACTCATGAAATAGGCAGGGGCGTTAGTCAATCCAAATGACATAAGCGTATACTCATAAAGCCCATACCTTGTGGTAAACGTTGTCTTAGGTATATCATTTTCTCGAATCTTCAACTGGTGGTAACCTGATCGCAGGTCAATCTTCGAAAACACTTTAGCTCCTTGCAGCTAGTCAAACAGATCATTGATCATCGGCAGTGGGTACTTGTTCTTGATTGTCACCTCATTCAATGCCCAATAATCAACAACCATTCTCAGAGACATATCCTTCTTCTCAACCAATAGCACTGGGGCTCCCCATGGTGTTGAACTCCGTCGAATGTAACCTTTCTCCAATAACTCCTTAATCTGTTTCTTGATCTCCTCCAGTTCATTCGCGGGCATCCGGTATGGTCTCTTTGATATAGGCCCGGTGCCTGGCAACAGCTCTAGCAAAAACTCTATGTCTCTATCTGGCGGCATGCCTGGTAACTCCTCTGGAAATACATCTGGGTAATCCTTCACAACAGGCACTTCCTCCTGAACAACTCCTGTGAGAGAATTTACTTGGGTTCTCCTTTGCACATGCCTGGATACATACTTGATCCTTTTTCCCTCCGGGGTGGTAAGCAGAATTGATTTACTGGCGCAATCGATGTTTCCTCCATACATCGACAGCCAATCCATTCCTAGTATCACATCCAATCCTTGCGACTCCAGAATTATCAAGTCAGAGGGGAAAACATGACTACCTATGGTTAATGGCATCTGAAAACATCCACTGCTTGCCATATACTCGGCTCCGGGTGAGGTTACTAGCATAGGTGTCTTAAGAACTCTAGTGGGCAACTTATACTTATCCACAAATCCCCTTGATATGTATGAATGCGATGCACCAGTATCAAAAAGAACGATTCCAGTAAACGACTTAACTAAAAACTTACCGATAACTGCATCTGGTTGCTCTTCAACCTCCTCCACGTTCACGTGGTTCACTTGTCCTTTGTTAAATGGATTGGGCTTCTTCCCAGAGCTCCCATTACCATTTCCGTTCTTCGCTTCAGGGCACTCAGTGGCATAGTGTCCAGTCTTCCTGCACTTGAAACAAGTAACGTGGCTTAGGTCCCTCTTGGCGGGTGTGGCTGGATTAGAACGGTTCTGATTACTGCTTGCTCCATTCCCATTCCCATTTTCTTGGGCCTTTATGATTATGGGAACTTCCTCCATTGTGAGTGTGGCCTCCATGGTTATGTGTAAGCCCTCCCGAGTTCGGGGTAAAGTGAGGCTTCTACTGAGCTCCTGAATTGTACTTCTCTTGTCCATATTTCCTCTTGCGGCTCTCTATCTGCTACTGCTTTCCTTCGATCATGAGATCTTTATCTACCAACTCCTGGTAGTTGTTAAATGTTGCCACCATTAACTGCATACTCATCTCATCATTCAGCCCTTCCATAAACTTCTCCTGCTTCGCGGCATCTGTGGCCACATCATCTGGAGCATAGCGGGATAACTTACTAAACTCCTCTGCGTACTGGCCTACAGTACGGTTCCCTTGGCGTAAGTTGCAAAACTCGCGTTTCTTCATGCTAATAGCTGCAGTGGATACGTGGGCTATGCGGAACGCTTGCTGAAACTGCTCCCAGGTGACATTGGCTATAAGGAAAGTGGATGTGTAATTCTCCCACCATGCGGCCGCGGGTCCATCCAATTGGTGTGCGAAAAAACGCACCTTCTCAACATCTGTGCAACCTGTGGTGGTCAACTCCCTTCCAATCCTGCGCAGCCAATCATCAACAACTACTGGCTCGGTGCTACTAGAAAACACCAGCGGCTGCAGCCTCAGAAAACGGGCTAAGTTGTCAACTGGTGGTGGTGGCGATGGGTTGTTGTTGTTGTTGTTGCCTTGGTTCTGAACTAACAACTGCATCAAGGCATTCTGCTGCTGGATCAACTGAGTGAGCTCCGGCGGGAAAGCAAAACCGGGGTCACGTCTTGGAGGCATCTGATGGGTTTAGAGGGAAGAGATTAGAATAGAATGAGGTCTAATGAGAAAACACTACCCATATGCACATGAGACAAACACAATCATATCATATCACTCAATCAATCAAGCAAGGGCATACAAATCGGTATAACTATCGTTACAGTGCTCAGACTACTAATATTTACATGGGGGTGTACTACTAATAGTATGGTGGTCTACTAGAAATTTTTGATCGGTGGAAGATTCCATGATATCTGCTCCAGCTTCGTCTTCATAGTCATCATCACTACTATCCGGGTCAGAGTCGGTGCCGTCGATGAAGATGTAGTCTTCAAAACGGATCTCCTTGGGTTCGTCATCTTCTCCTCCTAGCGCGGGGTCTCCCATAAAAACTCCTAGCTTCCTGGTCATGTCGTCATTCCTCTCCACAAATATCATCATTTCCTCCTCATATCCATCGCATGTAGACTTAAGATCCTCTTCTAGCTCCGTGATCCTGATCATCGCCTTCTTCAAATCTATCATGCTTGCGCACATCTGGTTCTCCTGGCGACGAATGTGATGGTTTAATTCCTGGATGAATGCTGCAATGGACCTGTCCTTCCTGGTGTTGATCATCTCCCATTGCTCATCTCGGCGCCTACTTATCTCGTAGATAGTGTCCTTAAGCTCCTTGTGGTAAACTTTGCTGATGCGTCCCATAGCAATGTGGGCTGCTATACTCTTGCCTAGACTCCAAGTTGGTGCATCAAAGGAAAACTCTATGGGTTTAGTGACTACCGTGAACGTCCTTCCTGGAACTTGAACTTGAATCATCCAGCGCTCCTCTTCTGGTAAAGTGGCGGTATAGGTCCCGGTGAAGCTTGGTATTCCAATGTTCAGGTACTTAGTGACTTCCTTCAAGTGTCGTCCAAACGGTGTGTCTTCATCCGGTTGTGCAAACTTGTTCCTTGACTCTGCCATCCTAAAGAGTAGAAAATGGAGAGGAGTCAGAAATATGTACAGAAGAGTGGCCTATGGCTTTTCTTAGTGGTCGTGTCCTGCATTGAGCGTGTGCTCTGATACCATCTTGTAGCGACCTGACCTCAAACGGTCAAGTCTCTGTGCTTCAGTGTAATCCCTAGATCGGTAATGTTGACACACACAGTACTCGAAGGATTTATAACAGAGTGGCAATCACACACTTATTACATCGAATGTCTCAAGAGAGAACTTATTACAATAAATATGGCTTAAGGCCACCTAATACGATAACAGTGGAAGGCTTGAAAGATAAAGTGAGTCCATCAACTCCAACGGCATAACTGAGTGCATGACAAACAACCTATCACATCATACTCCTCGTCTGAAAAGTCTGCAACATGATATGTTGCAGCCCGAAAATGGGCCAGCACATGGAATATGCCGGCAATGTAACACAGGAGAGTAATGAATAGATAAATGCTATCACTACATGCATATATGGTTGGTGGAGGCTGTATGGTTAATATGTTTTGCGAAAAGCCAATTTTTTCCTACAATAAAGAAATATATTTTATTAAACTATCATGGTAGTTGAGAAACATCGAGAAGGTTCCTCCAACTCAATCCCAATTAAAAGTAATTATCAACCCAACAAATTAATTTAGAGTGATGAGATTCATATGATAATCCAAGAACCAGATACTCAAGATGTCCATAACCGGGGACACGGCTAACCATGATTAGTTTGTACACTCTGTAGAGGTTTGCACACTTTTCCCCACAAGACTCGATCTCCTCCGTTGGATTTCTCGCACTAGAGGGTGTTTGAGAAACGGATAACCGAGACACAATCTTTTAGAAGCATTTGCTCTCTACTCCGGGCGGACCGGTACACCTACAATCCCCTACATCTGCTAGTCCACCTCTTCAAGAGCTCACGCAACTTACTCAACTATGCCAGAGCTCATAATGTCTTGTGGCTGCACACGGAAGTTTTTAGCATGAATAGTCTTATGATCCCTTTGAGCCTGGGTGGCGGACCGTAGGATGATCACACGGGTACTCCGGATATCCTAGGACAACACTGGATTTTCCAGGTGCCCACAAGCATTTCACCCAGATGTGTATTAAAGTTGCCAACTTAAGTTGAACCATTAATTAACAACTCACAACTGTAATGGATACACTCAAACCCAATCCACGTCTGCGAGCATAACATGGCAATGTAAGCATAACGTAGAAGTAACTCCCAAGGGTTTGATAATAAAACAGGCAATAGGTTCTACCTCATCATCTACTTTCCAGACCCACATGTTAAGAGATCCTACTCATGCAATGTGTGAAGATTGAAACTAATGCATAAAAACCGGGTGATAAAGGGGTATCATCAAAGTGTTACTTGCCTCGTTGACGATCTGCAAATCCTAAAGACTCGTAGTAGCACGCTTCGCACTCCGGGTGTTCTATCATAAACAAACAATTGCATACATAAGCAATCAAGCAAGGATGTGTGGTTAAATATCAAATAAAAAGATCTAACCAGAAAGTTCAACTGAAGAACTCCGGTTTGCAAAATGAATCAAATCAAACGGAGCAACGAAACTTAAACTGCGAAAGAAACAAGATCCGATTAATAATCTGGACTAAAGTCAAATTTTAGAGTACCAAAATCTTGTTCAAGTTGGTTAAACAGAAAGAGGGCTTTGAAACAAAGATCCAGGCGCTTGAATCGCCTGATTCCGATAAACGAGCGAAAAGATAAACTAAAACTAAGACCAGGGCAGAAATCGCGATTGAAAATAATCACGGAAAACCTTAGAAAAAGAAAAACCGACGAATGGACTAACGAATGAATGTTCGCTGTCTGTGACTAACGGATGAACCATGTTCGTTAAAACAAACGTACGAACATCCGCAAAATAAATAAACCGACGAAAAAACTAATCTAATAGAAAAAAACGAGATCTAGGGTTTCGAAAGAAAACCGAATGGTTTTCTCGCGAAAACCAGCGGCTGCGGCTACCTCCGGCGGCAGACGTCGAGACGGCGGTGCGGCGGCAGCGTGGCTCCGACAGGTCGGGCGCGGGCGACAAGGTGGCGCGGCGGGAGGCGGGCGGCGCTAGGGTTTCGGGGCTGGGGCGACTTGGGCCTCGGGGCTCGGGGGCGCGGCTTATAAAGCCTCGGGCTAAGTGTCCTAGCTGGACACGGCCCGGTAAGTCGGTTCGCACTTTTTTTTAAAATAAAATGAAAAATATTCTGACGCGCTGAAAAACGAAGAAAGAAATACTAAACGGACTTCAAAAATCCTGAAATAAATTTTCCCTGTCCTCTAAAAATACGCCGGACAAGCTGAACATTTATTTGGGCCACAAATGCAATTTTGAAAACACATATTTTCCTAATCCAAATAAAATAGCGATAAAATCCCAAATAAAAATACAAATTGATTTTAATATTTTTCTCCAACATTTCATTTATTTTGGAGAAGTCATATTATCTCCTCTCATATAATTTTAATATGAAATATTTTCGGGGAGAAAATAATTAAAACCAAAGTGATCCTTGTTTCAATATTTGAGAAAAGTTCAAATATGAGAACTAGGAAAATCCCCAACTCTCTCCGAGGGTCCTTGAGTTGCTTAGAATTTCGAGGATCGCAAAACGAAATGCAATAAAATATGATATGCATGAATGGTCTATGTATAACATTCCAAATTAAAAATTTGGGATGTTACAGCGTGTCCACAATATATAGTTAAAATCACTCCACTCTATTTAAAGATAAACAGCTGCCAGAACTCAAACAAACCCAATTGTTTCGTATAAACATGAGGACGACAAGTGCAATGCTAAAATGGTGGCACTCAATAGTTCTACGATTTGTCAAGAATTAGGATCGTCGTCGGGAACAAATCAAGTTACATGACAACCAACAGCTAGGTCAAGCCATTCAGCCGGCAGAGCTGCGAGCAGATGCGGGCAGAGTTAGCAGCTAGGTCGGATTATTTTGAAATTAGTGTACACCATAATTATCCATGGAAGCACCCTCATGGAAGCCCTCTTCATGCCTCGCTTTGCTGCCATCACCAATAATAGAAATTCACCATGTCCTTCTATATAGAAGTAGAAGTAGATGCGTGAGGGAAGCATGTAAGTGTGAGAAATTATCCGATGACACAGGATTACAGCAAGCATCTGCTTCATGATGATTCCACGTGAATAAAAAAATTGCTTTGCTTGAAACTACATGGGTAGAATACCTTTGACGAGGCCACGATATTGTCAAGAGGAACAATAACATATTTAATTTAAGAAGTTGACTTGCACTATTTAGCATCAAATCAAGGACAAACATGATTGATCTGAGACCACCAATTTGGTGATCCAGTGAAATGCAAAGGCATAAAGCATATCCCTTCCATTCCAGAATATAAGGTGCACACGCTATTGAAGATTTTACTTCAACCATAAATTAGACCAATAATACATAAAACATGTTACTGAAAAATTATGCCATTGAAAACTTATTTCCAAATGAATTCAATCGTATACTTTTTAAGACACATAACTCACATTTCACTGGTTAAATTAGTGGTCAAACTTAATCTCAAAAGGCGTGCACACCTTATATTCTTGAACGAAGGGAATACAATTTAGGGTCTCTTTGATTCAAAAGATTTTCATAAGATTTTTTATAAGTGTTAGATGCCTTAAAAAAAACAATGTTGACCGTTCGATTCGTAGAATTGAATCCCATAGAAATGTTTCCTAATGTCGGAGTAATTAAACACGGATACCCCGAAAACGGCAAGATGATATTTCAAGACATCAGGGCTGGCAAAGCCTCTCAGTCCGACTGCCCGGCCGCTTCCGCCGGCTCCCCAGCCGGCTGCCGACTGCGCCTACCAGCCGGCTGCCGACTGCGCCAACCAGCCGGCTGCCGACTGCAGCCCGACACCGACAAGACCCCGACGTGGTGGCCATACCGCGGACGAGACGGCTGTACCTCGATGCCATCATGTATAGTGTCACTTGTCCCCTGGCACTATTTATGAAGTGACTCAGGGGACAAGCATGACACCCCACCATACCCCCTTGCTCCCATGCCACCACATAGCTTACATGCTAAACTAGCCATGCCTATATAAGGCACACACCCATCCATCCATCCACACACACAGACGCATGAGTTCACACATATCCATTCGGCCATAGGCCATGGGCATAGCCGGCTACTAGAGCATGTCTCATGCAGGCATACACCAAGTCAGATACCCATGGTACTGATCTCAGATACAGCTCCAGGAGCACTTTGTACTAGATATATCAGATACACTCAGACATACAGCAGTAGGAGTATTATCTCTCCGGAGAGCTCCGAAGCTGGGTAAACCACCGCGTGCTACTCGCATACCCGCTCCCGGGCCTATCAGCAGTAGTCTTACCCACACGCTAAGCCCTTGTGGCATCTGTCGACTCGCAAGCCCCCCGTGAGAAATACCACGACAGTTGGCGCCCACCTTGGGGCGGTACTACTACTACGCTACCACGCTGCTGCTGGTTTCGCTGTCCGGGCGGAACCCTTTTTTCTTCATCACCTCCGCCGCGGCGTCGCGCCGTCTCTCCGGTAGCGCTCGGGGGCTCGACATCGACCCGCCCCCAGAGCGGCCGCGAGGGGTGGCGCGTCCTCGCCGTCGGCCTCTTCGTCTTCACCACCGCGGCGTCGCGCCGCCTCTCCGATAGCGGTCGGGGGCTCGACATCGACATGCCCCCGGAATGGCCGTGAGGGGCGGCGTGACCTCGCCAACGGCCTTGCCTCCTTCACCACCACCGCAACGCCGGCCGCCCGTCCGCACGCGCCACGCACGGGGCCTTGTTTCGGTTGGCGGTGTCCATCCACACGCCGTTCGCGTATGCTTTCCGCCGTGTTGCGCCTTGCTCCGGCCGACACGCGCGCTGGCTCCTTCATATATCATCTATGCTAGCTAGCTAGACCGAAGTCAAACAATGGTCAAACTATGGCCATACACTCCTTGTACACTAGCTTGATGCAAATCGTACACAACCCGGATAATCCTCGTACCATGGTCAGATAATAGCCATATGGTAGTCAGACGATTGCCGTATACTGCTGATACACATCCCACACATTGGGTACGCACGCACCTCTGCTCATCCTCTTGTGCGTCGTCGCCCCTGCGCTTCGGCTGTCCTTCCACGAGAGTTGGCGCGGCTCCTCGCTGGCCGGCGCGGCCCGCGGAGCCCCCGCGCGTTGATCCGTTTCCTGCGTCGGCGCCCCCGTGCGCTGGCCTGGCCGGGTGCTCCTCGCCTAGTACCCCGCTGCACTCGCCAGCCGTCGGGTCCGCGTTGCTCCTCATCTCCGCCACGCCCCGCGCTCAGCCGTCCCCACACTCGGCTGTGCTCCTCCGGCTCCGTGCTCGCGCCTCGGCCTCCGGCCTTGCCTGCGCGATCGGCTTCTCCGTCCCCGCGCCGGCGCGCCACTCCCGTTCCGCCTTGCGCGCGCTCGCAGTCGGGCTCGCCCGCGTCCACGCGCCTGGCCCGGCTGGCCGCTGCCGCGCTCTGCCTCCTCCCCGCGGGCTGGCTGCCGGCTGCGCCTCATCGCCTCCCCACACCGGCTCCGCGCCCGGCTGCGCCACTCCCCTCCGCCTGCGTGCGCCCCTGTGGCCGCCTGCTCCGCCCCCGGGTCGCCCCGTGGCCGCCTGCTCCGCCCCCGGGTCGCCGTGCCGGCCTCCCGGCCTGACGGCTCCGCCTTCCCGGGCCGCCTGCCCCGCGGCTGGCGACGGGCGCCCCTACCGCCTCCGGCCATCCGGCTTCCGCGGCCGCCTAGCTCAGCCGGCTCCGCCTTCCCGGGCCGCCTGCCCCGCGGCTGGGGACGGGCGCCCCTGCCGCCTCCGGCCATCCGGCTCCCGCGGCCGCCTAGCTCAGCCGGCTGCCGCCCCGCCCCGGGCCAGGCTCGGCCTCCAACAGCACCGCGGCGCCGGCCCCGTCGCCCTCCGCCTGCTCCGTCCACGCCCCGACACCGAGCGCGCCTCCCCTCCCACTTGCTCCTCCGCCTGGAGCCGCGTGCCCGCGATGGCCCGGTCGTCTGCGTCGCGTCCCGTGGGTAGGCCGGCCTCCTCCGGCCACTCCTCCTCGCCCGAGCTGCTGCTGTCCGGCTCCCTCCGCCTCCCGCGCGACCCGGCCGGCCGGCTCCCGCGCTCACCGGTTTCCCTGGAACCCGGCCCCGTGCCGGCTCGGCCTCGCCGCCTCCAGCCGGCGACCCGGCGTTTGGCCGGCTTCGCCCGCCAACCCGGCGACCCGGCGCTTGGCCGGCTCCGCCTCGCATCTCGGCCACCTCTCCGTCCCGCGCCACTGCTGGTCCTCTGACGGGCTCGTGCGCGCCGGCCGCTGCCGGGTCCGGCTCCGCCCGTCCTCGCAACCACGCGGCCGCGTCCCCCGCGACCAGCTCCGCCTTCGCCCTCGCCGGCCCCGCCCCATGTCGGGCCTCCTCCAGCCGGCCGCGGCTCCGGGCAGCCTCTCGCCCCGCGCGCCTCGCACGCCCGTCCGGCTCCGGGTGGCCGGCTCGCCGCCCCGCCTCCACCAGCACCCGACGCGCGCCGTCCGGCCCGCGCTGCTCGCTGCTGCCGCCTTCTGCGAGCGGAAAAAGAAAGAAGAAAAGAAAAAAAATGTGTGTGTATCCGGCTGCCCAAAGTCGGGTGAAGAAAGGGTCGGGTGCCCACGGCCGGCTTGCTACAAAAAGAAAAGAAAAAAAATGTGTGTGTATCCGGCTGCCCAGAGTCGGGTGAAGAAAGGGCCGGGTGCCCACGGCCGGCTTGCTGCAAAAAAAGAAGAAAAAAAATGCGTCCGACTGCCAGATATGCGTCCGACCGTTGGCTACCTGGCCGGCTGCAAAGAGCCCGACTGCCGTGTCGGGGTCCGCCCTTCAGCCGTCTGAAGAAGAAAAAGAAGAAGACAAGGTAGTTGCCGGAAGATCCGGCCCGACCGCTCAGCAGTCGGCCCGAATCTCGGAGGCAACACCCAGCGGGTGCGCTGACGCGCCCCCGCGAGAAAGAAGAAAAGGTAGTTGCCGGAAGATCCGGCCCGACTGCTCAGCAGTCGGCCCGAATCTCGGGGGCTACACCTAGCGGTTGCGCTGACGCGCCCCTGCGAAGATGAAGACAAAGTAGCTGCCGGAAGATCCGGCCCGACTGCTCAGCAGTCGGCCCTACACCCAGCGGGTGCGCCGGCGCGCTCCGCGAGCGCCGAGTCGCGCCGGCTGTCTTCAACAACCGCGACTACACGAAAATCAATGTGAACTCCTCACCCGCATATTTTTGCACTACGCAAGCACGGATAACCCCGAGCGATGCTCGGGGGCTGTCTCCGCATTTTATTACAGTAGCATCACTGTTTGCCCCGGCACCAGCCAGAGTTGGCCCGGGGGCTGGCCGCTTGGCCTGAGACGTTAGTTCCCGCAGACAGCTTAGTACCGTGCGCGGTACCAAAGGCCCACTCTTAGTCACAGACCGCAGAGCGGCTGCCGACTAGCAAGAGTGAATGCTGGAGGCCACACACGCGAAAAACGCCCGGGAAGAAAAACGTTCGGGCGACCCGGCCGTTTTCCTTTACAAGTATCTACTCGGTTGAATCTGCTCCCAGACTCTGAGTACTGTACACTCCACTTCGCGGCTCACTCTCAGCCACAGACTGTAGAGCGGCTGTCCGGCAAGCAAGAGCACAAGCCAAAGAGTGGAGGGAACATGAAAAAGCTTGAAGGAGGCTCGGACGAAACCGAGTCGGCACCCTCCGCATAAAACTTGCAATACTAAAAGCGTATGATATATTTGCATGGACTAACTTTGTCCTTTTTATGATCATTTTCATGAACATTTGCCAAAAAACCTCCGCCCAACTTTGCCAAGTTGCCCGGAGGCTTGGGGGCTACTGTCGGAGTAATTGGACACGGATACCCCGAAGACGGCAAGATGATATTTCAAGACATCGGGGCTGGCAAAGCCCCTCAGTCCGACTGCCCGGCCGCTTCCGCCGGCTCCCCAGCCGGCTGCCGACTGCGCCAACCAGCTGGCTGCCGACTGCGCCAACCAGCCGGCTGCCAACTGCAGCCCGACACCGACAAGACCCCGACGTGGCGGCCATACCGCGGACGAGACGGTTGTACCTCGATGCCATCATGTATAGTGTCACTTGTCCCCTGGCACTATTTATGAAGTGACTCAGGGGACAAGCATGACACCCCACCATACCCCCTTGCTCCCATGCCACCACATAGCTTACATGCTAAGCTAGCCATGCCTATATAAGGCACACACCCATCCATCCATCCACACACACAGACGCATGAGTTCACACATATCCATTCGGCCATAGGCCATGGGCATAGCCGGCTACTAGAGCATGTCTCATGCAGGCATACACCAAGTCAGATACCCATGGTACTGATCTCAGATACAGCTCCAGGAGCACTTTGTACTAGATATATCAGATACACTCAGACATGCAGCAGTAGGAGTATTATCTCTCCGGAGAGCTCCGAAGCTGGGTAAACCACCGCGTGCTACTCGCATACCCGCTCCCGGGCCTATCAGCAGTAGTCTTACCCACACACTAAGCCCTTGTGGCATCTGTCGACTCGCAAGCCCCCCGTGAGAAATACCACGACACCTAGAAAGTCATTTGTACTATATTCCGTAGGAAATCTAACATCATCCACTCATATCTCTTGAAAAAATCTTTCATTTTTCCTCTAATGCAATAAGAAAACTCAAATCATATAGCATTCAATTGGACATGACATTCTAATCATATATTTCTCCAATTTATGCGGTTTTACAATTATGTGAATCAAATAGAAGAGCAAGTCACAACAGAAAGTCAGGATGCGTTTTTTTTTTGAAATGAAACACCCCATTCTATAATCACACCGGCACATCCTAGGCCATCCGAACCAAAACATCTCTACTCCTAATGAAGCAGTTGATGAATAATCTGCGCGATTTATTTTCGCTGATTTTTTTCGTCATCCTCCCACCTCCGTTTTATTTTCGTCATCCTCCCACCTCCGTTAACTCGCTACGCTCCTGCGAGGAAAACCCGTGCCAAACAAAACCATACGATCGATCCCTCCTGCCCATAGCAGCGACCTCGATCCCATCCTTGATTGCCGACTCCTCTCGATCCCATCTCTACTCCAATACGAGCCGCCGCCGAGATCCGAAACGATCCGCCGCCGCCGAGGACCGATTGGAGCCGCCGCGGGCGCTGGCCTCCTGCCCTCGTTCGGCGCCGCCGCCGCTCCATTCCTGCTGCCTTGACCCTCTCTTCCCTCCAAGCTTGCCGCCGGCGACGAAGCGTACGGCACCGCTACGGTCGTGCTCGATCGCCTCCAGGAACCCGGCACGCGTGGCGAGGCGAGGGACTCCTGGGCTCCTTCCATCACCGCTTTGCCGATGACCCCGCCGCCGGGCAGGAGTGCTTCCGCGCCTCCAGGAACCCGCCACGCACATCAAGGTGAGGCGCCTCCTGGGCTCCGCCCGTCGCCTACCTGCAAGGTCGCCCCCCCCCCCCCCCCCCCCCCCCCCCCCCCCCCTATTCCAGCAAATCAAATGTTGGTCCAACACTCAAGGATGAAATAAACCTTCTGTACCTGAAGAATTGTTTACACAGGTGAAGAATCCTTTCCACCTGCAGAGGGTGCCGTGCGGGTTTCGCCGGTCTGTGGTCGGCTGCGATGAATTGGGCGTCCTGCTGTCTTTTCTTCTTGTGGGTGCTATTTGTTCGTGTGGACGGAGGTACCCGTGCTGGGGTTCGTGTGGATTTAAGATTAGCCGGCATGGTTGATTGGGATTAAGATCGGACTATTCCTAAACATGCCAAATGTTGCCTGGATGATTGGGATTAAGATTGACTAATCCTAACCATGCCAATGTTGTGCTTGCAGTGCTTCTTTGGCACCGGCACAATTCTGGTCGAGTACCTACTCTTCAGGTTTGTCTTCTTCAACCTGTAGCTCCTAAACATCAGATGGCTGATTTTTGGATGGTGCGGGCATGAATGGGGATTCCTAAATTTGTGCTTCAGTGTCAAATTATTATTGCTTATACATAGGTTCAGAATATGCGTCCTGCACTTTTATTGTTAAATGTTCATTATTTTTCTCATTGCTATGTAGACTCATGATTTTTCAAAACATCAATTTTCCTAGAGGTCTTGTTTTGGTTAGAAACCTGAGTCGTAATGGAAAAGTGCCATCTTGCTAGAACTGATTCCCATGCCCAACTAATTAGCGCCATCTTTATATAACACTCATAATCAATTTTGGAAATTGCTACATTGCATCTAGGTGACATTGTTTTCCATTATCAAGCTGTAAAACCTTCATACAGAGCGCATATATATGGTTTGGAGCCATTAGTATTGCATAAATTTGTTGCACATACATGGGAACTTGTTTTCTATGAACAGAAGCTAATTCACTAAGAATCTCTTCAGTTTTCTGGAATCGCCTTGAGGACGCAGACACCAATTTTGCAGACATCAAGTTCTATGTGATAACCATCGAGAACAGCGAGCCAAATATGATTCCTTCTTAAATTATCGAGTATATTATGCAGATTAACTCCAATGTATACTGTCCTATTGTTAACTTTCAATGTATATTGGTGTTCTTGTCGCCAACCATTAGAATATTGTTAACTGGAAAAAATCTATCAACGTTTTTGTAGGTAAGAAGTTCAGGAATCAAGATGAACTGGCATTCTACAAGTAATTAAACTGATTGATGAATCATTGTCTTGTCTTCATTGTTAAGTACATTTACAGGTTAGGCCTGCTGTCTTTGGCCGAGTGTTAGTTTTATTAACAAGGATATTACAAACAAAATTTAGAAGGATTTGGAAGTTTTACACTACAAAATAATGGTAGTAGCATGTTTGGTGCTGAAAGGGTTCTGCTGCAGTGCAAGTTACTTGAGAGAAGAAATTGTTCAACTTAAATAAAATATGTTCATTGATCCAGTGGTAAGCTATTCCGAATTTATTTCATGATGTGGCTGCTCATGTCTGATTCTTGCTCATCTGGTGTTCATTTACACACTTGGTAATGATTCTGCAGTTCTTTTCCACACTTGGCCATGGTAATCAGGATTATGCCAGGCTTGGTCAAGACTATGCTACAAAATGGCCTGAAGTGGTGGCTCACTACTACTGTTATTTCCATGTTGTTCTTTTAAACTCCACTTCTCTGTTATAGGCACCTTTTTGTTAAACAACTCCACTTCTATGTTGTAGGTACCTTATAGGCAACGGATGCAGGGTAAAGAGAGTTGCCATACGTTTTTACGAGCAGAATTGTGGCATGCTTTGTTCAAGATCTGCTGCAGTCAGTAAATATTTGTATGGTCTGCAATTCTGCATACTACTAAAGGAGTTACAACTGAGCACTGTACTCGGAGAAAATTACCAAGGTATTTTCTGTACAAACTCGTCCAAGCTTTGTCTTGTTTTCACTAGCTACTTGATTCTTCTTGACAGAAAATTCTTACCCTGAACTAGGTTAGTTACATGTATGGACTAGACTAGACACTACAAAATTCTTACACTGAACTAGGCTTAGTAGTTACATGTATGGACTACACTCTCCAATTCAGATATTCGATTAGACCTCACGAAAGTATTTTCATACGCTTGTTCTTGAAAATGCTAAGAGGAAAAAAGAATTTATGTAGCACTCCGTACCCATGTGTTAACTCCTTTAAGGATCCTTTGCGTGTTTTACCGTGTGGAGATAAAGTCGTGCCACAATTTGGCTTGACGATTCAGTTCCGTGGAGCGCAATCGCAAGTAGCTGGCATTGGCAAGCAAGCAAGCAACGCAACTCCTTCTCGACAAATTTTCCTTGAATCGTTGCAAGCTGCATGGGTATGGGATACCAATCGAGGCTTGGTTGTTCTTGTGTTTAGTGATTTGACCATATGCGTGAATTTAGGGACCCAGTGTCGAACTATCTTGTTCGAGGCTTCATGCATATGGGATACCAATGTCAGGTCGAGGATTCATTCATATGGGGTATCAATTTATTATGAGATGTTGGAAATTATGTGTGTTAATGATAATTGATTTTTTCTCACTAATGAGTTCATTGGGATTGGAATATTTGGATCAGAATATTTTCTGAATTGTGTGAAATGAATCGAGTTAAGTAGTTTCTGAGATCGAAATTTTTCCACTGGGCTCTTCGTTGTTAGACATATGCATGTGTATGTGTGTTAAGAAGCCATACTGAACAATAATAATCCTGATCATTTATTGTCACGACCATGAAAAAATCAGGCAAGACATGAGCAATGTACTGTTTGGACAAAATGTGTTCCTTTTCCATCGTCAACTTATACACTTAGGATACTGGACTAAGTTCGGTTACAGGTTTGACTTTGATTTCTTAGGTTCCAGTTTGAATATTTGATCTATCATGGCATGTCATTGCTGACCTAACCATAAGATTGGCTTACAGGTTCTACTTCGTCCTGGCGCCACTCCCATCCTTGTCTGCCTCATGGTCGCGGTCCTAGCCGTGGATGATGCCATTGTGCCGTACTCCCTACTTACCCCTGCATGACAACCGCGCTACTATGCCGCTATGCAATCAGATGCTTGTCTCCGTCCTTGTCAGTCCACAGGCATTGCTCATATTTTTGTCCCTAAAAAATATTGGAGAGATATGCTAATTTCCTGAAGTTGAATGTTCTCTTTGAGCACCTCAGTGATTAAAGATTAGATGGATTTTCCCCTAGGTACATTGTCATGTAAGGAAATTTCCTCAAAGGTGTTTCAAATTAGTTTGCCGAATTGCTGATTGTACCGCTTGAATGCAGCTAGGAATATAGACCAAGTGATGATGGCTACCTTTTGGTTCTTATAATTGAGTCACAAGCACTTATATTGCATTGTTTTTATTATAGTTCACGAGGTTGACTAATTTGTGAGGCAGTGGCAGTGCAAACATCGTCATCTTTTTTTGGTTGACAGTACGAAATAGTGGCATCTTGATGTTGAAGCAAGATTGTTTGCAAGACAACATATGACACCATCTTCATTGCCCTTTTTCGTCTCAGGAATGAAGGTTTAATGGCTGGACTATCATGCTGTCTACTTGGTTTCAGCTGTACATATCTTAATACTTGACCTTCAGTGAGGACTCGTTTCTTAGGAGAAATAGTAGGAGAGCAACAATTGATTGGTAAGTCTTGCTTGCTATTAGTTGCATAATTAATATTGAAATTCGTTAGTTTGCTTCAAGGTTACAAAGCCAGCAATGAATGAGACTATCATTATTAGGATTGAAGGATGGTTCAATGTTGTTGATAGCAGTAAGAAACACTTGCAAATGTATGTCTCGTCTATTTAAATGTGTGCTCTAAAAATAAATGTACACAACTGTCACAATATTGTTTACTACAATATTTGAATTAGAAGTAGTAGTTTTATGTTTTTGTTTAGTTTTATAGTATCTCAGTTATGAAATAAATCCAAGCCTTCCTCCAAATAGGTTTTTTTGCCTTGATTTTTATAATTCAAATAATTTTCGTATTTTATAATATTCAAACAAAATGGTTTGTAGAGTCAATGTTCTCTGACTTAGGTAGCTTTAATTTAATGCACTGACGAAGCGTTTTACCTGAGACGAGTGCTGGGAGAGGCTGATTAGGATTGCAACGAGGGGGAGACGTCGATGCTGCCGCTGGCGACCGTTACCGCGACCATGGCTGTGGGAGTGAGGCGCCGGCGACCATGACATCGACCGTGTTGGCCCATGGTGTTTCTGACTTTCCACGCTCCGTTCCAGGTAGCTGCCATTCCGATTGATCCCCTCCAGGTGAGTGAGCAGCTTACACTCAACCGATGAAGGCATCCAAAGGTTCGACTAGGTGGGTAGGAACTCAGCTGGGCTCACTTCCATTTGCATTCTTGTCTGCAACATCGGATACTCCGGGAGGTTCATGCATGTTTGTTTTCTATATGTTTTTTCTCATAATGCAGGGCACAAAGATAGGTCTCCTTTTAGTTACCATAGATTTTAGTTTTTTTCTGCTTACTGTCTTCTCCACTTTCTTGTCAGATTAAGCAACTAACAAATGAATCTGTGCACATTTATACCATTTTTGCACTCATTTGTGGGGCCATCTATGTTGAGTATGTGTGTTCTGCTATTCTGCAACTTAAATCAATAGGTAGTGAGAAGATTCAATAGTTTGAGCCTCCTCCACTTCTTCTGTACAAGATTGGTCATTTTCCAAAGGGATGGAAGTAGCTGTTTAGAGGATCCACTCACATGAGGTACACCTCATAATTTTAATGTGAACTTAAATATTTTGTATAGCTATCCAAAATTTGTGGATGAACTGGGTCTTGTGTTGCTTAAAGAGTTTGGAGCTCGGACTAATGTTAGTATTCTTTGTCACATTGAACCCGGTATATCAAATGGTTATATGGTAGATTACAGAACAACATCAACACAGGCAACATTGATTAGGTTGGTGTGCATAAGATGGTCCTCAGTGAGGAAGTCCATGACAGCCTGCTAATCCTAGGCGTCAAGGCCGATCGAATCCGATCACGACAATCTCATTGTGTGTTAGATAAGGCAAGAGTTCCGCACTTGCTCCACTGCCACCATTGCCACTATTTGCCGCCGGCGCTTGATGCAGCGGAGTGTGTAAAAGGAGAATGTGAATAAGGAAGTGTGCACGGGAGTAGTCCGTACCTTTTTATCACAGCGAGGGAGTTAACCCACACTAGCTCCACGATCTGCTGACCAGCGGTTGCCTGGTTCGAGCCGATCAACAATTTCCATTGAGAGCGAGGTGGTGCAGGGCACCTCGTGGATGACCCTGTGTATGCTTCATAACCAAAACATAGTCTTCTTTTGGTTATCTGATTTTCTTCCATATTTGTCCCAATAAAATTTGGTCCCGTGGTAACTCACAGGCACATACCTCGACTATAATTATTTCAAAAAAAGAGACAAAATATCACATAATATATAAATCATTTCATATATCATGCCAGCAAAACCACATTGTGGTGGTCGCCCTCAGCTATGACAGTGTGCATTTCTTAGAACTGGGAATCGTCCGATTCAGTGTGGAGGAGAGGAGGGGCGGACGACGCCATGCAGGGAAGGAGAGAGAGTAGTGAGAGGAAGTTGCGATCTGAATGATGTGGTGCAAGGGGGGAGGCGGCAGTGAGATACCGTGGAGGGGAGACATGACAGCGACGATGATGTGGCGAGGAGAGCATGATGGGGTAATGAGGTATGAGTGTGAGCGTTGTGCCAATGACAGTCATCCTACTTTTTTTAAGATGAGAAGAAAAGGAGTGGTTGTTGCTTTTTGTTAGGGAAAATTGATTGCTTGCCGTTAGAGAAATGTCACATACTTTTTTATATAGTGAAAAATATCACATACCCTAGGAAGTCATTTCTGGAGAATAATTACCCACAAGTGATTTATAGGTGAGTCTACAAGCATGATGCCTCACTTCGAGTAAAAACGGTTACATGCTCGAAGCAAGCACTTGACCGATGAATATATACTCTCTATGTTCATAAATATAAGTCTTGTAAGAGATTTTAATATAGACTACATACGGAGCAAAAATAAGTGAATCTACGCTTTAAAATACTTCTATATTCATCCGTATGCAGTAGTCAATATTCAAATATCTAAAAAGACTTACATTGGATTATATATGGGCTTATCTTAGTTTTATTTTATTTTAGTATGTGTTTATATACTCACTTTTGGAGAATAGAGATAACAACTGACGGTTTCCAATGATGCTTTGAAAATGTCCATTGACAAAGCTTTATGATAGATGGACTGAAAACTTACCGAGTGTTACCCAATTGAAAGAGATGCATACAAATAATTATTCTTTTTTATATACTGTTGCACATGATAATACAAAATGTGTCTCCCCTTCTTATTTTTATATGTCTATTTTTTGCAGGGTATGAAAGAGATAAAGATGTATTATGTTGATGTTCAAAAGGAATCCATTCGACAAGAGTGTTGACATGATGTTGTTGGAAGGGACCAAAAAATCATCGAGTTAAATACAACAATACATGTATATATACAATCAGAACAAAAATTAAAAGGCCCGTGGCAACGCACGGGCATTGTACTAGTTCATACAATGGAGCATACAACGACACTATTGATAAGTCAAAATCAGATTACATCAATAGATTTAATTAAATGAACTGCCCCAACGTCTTATATTCAGGAATTGAGGTAGTGTGTTTTAGTATTTTGGACCACATAAAGAAGGACAGTATAATCTGTAAACACTACATCATTGTCATAAAGTCTGCAATTCCAAATATTAATCTTCAGGTTTGCTGTATGCATATTAATAGGTTCTAGAAATTAACAGGACAGGACACCATATAATGGAACTTCCCTGTGCTCGGGGATGAGACGAATCCCAAATCTGATCCGCCATGATAACTGACTCATATGTTTCTTTGCCTAACCAGAGCAAGAGAAATAAACAAAGAAGGAAATGCATGATTCAACTTGCCCCTAGCCAAAAAGTTTGTGCAACTGATAGTGGCAAATGCTCTAAACTAACATAAACATGAAGAAGATATGATACAACCATATGTTTGCTTCACATTTAACCTGATGAGTAAAGTGAAAAAATTAGAACTGTGCATAATTGACACCATAGAAAGAAACTAACACGGGTTGCTTAATTAAGCAAGAACTGTAAGCAGAAACAAATACAATTAATTACCACAGAACCTTTAACTGAATGTGGTCTTTATCTTAAGGCATGCAATAAAAATAACTATGCATACAGCACATATACACACACAAAAAAAGCAGATATAAGAAAATTGTTAAAGCATGAAGGTAAATCCAGAATGACAAATGTCATGTAAAATATAATTTTCTCTGCATAAAACTTGAGTAGCAGGGAGAGACATACAATACAATATAATTTTCTCTGCATAAAACATGAAGGTATAATTTTCTCTACACACACTAATGCAGGGAGAGACATATATCACCTTGAGTAGCTCATCTACATACAATACATATGAAGTGTGATTCAAGGACTGAACTCACACAAGTACTGCAATTTCAAGACGCATATATCTCCCTAAAAAGGGGGACCCGCAAAGCAAATCGAGAATCAAACCATACCTATCATGCGGAGCTGTTTAATTAATGGTTGTAGACAGTAAGTGAAAGGCCAAAACAGGACTGCAGGGGCCAGCATCACCTTTGCTGCTTCACTCATTTTAATACTTCAATGGAACAATATAAGTAAACATCACTTTTAAGAGACTCGGCATCAAACGAAGGGGCAAGTGATGCACCAGCACCATATAACCGTCCGCAGGGTTTTGAGGAACTCATCTTCGCGGTCAGCCTTGAGATCTTGTAAATAGCAGGGACTGTTAGAAAACAGGCCTCCAAAGGATAAAACAAATCATAGAACGATTTGGTCAAGAAAGATCGTGCCGAGACTATTATGTAGAATTTTGCTAAATATTCATGAACTGTAAGAACAAAACTGAGGAAAGCAGATAAACAAAAGACCGTTTACCAAATGATTAGGATCGTCAGGAAAAATTAAAGTTTGCAGAGTAGTGAAGGTTTATAAGAAGAGTTAATTCTGGCACGTCATGCCAAACAAATGAGGTAGCAGGAACATACCATTAAGAGATGTTTTTTTTTACAATAACCATTAAGAGGTGTTTGTTTCACAAAGAAATCCCCGTTACCTGTTTACGGGAGTAAAGTGCATTGTATTTAAAAATTCACGAATTTAAAAACCTTGGCACAAATTTAATAAATGTTCATGAATTTCTAAAAATGTTGGCAATTTTTAAATCTTTTATATATTTAAAATTGTTCATGAATTTGCAAAAATGTACAGGGTTGAAATAAAGTTCACGAATTTAAAAATACGTTTATAAATTTACAAATGTTAATGAATTCAAATGTTCATGGTTTCAAAAGGTGTTCACGAATATGAAGAAAATCTTCAAGACTTTAAAAAAATGTTCAAATATGGAAAAACATGTTGGTTGCGAATATTTTTTTTAAAGTCATGAAAGTATATGAATGCTCGTGCATATTTTTCAATATCCGTGAATCACGCGGAACATTTTTTTTAAATTCATGAACATTTTTTCATATCCGTGAACATTTTTTTTTAAATTCGTGAAAGGACATGAATGTTCATGAACATTTTTTCGATATTCGCGAATGATGCGATCATTTTTTCTAAAGTCGTTAACATTTTTTCATATCCGCAAACATTTTTCTAAAAGTTGTGATAGGACATGAATGTTCGTGGACATTTTTTCCATATTGGCGAACGACGCCAACATTTTTTAAAGTCATGTACATTTTTTTCATATTAAAGAATATTTTGTTAAAGTCGTGAAAGGGGCTGTTTGGTTCTAGGCTTAGGAGTGCCACATTTTGCCACACTTGCCTAAGGTTAGTTCTTCAAAATGAGAGCCACAAGTTGGCAAATCTAAAGGAATCTTGTCACACTTTTTGAGTGTATGTTATGTGGGGCCCTAGTCTTTGGAAGAGCACGATCTCCCCATGACGCATGCCAAGAGCCGCCAAG
This sequence comes from Triticum urartu, assembly GCF_003073215.2. NCBI lineage: Eukaryota > Viridiplantae > Streptophyta > Magnoliopsida > Poales > Poaceae > Triticum > Triticum urartu. Next base: position 566,593,670 of record NC_053022.1, on the reverse strand, counting down.
TTATGTGCTAACTCATTACAAGCTCTCGAGCCATAATTAAAAACAAGGTGTCCGTAATGAGGACGCATATTTGGTAACTCAAGATCTGTCTGCCAAGGGATAAGGTGTGCGTTTGTTCGTTCATGGGGTGAGTGTGTGTGCGTGTTGTGAGTGTTTGTGTCAGTATTATGTTTCTAAAAGAATCAATATCACCAACTGAAATTAATCATGAGAGGGGAAAATAGAGAAGGGAAAAGAAAATGAAATAAATAAACAAATTATTTAGAAAGGAACAGGGCATAAAAGCGAAAAAAGAAGACAAATAATGTACAAAAAAATAAAATCAAAAGGAGAAGATTTTTTTTAGAAAAAGTAAGTGTTTGCTCAGCGTAGAAAAAAAAAGAACTCCACAAAGAATTATTTGCCGAGTGCAGAAAAGGAGTATCAAAGAAAGGTAATCGCAAAAGAATTGTTTGTCGAGCGCATAAAAACACTTAGCCATGGTCATATTAGCCTAGTACCTAACGAAATGCACTCGACAAACAACCTGGCATTAGAGAAAAATTCAGATTACGCTAGTGGTTCCAAGCTAACATAGGGCCCAGAAATGTGTGTCGCGGTTATTTCATATTTCTCTCATATAAAAATTTCCAGTCTCTCCATTTCCGGTGGCCTCTTGATCCGATTGTTTCCTTCGCCCTATCTCTTTGTCGAAAGACAGGAAACACTGTTTGCCATAACCTTTAGTGTCCAGCTTGTGAGTGCTTAGCTAAATCTGTGCTATACATTATGTTGTTTTCCATAAAGCTTTAAATCGCCTGCGATTTGGCCGCCATTACGACTAGAAAATCTCACCGCAAGTTGTGCACCAAATTTGTGGATTTAGCGACGCAATCGCCTGGTTTTGGACATTCCGCGACAGGTCCATCACCTGAAATTTTAAACCATGGTTTTTGAACAGCCTAGTTATGCTAACTCATAACCTTATGGCATTTTTAATCGATCCCCTAAAAGTTAGTGGAGTATCCGGGGGAGTAAAGTTAATGGAGTAATTTTTTACTCCGCTAACGGTACCTACCTGATCCCCTATAATTTGTGGAGTAAAAATAAAATTGTGTAGATTTTGTGTCCTAACCGCATGAACTTCAAACACTACACATTATATATCATGAGAATATTGAAATTAAAACATGCTTTACATAACGTCATCACATATAGTTTCATCATCACGAATTTCAAATAAAAAATGTAAACTTCACCTAAAAGACATCACTTCAAACACAATGTTTGATAGAAAATCACCACAAACATAGCATGTATATAGTTCTTCTTTGTAGGTGCCACCGGGTGCATTTCTCTTCTTTCCTTCCTTTCCAATCTTGTTTCCCTCCGATCTACTGTTGGCATCCTCATCAACCTCGGCATCCTCGTCAACCTCATCATCCTCCTCAACGGATATGCGCAGCCTTGACCTCTTTGGAGTTGTCTCTGCGATTCTTTGGATTCACTTCTCGTTTTTGCATAGCTCTTTATAGCAGTGATGCAACATGAAGAATTTGTGGCTGAACTTGGTATTTCTATGCTTGAATATTTCTTGGATGTAGGGGCCCTACTATGCCACTTGCACACCCCTCGGTGGTCATGATTCACTTGGTTGATGCAACGGGACCATCAGATGCATTGGTCAAAATGGTGTTCCAATGATGCCCAAGAGAACTTTGCATATGGCTTGATTGCACATCCACAGAGTTGTTATAGTGGCCGGTAATTCTTTTGATCCGTTCCAATCGTTGCATCTGTGGAGATCGCACACCAAGCATCACACAGAGCAATATCCTCCTTTTGGTTGTAGTTTTGGGTGCGACACACTGGCACCTTTCTGCTTGCTTCGGTCACCTCCACAACCTCCTCTTCCTCGGCCACCACCTCTTCGGCCTCCTCCTCCTCCTCGGCCTAATTCCTCTTCCTCGGCCACCTCTTGCTCCATGTCTTGGACCGCCTCCAAATGATCCCAAAATGAGTCGTAGTTGAGCTCATCAAGTCCAATGGTGGCCGAGGACTCCAAAGAAGCGAGGAATTTGGCCGTGTTCATCTCCGCACTACGAAAACAAAGCAAACAACATCACCATTGGCCACCAACAACCACTATCGGCCACCAACATCACCATCGATTTTTCTTTACCTTGTAGGCATTTCATCGAGCACTTGGCGGCTATGATGCTTGTTATCGGCTATGTCCGCTGCCCGCACTGGAGCACTGGCCGTATGGGTCACAGGAGTAGCTGCGCGAGGCGCTAGCCTAGGACGAGGCGCCGCTTTGGCCTTCTTCTTTTTCTTTTTCGTGGCCGCCTCAACGAGCACCGCCACCGCCGCTGTCAATCTTTGAGCTCGTTTCACATAGGCGGGAGCATGGTGGGCCTTTGCCGGAGAGGCGGGGGCCACCATGGAGGCCATTCGAGAGCGGTTGGAGGAGGAGCTTCAACCCGGTGGGTTTTTCATCCCCAAACTCTTCTTCGCAAGCGGTGGCGCGTGGGTGATTTCCGGTGGCGAAAAGCCGGCGGTGGTGTCTGGCGGGGTGAGGGAAGGGCCCGTGTCATCCATTCCGTCCGGAGGGATGGTCATCGGTGGCGGAAGACAAGGTGGCGCAGGGGGTGGGAGAACCGGCAGAGCTGGAGTTGGGAGTTGGAGTATATTTAGGGAGATTTGGGGGATATTGGGAGTTGGAGTAAACTTTTTACTCCACTAAGCCGTTTAGGAGGCCGGCTAGGTGTGCCGTAAGAGAGTATAACCGATTTTTTACTCCCTTATGGTCTTTTAGCAGATCGGTTAGAAATGCACTTAGACATCATCCAATCGTGAAAGAAAATCCAGATTGTAAGTGCTCAGCTAAATCCATACTATAAACTATGTTGTTTTCCACGAAGCTTTAAATCGCCTCTGATTTGGCTGCCATTGGTGCTAGAAAATCACAGCTCTAGTTGTGCACCAAATTTGTGGATTTAGCACCGCAATCACGTGGTTTTAGACATGTCGCGACGCGTCCATCACCTGCAATTTTAAACCATGGTTTTTCAACGGCCTAGTTGTGCTAACTCATAACCTTAGACATCATCTAGCCGTGAAAGAAAATCCAAATGTACTTGAAAACGAAAAGCTGGAAGATTTTTGTAAAGAACGATTGTCACTGAGAATTGCTTCACAAAACGGATGTTTAGATAGGCAATGCTCGGTAAAGTAGGCGAATCCAGTAGTGATGTCATGGTTTGCTAGCCAACTTCTGTTGCATGCAAGTAAAACAGCCCCCAATTTGTTTTCGATAGTATATTATACCAAAACTAAATCTTCTTGCGGCATGTCTAGAGGCGGGCAACAAGCCCACACCCCTAGAACAGAATCTCCCCTTCCTCCAGGTCTTCAACGCCGGGATCGGAGATCGGTTGTTGTTGTTGTTGTTGCTGCTGCTGCTGCTCTCCACTGTCGTCTTCATCAGCCCTCAGGAAGAGACCAAGCTGCTGCAACAGACTGGAAGGAACACCAGGCCGTCTTCCTTGGCTCACCATGTGCTCCACGTGAACGATGCCAAGCTGCTCCATGTCCACTGGGTGTACCCTGTGGCTGGTCATGGCCGACCTCTCCATCTCCACCAGCTCCTGACGGGCTTTCTCCCTCGCCTGGGACCTCTCCTCCCGCCGCCGCTTTTCCAACGCTACGGCGATCAGCTCGCTCATTGGCCTCACCGGAGGCGCCGTCGCAGTTGCAGGCTTGTCTGAGACATTTTCTGGTTCTGCATTCTGCACCAGCTCCGGTGCAGGCTTCGATGATAGCAGGGAAGAACCATCATTCACCTTAGAAAGAAGTCGAACTGATGGTGCTGGACTGCCAAGCTTCTCTGTTTCAAAACCATTCTGTGCCACCTTCGGTCCAGCCTCCATTGGCGGAGCAGAATAATCAACCACGTTCTGAAGGACTGCTGGAGATGGACTACCAATCTTCCTTGGTTCTGCATTCTGTTCCACCGGTGCCTGGCCAGCGGAATCACCATTCACCTTGGGAAGAACTGCCCGAGCTGGACTGCAAAGCTTGTCTGCTGGTTCTCCACTCTGTAAAGGTACCACCTCCAGTGCCGGGTCCGATGGTTGGGCAGCAGAATCGTCAACCATTTTGCATAGAACTGATGGAGCTAGACTGCTAACCTTCTCTGGTTCTGCATTCTGTACCACCGGTGCCGGCTCCGATGGACGGCCGGCAGAATGGCCATTCACCTTGGGAAGAATTGGTGGAGCTGGACTGTCAAGCTTCTTCAGTTCTCCATTCTGTACCACCTCAAGTGTTGGCTCCGATGGTGGTGCAGAATCGCCAATCACTTTGGAAAGAACTGCTGGGGCTGAGCTGCTAACCTTAGGAAGAACTGGCGGAGCTAGAGTGCGGCCCTTCTCATCGCAGTGGTTGTCTGAGACCGAACCAGAGTCACTGGAATCACTGTCGGACCCGATATCTGCGTCTGAATCAGAATCAGAATCGCTGGTTAAGATAATGCTTGGGTTGTGGCTGATTGCACCAATGAGATTCTGGAACACCACCGGCGAGGCGTCGCCGCAGATGTCGACGTACTCCTCGTCATCCTCCTTTTCGGCGATGCACTCCTTCTCCCCCTTTTCAGCGAGCGCCAAGTATTTCTGCGGCAGCGGTGACAGCATCTTGTCGACTAGTCCGGTAGCATTGAAGACGGCCGCGTATTCAAGAATTTCAAGTTGGAGTGGCGACGGGGCGGTCACCACGGGGGACACGCCGGGGCAGATATCGACGCGCCTGCCATTTTCGTCTTCATCCTCAACCATCTTGCCGTCATCTTGCGGGGGTAGCGATGGATCCCTCGTTTTAACGAGCTTGTCCACGTGCACCTTTAGCTCGAACAGGGCTGCGTCTTCATGCTCAACGATCTTGCTGCCATCTTGCGGCGGCAGCGACGGATCCCTCGTTTTGACGAGCTTGTCCACGTGCATCTTTAGCTCGAACAGGGCCGCGTCTTCCATGGAGCACACGTTTACCTCGATCTCGCGTCGGCCGCCATTGTTCTGCTTCGGCAAGAGCTCGACGGCGGGATCGGACAGTTCTGCCGCTAGCGCCACCAGGCTGAAGGCTAGCTGTTGGCGCTCCGCCGGGGTCATCTTCGGCGCCTCTTTGTGCTCCGCCAGAGTTGTCGTCACCCTCCTCTTGCCGTCGTCAGCCTTCATCGACACATCAGATGGTGGTTCGGCGCCCAACAAGGGTCGCCCTTCTTCCTTGCCGGGCAGAGCCGCCAGGCCGGACGAGGAAGAAGGCGCCGCACCACCGCGGCAGCCCTCGGCGGCTCCGGGGGCCAAGAACCGATCCGCCTTCTCGAGGAGGCCACGGACAGCGACGAGCTCCGCCCGGAATCGCTTGCGAAGCAAATTCCGTTCCTCGCCGCACATCTTGCCGACGGCGAAGACCTCCTTCCTCACGTCGAACGCCTCACGTCTGCGCTTCATTCGGTCGGATGAGGGAGTGGGGGTTGTGTATTCTTTTCCGAGCAGACTGATTACTAGGTAGGGGAGGGCATGCTGTCATTGAGTGGATGACAGATTATATGGTTGCACTGCACGTACGTATCAAAAACATAGATGCCGGCGATATGGAGATCAATGGATATGAATCACGCACATGTTAGAAAATATTTTTCATGGCGCGGCAGAGATATATGCATTGTGTGCCACCAATGCAAGAATTTTATCCCGGCACCAAACATGCATCTCTACGCAGTTAGTATTAATTAGCATACCTATTAGAACTGCGGTTGCATGTATGCGCTGCCATTCTCTCTTTCCTCTCTCCCAAACAAATGCGCCCACTTAATTATTTTATCTTTCCTAACTTAAATCGTTCATATCTTTTAAACAAATATTCCCATTTAAACCTTTTTATATATTTGAACTCATGTCACAAAGACCTTTAAAACAAGATCAATTTCGGATACATTTTAAATGAGTTTAAAAGTCATGAAACACATTTCACATATTTTGCCCACTTGAAATCTTATGAATAAAATTCTTCCAGAGTTTCACAAGTTGACATTTCAGTTTCATGTCGTTTTTCACTTTCAAAACTTACATTTCACTTTTCACTGGCTTGTCTCATATAAATCATATCTATTTAAATTGCACATTTTTGGAAGAACATATTTCACTATTTTAAAACAAACCATTTCACATTTGGAAATAATCGGTTTCACTAGTTGGCATTTTATTTCGTATTATTTTTCACTTTCAGAACCTACATTTCACTTCCCACTGGCTTGTTTCACAAAAATCACATCCATTTCAATTTCATATTACTGAAATAACCTATTTCACTCTTTCGAAATAAACCATTACACATTTCAAAATTTTCAATTTCACAAGTTGACATTTCAATTTAACATTTTTGTCTCTTTCAGAAGGTACATTACACTTTTCAGTGGCTTGTTTTACAAAAATCACATCTATTTCAATTGCATATTTTTGGAATAACACATTTCACTATTTTGAATTAAACTATTACACATTTCCAAATAAATGAGTTTCACAAATTGACTTTTCAGTTTCATATTTGGGTTAAGTACTTTTCTGTGAAATGGGTTGTTTTCACATATTTGTAGTGAAATAGGTTTGTTTCATATTTTTCTAGTGAAATAATTTTTTTTCACATGTGAAATGTGAAACGTCAAAATTGAAATGTGATCGAAATGTATCAAAAATTGGTCTAGTTCTAAAGGGCTTGACGCCAGAAGTCCAAATATATAAAAAGTTTCAAAAACAAATTTATAGTTTAAAAGATAGGAGTGATTTATTAAATTGTCTAAGATGAAATAAAATCAATGAATTTGTTTGCGATGAAGAGAAAGAAGAAAGCTAAATACGCATCTTTTCTCAAAAAAAGTAGTCCATTGGGCCCATCAAACTGACACTGATTTGACCAATAAAAAGATACAAAAATACTGCTATACATCTAAGTGGGCCATAGCTTACACGCATCTCTGAAAATGTGGGTGGTGTGAGCCTACAAATAGGTAGCATCATGGCCCAAAATGAATTTCGCCCAATGTGTGTGATGCTCAAATGACAGTGCTAAATTGTTGTGTAGTTGAACTAGGACTAGGAATCACCGGGAACAAAACAACTAGCCCGATATTGTCTCTTTGAGCATGGATGTACCTGACATGCGTGGCTGAGTACAGATGTGGACGCACATGATGAGTTGCTGCTGAACCACACAAGTTGCTGCTACCAAAGGTGAACTTGGCACTGACTTTTCCCTTCTCTCCGACAGAGAATACCTCCAGTTTAAAGGCTATATGGGTGAATACTGAACAGGGACCAGATGGGTTTCCGGTGAGTTTCTACCTAAGATTTTGGGTGAAGGTGGGTCCTCAAATCACCTGGGTGACTGTCGATTTCATCATAGGGCTAATTGATATTAAAAGATTGAACTATGGGGTGCTTATGGTACTACCAAAGGTGAAAGGGGACGATAACATCCGACAATACTGACCAATAACACTTATAATGTCAACTTCCATTTGATCGCAAATGGTTTTGCATCATGGCTGACCCGGATGGCTGACAAGATCATTGACCCTAGTCAAACAACATTCATTTGGCACGCGCGCGGGGGGGGGGGGGGGGGGGGGGGGGGGGGGGGGGGGTACTTAGTGGAGGGGCTTGTTGTGTTACATGAGATCATACACAAAATAAAGCACACTAGAGAAGAAGTGTTTATCCTCAAAATCGACTTTGACAAGGCATACGATAAGGTAAGGTGCGAGTTCTTAGAGGAAGTACTCCACAAAACTACTATTAACATTAACGGCGAGGCAGTGCCGTATTTTAGGGACACAAGGGGGTGCGGCAGGGGGACGCGCTCTCCAATTTATTATTTCACATCATGTCTGACGCGCTAACTGTGATTCTAGACCAGGCCAAGGCGGCTGGGCATATCCAAGGGGTGTCTAGCTCAATTGTGCGAGGAGGGCTATCACACTTACAATACGCTAACGATACTTTGATCTTCATTCGGAACCGTCCGGAGGAAATTATAAACCTTCAATTCCCGCACTTGTGCTTTGAGGCCATGTCGGGGCTTGAAAAGCTTTGAGAAGAGTGAAGCCTTTTTCGTAGGGGGGATAACTCGAGGAGCAACTTTGTGCCGCACATATGATGAATCGCAAGTTAGGACCTGATACGTCTTCAGTGTATCTACAATTTTGATTGTTGCATGCTATTGTATTATGAATCTTGGATATTTTATATTTACATGTTATTTTATATCATTTTTGAAAACTAACCTATTAACCCAGTGCTAAGTGTCAATTGATGTTTTCTGCTTGTTTTTGGTTTTCCAAAACATGAGTACCAAATGGAGTCCAAACTCTACAAAACTTTTTGATGATTTTTTTCTGGGTAAGAGAGACTCTAGAAGCTTTGGGACGAGACCAAACGAGAAGCGAGGAGACAACAAGGAAATAGGGCGCACCCTGGGGGTAGGCGCGCACTGTTGCCTTGTTGGCCCCACGTGGCTCCGTCTGACCTAATTCCACTTCTATAAATTCTCATATATTGGAAAACCAACAGAGGGCCACCCGAAACACTTTTTCCGCCGCCACAACCATCTGATCTTCCGCGATCCCATCGGGAGCCCTTTTTCAGTACTCTGCCAGAGGGGGAATCTATCACGGAGGGCGTCTACATCAACCTTGCTGCCCTTCCGATGATGCGTGAGTAGTTCACCACAGACCTACGGGTCCATAGCTAGTAGCAAAATGGCTTCATCTCTCTCTTTGATCTTCAATACAATGTTCTCCTCAATCTTCTTGGAGTACTATCCGATGTAATCTTCTTTTGCAATGTGTCTGTTGGAATCCGATGAATTGTGGGTTTATGATTATATTATTCATTTAAAGTAATCGAGTCTTTTCTGAACTTTATTATGCACGATTATTATAGTTTTATATTTCTCTCCGATCTATCCGTTTGGTTTGGCCAACTAGATTGATTTATATTCAATGGGAGGGGTGCTTTGTAATGGGTTCAATCTTGCGGTGTCCTCACCTCATGACAAAAGGGGTAGCGAGGCACGTATTTGTATTGTTGCCGTCAAGGGTAAAACAATGAGATTTATTCTTATTTCTTGAGTTTACTTAGTCTACATCATGTCATCTTTCTTAAGGTGTCACTCTATTTGTTATGAACTTAATACTGTAGATGCACGCGGGATAGCGGTCGATTAGTGGAGTAATAGTAGTAGATGCAGGAAGGAGTTGGTATACTTGTCACGGATGATAACCCACAAGTATAGAGGATCGTTTGTAGCCTTCTTCGATAAATAAGAGTGTCGAACCCAACGAGGAGCTAAAGGTAGAACAAATATTTCCTCAAGTTCTATCAACCACCGATACAACTCTACGCACATATGACGTCCGCTTTACCTAGAACAAGTATGAAACTATTTTGCAAGAATAAAACTACCAGTACTTTGCGAGAATAAAACTACGAATAAATTGCGAGGTAATTAAAGTGGATAGCTTTTGTCAACAAGAAAGTAATTTGTCCCTAGGAAATCGATAACAAGTATCGGTAATCATTCTTGCAATTTTATATGAGGGAGAGACATGAGCTAACATACTTTCTCTACTTGGATCATATGCACTTATGATTGGAACCCTAGCAAGCATCTGCAACTACTAAAGATCATTAAGGTCGTGAAAACCAACCATAGCATTAAGTATCAAGTCCTCTTTATCCCATACACAACAACCCACCTACTCAGGTTTAAACTTCTGTCACTCTCACAACCCACCATAAGCAAATCATGAATGTATTGCAACACCCTACAGCGGAGACCCCTCACATTTGCGCGAGACGGAGGGCACTGTAGGACATCACCATAAATAAAATATACAATCATACCAACCAAGATCATGATTAACCCACAGGACAAAATGGATCTACTCAAACATCATAGGATAACCATAGATCATTGGAAAATAATATATGGAGTTGAGCACCATGTTTCAGAATAGATTACAGCGGGGAGAAGAGGTGTTACACTGCTGCATAAAGGGGGAGAAAGTTGGTGTTGATGGTAGCAAGATTGTTGATGTAGACTGCCGTCACGATCCTTGCCCCGGCGGCGTTCTGACGCCACCGGGAGAGAGGGGGAGAGAGCACCCCTCATTCTTCGTCTTCCTTGGCCTCCCCCCTAGATGGGAGGAGAGTTCCCCCTATGGTCCATAGCCTCCATGGCGGCGGAGGGGTGGGAGCCCTCTGAGATTGGATCTCCCTCTCTATTCTCTTCTGTTTCGCATTCCCCAGATATGGCCCTTCACGGTTTCTTAAATTCCCGGAGATCCGTAACTCCGATTGCACTGAAATTGTTACATGATTTTTTTCCATAAATTATCTTTCTTGCACCAGAAGAAGGGCCCCAACCGCCTTACGGGTGGGCACAAGACACCTGGGCACGCCCTGGTGGGTTGTGGAGGCCGTGGGCCACCGTTAACGTTGATTCCAAGTCTCAAAAATCACATATATTCCAAAATAATTCTCCATAAATTTTTATCGCGTTTGCACTTTGTTTGATATGGATTTTTTTCTGTGAAACAAAAAACATGCAGCAAACAGGATCTGGCACTAGGCACTGGATCAATTTGTTAGTCCAAATAAATCATATAAAATGTTGCCAAAAGTTTATAAAATTGTATAATATTGGCATGAAACAATCAAAAATTATAAATACAATGGAGACATATCAGCATCCCCAAGCTTAATTCCTGCTCGTCCTCGAGTAGGTAAATGATAAAAAAGATATTTTTTGATGTGGAGTGCTACCTAGCATAAACGTGATCATATATCTAATCATGGCATTAATATTAAGACATAAGTGATTCAAAGCCATAGTCTATAATCTGACATAGAGTCATCAATACTCAGGCATCCCAACAAACAATCATGGCTTTCAAAATATCAACGCTAAAGAAAGATATCCCTACAAAATCATATAGTCTTGTCATGCTTTGTCTTCTTAATACAAAATATTTATCATGCACAACCCCGATGACAAGTCGAGCAATTGGTTCATACTTTTTAACGCGCTTCAGCTTTTTCAACCCTCACGCAATACATGAGGTAAATATAGAGAAGAATAAAGGTAAGAAAGTCTCACATCGATGCGGCTAACCAACGGGCTATGGAAATGACCATCAATTGATATCAATGCGAGGAGTAGGGATTGCCAGGCAATGAATGCACTAAGAGCTATAAGTGTATGAAAGCTCAATATGAAACTAAGTGGGTGTGCATCTAATCCTATAATAAAAAATTCCCACTAGTATATGAAAGTGACAACATAGGAGACTCTCCATATGAAAAACATGGTGCTACTTTGAAGCACAAGTGTGGAACTAGCATGCCCCTTCTCTCTTTATTTCTCTTTTTTCCTTTTTCCTTTTTATTTTTCTTTTCTTGTTTTCTTGTTTTTTTTATATTTTTTTCTCTCATTGTCCAGAGTCTCATCCCGACGTGTGGGGGAATCATAGTCTCCATCATCCTTTCCTCACTGGGGCAATGCTCTAATAATGAAAATTGATGATCATCACACTTCTATTTACTTATTATAACTCAAAAGAAATAAAAATTACAACTCGATACCTATAACAAAGTATGACTCTATATGAATGCCTCTGGCAGTGTACCAGGATGTGCAATGATCTAGCATAAAAACGATATAAAAACAGACAAGCCATGGAAATATCATGCAAAGCAATATGACAATGAATGCTCAAGTCATCAAAATGGAAGCGATGGAAGTTGCATGGCAATAATATCTCAGAATGGCTATGGAAGGTCCATAATAGGTAGGTATGGTGGTTGTTTTGAGGAAGATATAATAAGGCTTATGTGTGATAGAGCGTATCATATCACGGGGTTTGGATGCACCGGCGAACTTTGCACTGACTCTCGAGGTGAGAAAGGGCAATGCACGGCACCGTAGAGGCTAGCAAATTGTGGAAAGGTAAGAGTGTGTATAATCCATGGACTCACATTAGTCATAAAGAACTCATATACGTATTGCACAAGTTTATTAGACCTCGAACCAAAGTACTAGTACGCATGCCCCTAGGGGGATAGATTGGTAGGAAAAGACCATCGCTCGTCCCCGACCGCCACTCATAAGGAAGACAATCAATAATAAATCATGCTCCAACTTCATAGCATAAGGAGAGACTATATGTGCATGCTTCAGGAATCACAAACCTTAACACCAATATTCTTACTAACCATAACCGTTTACTAGTACCTCTCACATATTACCATCTCTATATCTCAAAACTATTGCAAGGAATCAAACATATCATATTCAGTGTTCCATAAGTTTTATGTAGGATTTTATGACTAACCATGCAAATGACCAATTCCTGTTGACTCTCTAAATAGATATAAGTGAAGCATTAGAGTTCAATTCTTTCTACAAAATACCATGCTCTAATAACTATAAGTGAAGCAAAAGAGCATTCTACAAATAACGGTTTTCCATGTGAAGTGAAACAGGCAATTCAAACTTCAAATGACATAAGTGAAGCACATGAAGCATTCTATAAAGCCATACTCAAAAGATATAAGTGAAGTGCAATGAGCATTCTATAAATCGACCATGGACTATCTCAAACCAGCATGGTGCATAAAAGAAAAATGAAAACTAAATGCAAAAGATGCTCCAAGATTTGCAGATATCACATGAACAAAACGAAGACGAAAACATACCGATACTTGTTGAAGAAAGATGGGATGCCTTTTGGGCAATCCCCAAGCTTAGATGCTTGAGTCTCCTTGGATATTTACTTGGAGTGCCTTGGGCATCCCCAAGCTTGAGCTCTTGCCTCTCCTCCTTCTTCTTATTGATAACCCACAAGTATAGGGGATCGCAACAGTTTTCGAGGGTAGAGTATTCAACCCAAATTTATTGTTTCGACACAAGGGGAGCCAAAGAATATTCTCAAGTATTGATAGTTGAGTTGTCAATTCAACCGCACCTGAAAGATTTAATATCCACAACAAATTATTTAGTAGCAAAGTAATATGATAGTAACGGTAACGGTAGCAAAAGTAACAGTATTAGTTTTGTAGTGATTGTAACAGTGACAACGGAAAAGTAAATAAGCGAAGATCAATATGTGAAAAGCTCGTAGGCAATGGATCAGTGATGGATAATTATGTCGGATGCGATTCCTCATGCAACAGTTATAACATAGGATGACACAGAACTAGCCCCAGTTCATCAATGTAATGTAGGCATGTATTCCGAATATAGTCATACGTGCTTATGGAAAAGAACTTGCATGACATCTTTTGTCCTACCCTCCCGTGGCAGCGGGGTCCTATTGGAAACTAAGGGATATTAAGGCCTCCCTTTAATAGAGTACCAGACCAAAGCATTAACACTTAGTGAATACATGAACTCCTCAAACTACGGTCATCACGAGTAAGTATCCCGATTATTGTCACTTCGGGGTTAATGGATCATAGCACATAATAGGTGACTATTGACTTGCAAGATAGGATCAAGAACTCACATATATTCATGAAAACATAATAGGTTCAGACCTGAAATCATGGCACTCGGGCCCTAGTGACAACCATTAAGCATAGCAAAGTCATAGCAACATCAATCTTAGAACATAATGGATACTAGGGATCAAACCCTAACAAAACTAACTCGATCACATGATAAATCTCATCCAAGCCATCACCGTCCAACAAGCCTACAATGGAATTACTCACGCATGGCGGAGAGCATCATGAAATTGGTGATTGAGGAAGGTTGATGATGACGATGGCGACGGATTCCCCTCTCCGGAGCCCCGAACGGACTCCAGATCAGCCCTCCCGAGAGAGATTAGGGCTTAGCGGCGGCTTCGTATCGCAAAACATGATGAATTCTTCTCTCCCATTTTTTCTCCCCGAACGTGAATATATAGAGTTGGAGTTGAGGTCGGTGGAGCACCAGGGGGGCCCATGAGGCAAGGCGGTGCGCCCAGGGGGGTAGGCGCGCCCCCACCCTCGTGGACAGGGTGTGGCCCCCTAGCCTTGATTCTTTTGCTAGTATTTTTTATATATTCCGAAAATATTCTCTGTTGATTTTTAGGTCATTCCGAGAACTTTTATTTCTGCACAAAAATAATACCATGGCAATTCTGCTGAAAACAGCGTCAGTCCGGGTTAGTTCCATTCAAATCATGCAAGTTAGAGTCCAAAACAAGGGAAAAAGTGTTTGGAAAAGTAGATACGTTGGAGATATATCAACTCCCCCAAGCTTAAACCTTTGCTTGTCCTCAAGTAATTCAGTTGAAAAACTGAAACTAATAAAGAAAAACTTTTACAAACTCTGTTTGCTCTTGTTGTTGTAAATATGTAAAGCCAGTATTCAAGTTTTCAGCAAAGATTATTAACTAACCATATTCACAATACATTTAGGTCTCATGTTTACTCATATCAATGGCATAATCAACTAGCAAGCAATAATAGTAAATCTCGGATGACAACACTTTCTCAAAACAATCATAATATGATATAACATGATGGTATCTCGCTATCCCTTTCTAAGACCGCAAAACATAAATGCAGAGCACCTCTGAAGATCAAGGACTGACTAAACATTGTAATTCATGGTAAAAGATATCCAGTCATACTCAATGTAAACTAATAGTAATGCATGCAAATGACAGCGGTGCTCTCCAACTGGCGCTTTTTAATAAGAGGGTGATGATTCAACATACAAGTAAATAGATAGGCCCTTCGCAGAGGGAAGCAGGGATTTGTAGAGGTGCGAGAGCTCTGTTTTAGAAATAGAGTTGAATAATATTTTGAACGGTATACTTTCATTGTCAACATAACAACCGAGAGATCTCGATATCTTCCATGCTACACACATTATAGGCGGTTCCCAAGCAGAATGGTAAAGTTTATACTCCCCCTACCACCAACAAACATCAATCCATGGCTTGTCCGAAACAACGCGTGCCTCCAACTAACAAAAATCCTTGGGGGGGGGGTTGTTTGCAATTATTTTGATTTGATTTGAGCATGGGACTGGGCATCCCGGTTACCGGCCATTTTCTCGTGAATGAGGAGCAGAGTCCACTCCTCTTGAGAATAACCCACCTAGCATGGAAGATATAGACAACCCTAGTTGATACATGAGCTATTCGAGCATACAAAACAGAATTTCATTTGAAGGTTTAGAGTTTGGCACATACAAATTTACTTGGAATGGCAGGTAGATACCGCATATAGGAAGGTATGGTGTACTCATATGAAATAACTTTGGGGTTTATGGAATTGGATGCACAAGCAGTATTCCCGCTTAGTACAAGTGAAGGCTAGAAAGAGACTGGGAAGCGACCAGCTAGAGAGCGACAACAGTCATGAACATGCATTAAAATTAATCAACACTGAATGCAAGTATGAGTAGGATATAATCCACCATGAACATAAATATCATGGAGGCTATGTTGATTTTGTTTCAACTACATGCGTGAACATGTGCCAAGTCAAGCCACTCGAATCGTTCAAAGGAGGATACCACCCTATCATACTACATCACAACCATTTTAATAGCATGTTGACACGCAAGGTAAACCATTATAAACTCCTAGCTACTTAAGCATGGCATGAGCAACTATAATCTCTAATTTTCATTGCAAACATGTTCCATTCATAATAGGTTGAATCAGGAACGATGAACTAATCATATTTACAAAAACAAGAAAGGTCGAGTTCATACCAACTTTTCTCGTCTCAATCAGTTCATCATATATCGTCATTATTGCCTTTCACTTGCACGACCGAACGGTGTGGATAATAATAATAGTGCACGTGCATTGGACTAAGCTAGAATCTGCAAGCATTCAATATATAGGAGGAGACAAGGTAACATGGGCTCTTGGTTAGATCAACAATAATGCATATGAGAGCCACTCAACATTTTCATCATGGTCTTCTCCTCTCGACCCCCAAAGAACAAGAAAAGAAATAAAACTATTTACACGGGAAAGCTCCCAACAAGCAAAAGAAGAACGAAAAATATTTTTGGGTTTTCTTTTAATTACTATTACTACAGGCATGGAAAGTAAACTAGCTAAAAGCTACAACTAATTTTTTTGGTTTTTATTAAGGTTTTTCAAACACACAAAAAGAATGCTTAGAAAGAAAATAAACTAGAATGGATGATACAATGAAAAAGTATGAGCACTGACAAGTGGCATGAGTGTGTAAACATGAATGTAATGTCGGTGAGAAATACTTACTCCC
>NC_053022.1:566562959-566576217 GCF_003073215.2 Triticum urartu | reverse complement strand
ATCATAGTTTACAAAAACAAAAGAGGTCGAGTTCATACCAGCTTTTCTCATCTCCCAGTCATCATATATCATCATAATTGCCTTTCACTTGCACGACCGAACGATGTGAATAATAATAATAGTGCACGTGCATTGGACTAAGCTGGAATCTGCAGGCATTCAATAAACAGGAGAAGACAAGGCAATGTGGGCTCTTTTGTCAGATAAACAATAATGCATATAAGAGCCACTTCAACAATTTAATTATGGTCTTCTCCTATCGACCCCCAAAGAAAAGAAAAGAAATAAAACTATTTACACGAGAAAGCTCCCAACAGGCAAAAGAAGAACAGGAAATATTTTTGGGTTTCTTTTTAATTACTACTACAAGCATGGAAAGTAAACTAACTAAAAGATACAACTAATTTTTTTGGGTTTTTTCTTAAGGTTTATTAAACACACAAGAAGAAAGAATAAGAAGGAAAGTAAACTAGCATGGATGATACAATGAAAAAGTATGAGCATCGATATCTAGAAATTAGTGTGTGAACATAAATGTAATGTCGGTGGGAAATATGTACTCCCCCAAGCTTAGGCTTTTGGCCTAAGGTTGTCTATGGCCACGGCTGGCCTGGCGGATATCCATAATAATAGTTAGGGTCGTACTGCGATGCAGCGGCTATGGCCTGCTCAGCTGCAATGTGGCGACGAGCGGCCTCCTCTCTCCTCTCATACTCATCTGCCTCCTCTCTGGTAATAGTATATCCTCCTCTTGCCTGATAATCAAAGAAGGCGGGGGCAGGGAGAGTAATACGGACAGCACATCGTCTGTCAAATATTAGTTGATACTGGAGAGGTGATTCATTCCTCTCGACAAACTGGTGGTGAACCATAGCATTAAAATCTAGATAAGCAGGAGGTAATTCAATATCATCTTCGCGTATGGCTATACCAAGAAAATTAGCTATGCGGGTTGCATAAATTCCAGCAAAGAAATCTCCATTAAGTCTATTATGATGCAACCTACATGCAACAATGGCTCCCAAATTATATGATTTGTCTCCTGACACAGCACTCCTAAGAATACTGAGATCGGGGGCACACATGTGACATGCCTCATCTTTACCATTTATGCATCTACCTCTGAAGAGAGCAAAATAATGTATAGCAGGAAAGTGGATGCTCCATATGGTAGCTTGTGTAATATCTCTAGATTCTCCCACAGTTATGCTAGCAAGAAAATCTCTAAATTCAGATTTGCGAGGATCCCTTATACTACCCCATTGTGGAAGTTTGCATGCAGTGGTAAAATCCTCTAAATCCATAGTGTAAGATTTATCATAAAGATCAAACAGGACAGTTGGAGAATTACGTGAAGTTGAAAATTCAAACCTCCTCACAAAGGTACTGGTGAGTTTGTGATACTGGCTGCACTTCTCTCCCTCGAAGCTCACAAGATCAGCGTTACGCAAATATGCATTGAAGTATTCCTTAATTCTCGCTCGATCCATAAAGTTCTCAGAAGGCCATTCACAAGGACGCACTGGAGTGTCTCTTGGTGGCTCTTCATCAGCATCACGCATTGCAAGCCTGGGTCCTTGCTTCCTTGAAGAACCACCTTGGAACATTTTCCTAAGCATATTTTTCTTCCTCTGAAAAATTCTGAAATTTTTTAGTAACTTCAAAATAAAAGTAAACCAAACTCAATAATATTGATAGCAACTACTCCTACAAGTGCCTAGGGCCTATATCATGCATCAAAACTACTTGGAACCACATAAATTTGACATGCAAGCTCAAGAACAGGGTCACCTAGGCAGCACAAATTTGCAATGAATAAAGCACCAGAACAAAAACTAATTGGACTAATGGAGGAGTCACATACCAAGGAACAATCTCCCCAAGTAGTTTTGTGAGAGGTGCTTTGAGCAAGGAGATCGAAAATGGGCAGCAAAACAAGCTTGGACTCGGGTTTGAGCTGGATATTCGTGTTTGGGGGAGGAAGAAGCAGTGTGTGGGAGCAGGAATAAGAGGAGGAGGGCCACCATGGGCCCACGAGGCAGGGGGCGCGCCCAGGGGGGTAGGGCGCGTCCTCCACCCTCGTGGGAAGGTGGTTACCCCCGATGTGTTCTTGGTGCCAAATATTCTCAAATATTCTGGAAAAATCATATTTAAATTTCAGGGCATTTGGAGAACTTTTATTTTCGGGGTATTTTTATATTACACGGATAATCAGATAACAGACAAAAAAAATGCTATTTTTATTTTATTTAATATAAATAACAGAAAGTAAAAGTGGTGTACAGAAGGTTGTGCCTTCTAGTTTCATCCATCTCATGATCATCAAAAGGAATCCAGTAACAAGGTTGATCAAGTCTTGTTAACGAACTCATTCCGAATAACATGGAACTAGAGAAATTTCGAATAACACTATATTACCTCAACGGGGATATGCACAGAGTATCATATTTCTTCTTGACAGTAGGAAGAGGAAATTCAAAACCTCCAAATATAATCGATGGAATTTTCCCAATAGAGTTGATACTATGAACTTGAGGTTGTTTCCTTGGAAAGTGTACCATATGCTCATTACCATTAACATGAAAAGTGACATTGCCTTTAGTGCAATCAATAACAGCCCCTACAGTATTCAAAAAGGGTCTTCCAAGAATAATAGACATACTATCGTCCTCGGGAATATCAAGAATAACAAAGTCCGTTAAAATAGTAACGTTTGCAACTACAACAGGCACATCCTCACAAATACCGACAGGTATAGCAGTTGATTTATCAGCCATTTGCAAAGATATTTCAGTAGGTGAAAGTTCAAATCATCTACTAAATAGAGTGATTTAATCAAATCCATTTGGCAAAGATAAGTTTCATAAGTAGGTGTAATTATTCAAATAAGTCTACGATTCATAAAGAGAGAGGCATAACATAACAGAGTCTGCCAAGTAAAGTACTGGCTCCAAGAAATCAACATAAAGCAGTTTTAACATAGTTTTCTTTTAATGGAGCATGGTATACAACACATCAGTTTTAACATGAGTTTGTGGTAGCATGGTAGTAGTGTGGTACTCCTGGATCTCCAAGTTTCTTAGGTATTCCACCCTTAAAAGTATAATTAGCAAGCATGGTGGAAATTTCAGCTTCCGGTATCTTTCTTTTATTAGTAATCTTTCATGTACTTAGCATAAGGATTCATTTTGAGCATATCAGTTAATCGCATACGCAAAAAGATAGGTCTAATCATTTCAGCAAAGCGCTCAAAATCCTCATCATCCTTTTTCTTGGATGGTTTGGGAGGAAAGGCATGGGTTTTCTGAACCCATGGTTCTCTTTCTTTACTGTTTCTCTAGAATCTCTCTTTCTTTACCATGTTTCCTAGCAACAAAGTCTTTCTTATCATAACGTTGATTCTTTGATTGTGGGTTATCAAGATCAACAGCAGGTTCAATTTCTATAGTCATTATCATTACTAGGTTGAGCATCATTATGAACATTATCATTAACATTATCACTAGTTTCAGGTTCATTACCAGATTGTGTTTCAGCATCAGAAATAGAAATATCATTTGGATTCTCAGGTGTTTCAGTAATAGGTTCACTAGAAGCATGCAAAGTCCTATCATTTTTCTTTTTCTTCTTTTTAGAAAACTAGGTACATCTATATTATTTCTCTGAGAATTTGCTCAATTCTCTTAGGGTGGCCTTCAGGATACAAAGGTTCCTGAGTCATTCTACCAGTTCTAGTAGCCACTCTAACAGCATTATCATTATTCTTACTATTCAATTCATTGAGCAAATCATTTTGAGCTTTAAGTACTTGTTCTACTTGAGTGGTAACCATAGAAGCATGTTTACTAATAAGTTTAAGTTCACTTTTGACATTAGCCATATAATCACCCAAGTGTTCAAGCATATTTGAATTGTATTTCAATTGTCTACCAAAATAAGCATTAAAGTCTTCTTGCTTAGCCATAAATTTATCAAACTCATCTAAGCATGGGCTAGCAAATTTAGTAAATGGGATTTCAGCTTTATCATATCTATAGAGAGAATTTACCTTTACTACCTGTGTCGGGTTATCAAGACCATGAGTTTCTTCAATAGGTAATGGATTAAGATTATATGTTTCTTCAACAGGCGGTAAATTAAGACCATGTATTTCTTCAATAGGAGGTAAATTCTTAACATCTTCAGCTTTAATACCTTTTTCTTTCATAGATTTCTTTGCCTCTTGCATATCTTCAGGACTGAGAAATAGAATACCTCTCTTCTTCGGAGTTGGTTTAGGAATAGGCTCAGGAATTGGCTCCGGAGGTGTCCAATTTATTTTCAACATATTATTCAATAGAATTTCAGCTTCATCCGGTGTTCTTTCCCTGAAAACAAAACCAGCACAACTATCCAGGTAATCTCTGGAGGCATCGGTTAGTCCATTATAAAAGATATCAAGTATTTCATTTTTCTTAAGAGGATGATTAGGCAAAGCATTAAGTAATTGGAGAAGCCTCCCCAAGCTTGTGGGAGACTCTCTTCTTCAATTTGCACAAAATTATATATATCCCTTAAAGCAGCTTGTTTCTTATGAGCAGGGAAATATTTAGCTGAGAAGTAATAAATCATATCCTGGGGACTACGCACACAATCAGGATCGAGAGAATTAAACCATATCTTAGCATCACCCTTTAATGAGGACAGAAATATTTTAAGGATGTAAAAGTAACGAGTTCTCTCATCTTTAGTGAACAGGGTGGCTATATCATTCAGTTTAGTAAGATGTGCCACAACAGTTTCAGATTCATAAATATGAAAATGATCAGATTCAACCAAAGTAATTATATCAGGATCAACAGAGAATTCATAATCCTTATCAGTAACAAAGATAGGTGAAGTAGCAAAAGCAGGGTCAGGTTTCATTCTAGCATTTAGAGATTGCTTACTCCATTTAGCTAATAACCTTTTGAGTTCATAAGTATCATGCATAGCAGAAGTGGCATCATCAATAACATGCGACATATCAGAACGAATAGCAGAAGCAGGTGTAGGTGTCGCAAACTTACTCATAACAGAAGGTGAATCAAGTGCAGAGCTAGATGGCAGTTCCTTACCTCCCCTCGTAGTTGAGGGATAGATCTTGGTGTTTGGATCTCTCAAGTTCTTCATAGTGTCCAGTAGATATAAATCCCAAGTGACTCAAAGAATAGAGCTATGCTCCCCGGCAACGACGCCAAAAATTAGTCTTGATAACCCCCAAGTATAGGGGATCGCAACAGCTTTTGAGGGTAGAGTATTCAAAACCCAAGTGACTCAAAGAATAGAGCTATGCTCCCCGGCAAAGGCGCAAGAAAATAGTCGTGATAACCCACAAGTATAAGGGATTGCAACAGTTTTCGAGGGTAAAGTATTCAACCCAAATTTATTGATTCAACACAAGGGGAGCCAAAGAATACTCTCAAGTATTAGCAGTTGAGTTGTCAATTCAACCACACCTAGAAACTTAGTATCTGCAACAAAGTATTTAGCAGCAAAGTAATATGATAATAGTGGTAACGGTAACAAAAGGTAACAGTAGTAAAAGCAATGTTTTTGGTATTTTGTAGTGAGGATTGTGTTGGGTTTCGTAGTAATTTCAAAAAAATTCCTACGCACACGCAAGATCATGGTGATGCATAGCAACGAGAGGGGAGAGTGTGATCTACGTACCCTCATAGACGATAGCGGAAGCGTTATGACAACGCGGTTGATGTAGTCGTACGTCTTCACGGCCGACCGATCAAGCACCGAAACTACGGCACCTCCGAGTTTTAGCACACGTTCAGCTCGATGACGATCCCCAGACTCCGATCTAGCAAAGTGTCGGGGAAGAGTTCCGTCAGCACGACGGCGTGGTGACGATCTTGATGTTCTACCATCGCAGGGCTTCGCCTAAGCACCGCTACAATATTATCGAGGAGTATGGTGGAAGGGGGCACCGCACACGGTAAGAATATGATCACGTGGATCAACTTGTGTGTCTAGGGGTGCCCCCTGCCTCCGTATATAAAGGATCAAAGGGGGAGGTGCGGCCGGCCAGGGAGGGCGCGCCAGGAGGAGTCCTACTCCCTCCGGGAGTAGGATTCCCCCCTTTCCTAGTTGGAATAGGATTCGGGAGGGGGGAAAGAGGAGAGAGAGAAGGAAGGGGGCGCCGGCCCCCTCTCCTTGTCCTATTCGGACTAGGGGGGAGGGGCGCGCGGCCCAGCCCTGGCCACCTCTCCTCTCTTCCACTAAAGCCCACTAAGGCCCATATACCTCCCGGGGGGTTCCGGTAACCTCCCGGTACTCCGGTAAAATCCCGATTTCACCCGGAACACTTCCGATATCCAAATATAGGCTTCCAATATATCAATCTTTATGTCTCGACCATTTCGAGACTCCTCATCATGTCCGTGATCACATCCGGGACTCCGAACAAACTTCGGTACATCAAAACTCATAAACTCATAATATAACTGTCATCGAAACCTTAAGCGTGCGGACCCTACGGGTTCGAGAACAATGTAGACATGACCGAGACACGTCTCCGGTCAATAACCAATAGCGGAACCTGGATGCTCATATTGGCTCCTACATATTCTACGAAGATCTTTATCGGTCAGACCGCATAACAACATACGTTGTTCCCTTTGTCATCGGTATGTTACTTGCCCGAGATTCGATCGTCGGTATCTCAATACCTAGTTCAATCTCGTTACCGGCAAGTCTCTTTACTCGTTCGTAATACATCATCTCACAACTAACTCATTAGTTGCAATGCTTGCAAGGCTTATGTGATGTGCATTACCGAGAGGGCCCAGAGATACCTCTCCAATAATCGGAGTGACAAATCCTAATCTCGAAATACGCCAACCCAACATCTATACCTTTGGAGACACCTGTAGAGCACCTTTATAATCACCCAGTTACGTTGTGACGTTTGGTAGCACACAAAGTGTTCCTCCGGCAAACGGGAGTTGCATAATCTCATAGTCATA
This sequence comes from Triticum urartu, assembly GCF_003073215.2. Taxonomy (NCBI): domain Eukaryota; kingdom Viridiplantae; phylum Streptophyta; class Magnoliopsida; order Poales; family Poaceae; genus Triticum; species Triticum urartu. Next base: position 566,569,219 of record NC_053022.1, on the reverse strand, counting down.
GGAACATGTATAAGTCATGAAGAAAGCAATAGCAACATACTAAACGATCGGGTGCTAAGCTAATGGAATGGGTCATGTCAATTAGATCATTCACCTAATGATGTGATCCCGTTAATCAAATAACAACTCTTTGTTCATGGTTAGGAAACATAACCATCTTTGATTAACGAGCTAGTCAAGTAGAGGCATACTAGTGACACTCTGTTTGTCTATGTATTCACACATGTATTATGTTTCTGTTAATACAATTCTAGCATGAATAATAAACATTTATCATGATATAAGGAAATAAATAATAACTTTATTATTGCCTCTAGGGCATATTTCCTTCAGTCTCCCACTTGCACTAGAGTCAATAATCTTAGTCAACATCGCCATGTGATTCAACACTAAGAGTTCACATCACCATGTGATTAACACCCATAGTTCACATTGTCATGTGACCTATACCCAAAGGGTTTACTAGAGTTAATAATCTAGTTCACATCATTTATGTGATTAACACCCAAAGAGTACTAAGGTGTGATCATGTTTTGCTTGTGAGATAATTTTAGTCAACGGTCTGTCACATACAGATCCGTAAGTATTTTGCGAATTCTATGTCTACAATGCTCTGCACGGAGCTACTCTAGCTAATTGCTCCCACTTTCAATATGTATCTAGATCGAGACTTAGAGTCATCCAGATCTGTGTCAAAACTTGCATCGACGTAACTTTTTACGACGAACCTTTTGTCACCTCCATAATCGAGAAATATTTCCTTATTCCACTAAGGATAATTTTGACCAATGTCCAGTGATCTACTCTTAGATCACTATTGTACTCCCTTGCTTAACACAGTGTAGGGTATACAATAGATCTGGTACACCATGGCATACTTTATAGAACCTATGGCTGAGGCATAGGGAATGACTTTCATTCTCTTTCTATCTTCTGCCGTGGTCGGGCTTTGAGTCTTACTCAATTTCACACCTTGTAACACAGGCAAGAACTCTTTCTTTGACTGTTCCATTTTGAACTACTTCAAAATCTTGTCAAGGTATGTACTCATTGAAAAAACTTATCAAGCGTCTTGATCTATCTCTATAGATCTTGATGCTCAATATGTAAGCAGCTTCACCGAGGTCTTTCTTTGAAAAACTCCTTTCAAACACTTCTTTATGCTTTACAGAATAATTCTACATTATTTCCGATCAACAATATGTCACTCACATATACTTATCAGAAATGTTGTAGTGCTCCCACTCACTTTCTTGTAAATACAGGCTTCACCGCAAGTCTGTATAAAACTATATGCTTTGATCAACTTATCAAAGCGTATATTCCAACTCCGAGATGCTTGCACCAGTCCATAGATGGATCGCTAGAGCTTGCATATTTTGTTAGCACCTTTAGGATTGACAAAACCTTCTGGTTGCATCATATACAACTCTTCTTTAAATCCATTAAGGAATGTAGTTTTGTTTATCCATTTGCCAGATTTCATAAAAATGCGGCAATTGCTAACATGATTTGGACAGACTTAAGCATCGCTACGAGTGAGAAAATTTCATCGTAGTCAACACCTTGAACTTTGTCAAAAACCTTTTTCGACAAGTCTAGCTTTGTAGATAGTAACACTACTATCAGCGTCCGTCTTCCTCTTGAAGATCCATTTATTTTCTATGGCTTGCCGATCATCGGGCAAATCCATCAAAGTCCATACTTTGTTCTCATACATGGATCATATCTCAGATTTCATGGCCTCAAACCATTTCGGAATCTGGGCTCATCATCGCTTCCTCATAGTTCGCAAGTTCGTCATGGTCTAGTAACATGACTTCAGAACAGGATTACCGTACCACTCTGGTGCGGATCTCACTCTGGTTTACCTACGAGATTCGGTAGTAACTTGATCTGAAGTTACATGATCATCATCATTAGCTTCCTCACTAATTGGTGTAGTAGTCACAGAACAGATTTCTGTGATGAACTACTTTCCAATAAGGGAGAAGGTACAATTACCTTACAAGTTCTACTTTCCTCCCACTCACTTCTTTCGAGAGAGAACTCCTTCTCTAGAAAGGATCCATTCTAAGCAACGATGTCTTTGCCTTCGGATCTGTGATAGAAGGTGTACCCAACAGTCTCCTTTGGGTATCCTATGAAGACATATTTCTCCGATTTGGGTTTGAGCTTATCAGGATGAAACTTTTTCACATAAGCATCACAACCCAAAACTTTAAGAAATGACAACTTTGGTTTCTTGCCAAACCATAATTCATGATTGTGTCGCTCAACGGATTTTAGATGGTGCCCTATTTAACGTGAATGCAGCTGTCTCTAATGCATAACCCCAAAACGATAGTGGTAGATCGGTAAGAGACATCATAGATTGCACTATATCCAATAAAGTACGGTTTATGACGATCGGACACACCATTGCTGTGGTGTCCAGGTGGCATGAGTTTGTGAAACTATTCCCACAATGTTTTTAATTGAAGACCAAACTCGTAACTCAATATTTGTCTCTGCGATCAGTATCGTAGAAACCTTATTTTCTTGTCACGATGATTTTCCACTTCACCCTGAAATTATTTGAACTTTTCAAATGTTTCAGACTTATGTTTCATCAAGTAGATATACTTATATCTGCTCAAATCATCTGTGAAGGTCAGAAAATAAAGATACCCGCCGTGAGCCTCAACACTCATTGGACTACATACATCAGTATGTATTATTTCCAATCAAGTTTGTTGCTCGCTCCATTGTTCGGAGAACGGAGTCTTAGTCATCTTGCCCATGAGGCATGGTTCGCAAGTACCAAGTGATTCATAATCAAGTGGTTCCAAAAGTCCATCAGTATGGAGTTTCTTCATGCGCTTTACACCATATGACCTAAACGGCAGTGCCACAAATAAGTTGCACTATCATTATTAACTTTGCATCTTTTGGCTTCAATATTATGAATATGTGTATCACTACGATCGAGATCCAACGAACTATTTTCATTGGGTGTATGACCATCGAAGGTTTTATTCATGTAAACAGAACAACAATTATTCTCTGACTTTAATGAATAACCGTATTGCAATAAACATGATCAAATCATATTCATGCTCAACGCAAACACCAAATAACACTTATTTAGTTTCAACACTAATCCCGAAAGTATAGGGAGTGTGCGATGATGATCATATCAATCTTGGAACTACTTCCAACACACATCGTCACCTCACCCTTTACTAGTTTCTGTTTATTCTGCAACTCCCGTTTTGAGTTACTACTCTTAGCAACTGAACCAGTATCAAATGCCGAGGGGTTGCTATAAACACTAGTAAAGTACACATCAATAACACGTATATCCAATATACCTTTGTTTACCTTGCCATCCTTCTTATCCGCCAAATACTTGGGGCAGTTCCACTTCCAGTGACCAGTCCCTTTGCAGTAGAAGCACTTAGTCTCAGGCTTAGGATCAGACTTGGGCTTCTTCACTTGAGCAGCAACTTGCTTGCCGTTCTTCTTGAAGTTCCCCTTCTTCCCTTTGCCCTTTTCTTGAAACTAGTGGTCTTGTCAACCATCAACACTTGATGTTTTTCTTGATTTCTACCTTCGTTGATTTCAGCATCACGAAGAGCTTGGAGTTGTTTCCGTTATCCCTTGCATATTATAGTTCATCACGAAGTTCTACTAACTTGGTGATGGTGACTAGAGAATTCTGTCAATCACTATCTTATCTGGAAGATTAACTCCCACTTGATTCAAGCGATTGTAGTACCCAGACAATCTGAGCACATGCTCACTAGTTGAGCGATTCTCCTCCATCTTTTAGCTATAGAACTTGTTGGAGACTTCATATCTCTCAACTCGGGTATTTGCTTGAAATATTAACTTCAACTCCTGGAACATCTCATATGGTCCATGACGTTCAAAACGTCTTTGAAGTCCCGATTCTAAGCCATTAAGCATGGTGCACTAAACTATCAAGTAGTCATCATATTGAGCTAGCCAAACGTTCATAACGTCTGCATCTGCTCCTGCAATAGGTCTGTCACCTAGCGGTGCATCAAGGACATAATTCTTCTGTGCAGTAATGAGGATAAACCTCAGATCACGGATCCAATCCGCATCATTACTACTAACATCTTTCAACTTAGTTTTCTCTAGGAACATATCAAAAATAAAACAGGGGAGCTAAACGCGAGCTATTGATCTACAACATAGATATGCTAATACTACCAGGACTAAGTTCATGATAAATTTAAGTTCAATTAATCATATTACTTAAGAACTCCCACTTAGATAGACATCCCTCTAATCCTCTTAGTGATTACGTGATCCAAATCAAACTAAAACCATGTCCGATCATCACGTGAGATGGAGTAGTTTCATGGGGTGAACATCACTATGTTGATCATATCTACTATATGATTCACGCTCGACCTTTCGGTCTCCGTGTTTCCGAGGCCATATCTGTATATGCTTGGCTCGTCAAGTATAACCTGAGTATTCCGCGTGTGCAACTGTTTTGCACCCGTTGTATTTGAATGTAGAGCCTATCACACCCGATCATCACGTGGTGTCTCAGCACGAAGAACTTTCGCAACGGTGCATACTCAGGGAGAACACTTATACTTTGATAATTTAGTGAGGGATCATCTTATAATGCTACCGTCAATCAAAGCAAGATAAGATGCATAAAAGATAAACATCACATGCAATCAATATAAGTGATATGATATGGCCATCATCAGCTTGTGCTTGTGATCTCCATCTTCGAAGCACCGTCGTGATCACCATCGTCACCGGCGCGACACCTTGATCACCATCGTAGCATCATTGTCGTCTCGCCAATCTTATGCTTCCACGACTATCGCTACCGCTTAGTGATAAAGTAAAGCATTACAGCGCAATTGCATTGCATACAATAAAGCGACAAACATATGGCTCCTGCCAGTTGCCGATAACTCGGTTACAAAACATGATCATCTCATACAATAAAATTTAGCATCATGTCTTGACCATATCACATCACAACATGCCCTGCAAAAACAAGTTAGACGTCCTCTACTTTGTTGTTGCAAGTTTTACGTGGCTGCTACGGGCTTAGCAAGAACCGTTCTTACCTACGCATCAAAACCACAATGATAGTTTGTCAAGTGTGCTGTTGTTTTAACCTTCGCAAGGACCGGGCGTAGCCACACTCGGTTCAACTAAAGTTGGAGAAACTGACACCCGCCAGCCACCTGTGTGCAAAGCACGTCGGTAGAACCAGTCTCGCGTAAGCGTACGCGTAATGTCGGTCCGGGCCGCTTCGTCCAACAATACCGCCGAACCAAAGTATGACATGCTGGTAAGCAGTATGACTTATATCGCCCACAACTCACTTGTGTTCTACTCGTGCATATAACATCAACATATAAAACCTAGGCTCTGATACCACTGTTGGGTTTCGTAGTAATTTCAAAAATTTCCTACGCACACGCAAGATCATGGTGATGCATAGCAACGAGAGGGGAGAGTGTGATCTACGTACCCTTGTAGATCGACAACGGAAGCGTTAGCACAACGTGGTTGATGTAGTCGTACGTCTTCACGGCCCGACCGATCAAGCACCGAAACTACGGCACCTCCGAGTTCTAGCACACGTTCAGCTCGAATGACGATCCCCGGACTCCGATCCAGCAAAGTGTCGGGGAAGAGTTCCGTCAGCACGACGGCGTGGTGATGATCTTGATGTACTACCGTCGCAGGGCTTCGCCTAAGCACCGCTACAATATTATCGAGGGTATGGTGGAAGGGGGCACCGCACACGGCTAAGAATATGATCACGTGGATCAACTTGTGTGTCTAGGGGTGCCCCCTGCCTCCGTATATAAAGGATTAAGAGGGGGGGTGCGGCCGGCCAGGGAGGGCGCGCCAGGAGGAGTCCTACTCCCTCCGGGAGTAGGATTCCCCCCTTTCCTAGTTGGAATAGGATTCGGGAAGGGGGGAAAGAGGAGAGAGAGAGGAAGGGGGCGCCGGCCCCTCTCTTTGTCCTATTCGGACTAGGGGGAGGGGCGCGCGGCCCAGCCCTGGCCACCTCTCCTCTCTTCCTAAAGCTCAAGGCCCATATACCTCCCGGGGGGTTCTGGTAACCTCCCGGTACTCCGGTAAAATCCCGATTTCACTCGGAACACTTCCGATATCCAAATATAGGCTTCCAATATATCAATCTTTATGTCTCGAACCATTTCGAGACTCCTCGTCATGTCCTGTGATCACATCCGGGACTCCGA
>NC_053022.1:566493007-566561959 GCF_003073215.2 Triticum urartu | reverse complement strand
GTGGTACGGTAATCCTGTTCTGGAAGTCATGCTACTAGATCATGATGAACCTACGAACTATGAAGAAGCGATGGTGAGCCCAGATTCCGCAAAATGGCTTGAAGCCATGAAATCTGAGATGGGATCCATGTATGAGAACAAAGTATGGACTTTGGTTGACTTGCCCAATGATCGGCAAGCAATTGGGAATAAATGGATCTTCAAGAAGAAGACTGACGCTGACGGTAATATTACTGTCTACAAAGCTCGACTTGTCGCAAAAGGTTTTCGGCAAGTTCAAGGGATTGACTACGATGAGACCTTCTCAGCCGTAGCGATGCTTAAGTCTGTCCGAATCATGTTAGCAATTGCCGCATTTTATGATTATGAAATTTGGAAGATGGATGTCAAAACTGCATTCCTGAATGGATTTCTGGAAGAAGAGTTGTATATGATGCAACCAGAAGGTTTTGTCGATCCAAAGGGAGCTAACAAACTGTGCAAGCTCCAGCGATCCATTTTGTTGGGTTTCGTAGTAATTTCAAAAAAATTCCTATGCACACGCAAGATCATGTGATCCATAGCAACGAGAGGGGAGAGTGTTGTCTACGTACCCACGCAGACCGACTGCGGAAGCGTTGACACAACGTAGAGGAAGTAGTCGTACGTCTTCACGATCCAACCGATCAAGCACCGAAACTACGGCACCTCCGAGTTCGAGCACACGTTCAGCTCGATGACGATCCCCGGACTCCGATCCAGCAAAGTATCGGGGAAGAGTTCCGTCAGCACGACGGCGTGGTGATGATCTTGATGTACTACAGCAGCAGGGCTTCGCCTAAACTCCGCTACAGTATTATCGAGGACTATGGTGGCTGGGGGCACCGCACACGGCTAAGGAATAGATCACGTGGATCAACTTGTGTGTTTTAGGGTGCCTTTGCCTCAGTATATAAAGGACTAGAGGGGGGAGGCTGGCCGGCCAAGGTGTGGCGCGCCAGGAGAGTCCTACTCCCTCTGGGAGTAGGATTCCCCCCCCCCCAATCCTAGTTGGAATAGGATTCACGGAGGGGGAAAAGAGAGAGAGGGGGCCGGCCACCTCTCCTAGTCCTAATAGGACTAGGGGAAGGGGGAGGCGCGCAGCCCATGTAGGGCTGCCTCTTCTCTTTTCCACTAAGGCCCATCATGGCCCATTTAGCTCCCGGGGGGTTGCGGTAACCTTCCCGGTACTCCGGTAAAATCCCGATTTCACCCGGAACACTTCCGATATCCAAACATAGGCTTCCAATATATCAATCTTTATGTCTCGACCATTTCGATACTCCTCGTCGTGTCCGTGATCACATCCGGGACTCCGAACAACCTTCGGTACATCAAAATGCATAAACTCATAATATAACTGTCATCGTAACCTTAAGCGTGCGGACCCTACGGGTTCGAGAACAATGTAGACATGACCGAGACACGTCTCCGGTCAATAACCAATAGCGGGACCTGGATGCCCATATTGGCTCCTACATATTCTACGAAGATCTTTATCGGTCAGACCGCATAACAACATACGTTGTTCCCTTTGTCATCGGTATGTTACTTGCCCGAGATTCGATCGTCGGTATCCCATACCTAGTTCAATCTTGTTGCCGGCAAGTCTCTTTACTCGTTCCGTAATACATCATCTCGCAACTAACTCATTAGTTGCAATGCTTGCAAGGCTTATGTGATGTGCATTACCGAGAGGGCCCAGAGATACCTCTCCGACAATCGGAGTGACAAATCCTAATCTCGAAATACGCCAACCCAACATCTACCTTTGGAGACACCTGTAATGCTCCTTTATAATCACCCAGTTACGTTGTGACGTTTGGTAGCACCCAAAGTGTTCCTCCGGTAAACGGGAGTTGCATAATCTCATAGTCATAGGAACATGTATAAGTCATGAAGAAAGCAATAGCAACATACTAAACGATCGGGTGCTAAGCTAATGGAATGGGTCATGTCAATCAGATCATTCTCTTAATGATGTGATCCCGTTAATCAAATAACAACTCATTGTTCATGGTTAGGAAACATAACCATCTTTGATTAACGAGCTAGTCAAGTAGAGGCATACTAGTGACACTTTGTTTGTCTATGTATTCACACATGTATTATGTTTCCGGTTAATACAATTCTAGCATGAATAATAAACCTTTATCATGATTGTAAGGAAATAAATAATAACTTTATTATTGCCTCTAGGGCATATTTCCTTCACATTTATGGACTGGTGCAAGCCTCTCGGAGTTGGAATAAACGCTTTGATAGTGTGATCAAAGCATTTGGTTTTATACAGACTTTTGGAGAAGCCTGTATTTACAAGAAAGTGAGTGGGAGCTCTGTAGCATTTCTGATATTATATGTGGATGACATATTACTGATTGGAAATGATATAGAATTTCTGAATAGCATAAAGGGATACTTGAATAAGAGTTTTTCAATGAAAGACCTCGGTGAAGCTGCTTACATATTAGGCATCAAGATCTATAGAGATAGATCGAAACGCTTAATTGGACTTTCACAAAGTACATACCTTGACAAAGTTTTGAAAAAGTTCAAAATGGATCAAGCAAATAAAGGGTTCTTGCCTGTGTTACAAGGTGTGAAATTGAGTAAGACTCAAAGTCCGACCACTGCAGAAGATAGAGAGAAAATGAAAGATATTCCCTATGCTTCAGCCATAGGCTCTATCATGTATGCAATGCTGTGTACCAGACCTGATGTGTGCCTTGCTATAAGCTTAGCAGGGAGGTACCAAAGTAATCCAGGAGTGGATCACTGGACAGTGGTCAAGAACATCCTGAAATACCTGAAAAGGACTAAGGATATGTTTCTCATATATGGAGGTGACAAAGAGCTCATCGTAAAAGGTTACGTTGATGCAAGCTTTGACACTGATTCGGACGATTCTAAATCGCAAACCGGATACGTGTTTACATTAAACGATGGAGCTGTCAGTTGGTGCAGTTCTAAACAAAGCGTCGTAGCGGGATCTACATGTGAAGCGGAGTACATAGCTGCTTCGGAAGCAGCAAATGAAGGAGTCTGGATGAAGGAGTTCATATCCGATCTAGGTGTCATACCTAGTGCATCAGGTCCAATGAAAATCTTTTGTGACAATACTGGTGCAATTGCCTTGGCAAAGGAATCCATATTTCACAAGAGAACCAAACACATCAAGAGACGCTTCAATTCCATCCGGGATCTAGTCCAGGTGGGAGACATAGAGATTTCCAAGATACATACGGATCTGAACGTTGCAGACCCGTTGACTAAGCCTCTTCCACGAGCAAAACATGATCAGCACCAAGACTCCATGGGTGTAAGAATCATTACTATGTAATCAAGATTATTGACTCTAGTGCAAGTGGGAGACTGAAGGAAATATGCCCTAGAGGCAATAATAAAGTTATTATTTATTTCCTTATTTCATGATATAAATGTTTATTATTCATGCTAGAATTGTATTAACCGGAAACATAATACATGTGTGAATACATAGACAAACAGAGTGTCACTAGTATGCCTCTACTTGACTAGCTCGTTAATCAAAGATGGTTATGTTTCCTAACCATGAACAAGAGTTGTTATTTGATTAACGAGGTCACATCATTAGTGAATGATCTGATTGACATGACCCATTCCATTAGCTTAGGCACCCGATCGTTTAGTATGTTGCTATTGCTTTCTTCATGACTTATACATGTTTCTAAGACTATGAGATTATGCAACTCCCGTTTGCCGGAGGAACACTTTGGGTGCTACCAAACGTCACAACGTAACCGGGTGATTATAAAGGAGCATTACAGGTGTCTCCAAAGGTAGATGTTGGGTTGGCGTATTTCGAGATTAGGATTTGTCACTCCGATTGTCGGAGAGGTATCTCTGGGCCCTCTCGGTAATGCACATCACATAAGCCTTGCAAGCATTTGCCGGGGCTGCTAGATCCACGGGCACCTATGGGACCGGCGGACCGGGTCCCTTTCGGTTCGGCGGGGAAGGAGGTCGCGCAAAGAGCAGATCGAGGCGAGTCACGCGAGCGATTTACCCAGGTTCGGGCCGCACGGATGCGTAAAACCCTACTCCTGCTTTGTGGTGTTGTATTGATTTCTAGCTCGGGAGCGCGGAGTGCTACAGTACACACCAGCAGCTAGCAAGACCGAGCGTGAGTGTTCGAAGTGGCTAACCCCCTCTCTCGTTGCACTCGGGCCTCCTTTTATATGCTCAAGGGGTTACCGACATAGCAACGGAGGTAAAGGGCAAAAATGGAAAGGTGCTTGTGGTAGGTACAGCTACCTGCTATAGTGTTATCATACCTAACCCTGGCGGCAGGGGACAAGGGCATTAATTGCCCGTCTATGTCGCCTAGACAGTACCGAAAGGGACTGCTAGGGACGCCACCGTTTGCCACGGTGGTTATCTTGTCAGCGCCTGCTTGCCACCTCGCACCCCTAGCTGCACGGCCCCCTGCCACGTGTGCTCCGGAGGGCCCTAGAGCGACACGTTGGCAGGTGTGCTGGAGCGCGGGCACGAAGTGGGGGTTTCCCGCGGCAAGCTCCTTGCCGCGGTCGTCGTCTTGGCGTGTCCGGGAGCTTGTCGCTCACCGGGCCTTGCCGGGACGCATGGCGCGTCGCGGTAAGTTTTCTTGGTATGCCTTGAGTGGCCTTCCCAGCAAGCTCCTCTTGCCGGGGTCTTGTTTCCTTCCCGGCCAGCTTCTCTTGCCGGGGCCTTGGTTGGCCTTCCCGGCAAGCTCCTCTTGCCGGGGCCTTGTTTTGAGTACTTTGTTCTTGAATGGTCTTCAAAGTAGCCGCGGAGGGTCTTGGCGGCCACCCGGCAAGCCTTGCCGCGGGATGCTGCGACTGCCCGTGCACAAGTTCGGGATACTAGGGTACCCCTACTCTAGTACACCGACAGGAGCCCCCGGGCCTGGGCCAGACATGGTGCCGAGCGCTGTTGGGCCAGGCCCAAAACAGTGCACGGGCACGCGCGGCCTAGGTCACGCCGCACATCTCTCCGCTTCCACCGCGCATGCCCGGAACGGCACGCGTCAAACGCGGCGTCGTGGGTGACGTGGGCGGCGTGCGCGGGGATAAGCCCCGCGAGCATGCGTCAGGCCATGATGAAGGGGACGGTTCGCGCCCTCCTCCCTAAATGGAGGTAGGCGTGGGGGCGTGGTGCATTTACTGGACGGGGCCGGTGCGCGGTTTTCGAGGCGTCCACTCCCCGCGATCACGGGGTGGGGTGAGGCCGCCTCATTCGTCGCCTTGGTTCTGCATCCCCGCCACGCGGCTCCCATGCGCTTGGGGTCGCGGACGGTGGGAGCGGGAAACGTGAGCAGAGGCAGCGGGCTGGGCCCAACTCCCTGCTCTGCCCGTGCCTTGATTCGCTGAGCGGGGCGGCCGAGCCCCCACCTCGCTCCTTTATAAAGAGCGGGAGGGGAGCACGGAAGCCCGCACTCTCTCATCTCCTCCTTTCTTCAGCTTCTGCTTCCCTTTCTCTCATTCGCCATGGAGAAAGGGAATCCTGGCCCTTCATCGGTGGCGGCGAGGGTCGCCGCCAGACAGCGCACCCCTTCCTCTCCCGCACCCGTGGTGGCAGAGCCAGCCACAAGGGGAAGAGGGAGGGGGCGAGGTCGTGGACGAGGTCGAGGACGAGGTCGAGGCGCTCGGAGAAGAGGCGGACGGGGCGGCGCGCCGGCTCCGCCTCCGCCGGCGGCTCCCCTCCCCACGGCGGTCCATATAGGGGACGACCCTTGCGAGTTCTTCGTCAGGCTGCGCCAGGCGCCTCGTCGTCGCCTCCGGCTTCCAGCTCCGTTTGCGAGCGCGATGGAGTCGGACCCGCCCGAGACACTGAGGCTGCACATGAGGGGCTGTGGGATCAGTGGCACGCGAGTCCGCGTTGTATTCCCAGCCCCTAATGTGATGTATCTTGATCGAGGGTGGAAGACGTTCGCCCGTATCCACAGCCTGACGGGGGGGCTCACCCTCCATTTTAAGTTGATGGAGGGCGATCTCCTCTCCGTCAAGGTCTTCGGGTGCTTCGACACTCGGGCGAAGTGCTGCGTGGACAGCTCCTCCGATAGTGAAGGCTCCTCCTCGAGCGACAGTGACGAGGAGGAGAGCGACAGCGACGATGAGGGTAACGGGCGGCGGGATGGCGGGTCCGACTAGGTGTTGGGCGCCGCTCCGTGCGGCACCGGTGACCCCATCATCCGTGCCGCCGGCGTCTTGAACTCCCCGGGGTCGCCTCCTTGGGCGGCTGGCATAGGGAGGCTGCGGAAGGGGAAGAGGGCTGGCGACAAGGCCGTCAGGTCGGAGTATGAGGGCGTGGTGCCCCCGACAGCGTGCTGACGTCCTGCCGCCCCGTCTTCGAGCCCCGCTTCCGGCGCCGCCATCACCGTCCAGCCTTCGGACGGCCCCCGGGATGTTCTCTTGGTGTCTTCTGGCACCCGTAGCTTGCCTAGGCGCCTCTTTTGCCCTTCTCGCCTCCTTGACCTACCTCCTGAAGAGAGGGACAGGAAAAGGATTACGGGCATCTTATCTTTTTAATTTGTAAGCCTTCGGGCCTTAGCTGCATCTAAAACTTGTAGTCCTCTCTTTCATGTTTTTCATCCTCTATGGACTGTACCTGAGTGGGATGTTTTTTAATGAAAAGGGGATGCTTGCCGGGTTATTTGCCTCACGGGTTGAACCCACGCCAAGGAGTAAATCCTTGGTATCCCTCGGACAGACATTACGTCTCCCGGCAACAGGCCCTGCCGCCTTCCCACGTCGCTCGACCTTTCTCACGCCTTTGACGGAGGCGGGAACGAGGTGAGTGCGGCCCCCTTGTTTCATCCCTTTGCTGCCGCGACTACAACCGAACTTGGCCCCGGGGCCTGGAGTTGAGGGAGCACGGCAGTTTTCGGGAAGAAACGCGGTTTCGCATTCCCCAGTCCATAAGAGGATGCATGATGAGGGACGAAAGACTTATCTGATATTGCAGCCCCCGGCAACTCTGGCTTGCCGTGGATAAATCTTGGCGCTCGCTGCCCCCAGCAACACTGGCTTGCCGGGGCTCAGGTGCCGGCGCACCCTTCTTCTCCTTTTCGTCCTCAAGCAGTCTGGCCAGGATAGGCGAGCCCTGCGAACGAAGGAAAAGCAAAGGGACGGACACTCGACCTCTAAGCTAGGGGTTAGCCGCTGTTAGGCACTATCAACCCTAACCAAGGACGAGACTTGACCTAGCATGCATGCTATAACCCCGGGGTGATCAGCGCTTCATTTACTGGTGCTCAGGGTCTGCGCCTGGCTCTGTACAAAGGATTACATGCAACAGCGGCAAGACTTGTACAGAAGGGTGGTTGCCGGACAGGGTCCGACAACCACGCCTTACGGGTAAAACTTACGAAGATGCTCGATGTTCTAGGAGTTGCTCACTGGTACGCCATCTTCGGTCTCAAGGCGGACAACGCCAGGCCTTGTGACTCGCTTCACTCGGTAAGGGCCTTCCCACTTCAGCGTCAACTTGTTGGAATTCTTGGCCGACTGAACGCGCCGAAGAACAAGGCCGCCTTCCTCGAGACTCCTGGCATTGACTCTGCGGCTATGGTAGCGGCGCAGAGCTTGCTGGTAGCGAGCAGCTCGCACAGCAGCCTGGAGACGGTCTTCCTCAAGGAGCAGCGCGTCATCTTGTCGCAGCCACTCTTGCTCGAGCTCATCATAAGCGAGCACTCGAGGTGACCCGTATACGAGTTCCGTGGGGGTAACTGCCTCTGCTCCATAGACTAGAGCAAAGGGTGTCTGTCCAGTGGCTCGATTTGGCGTCGTTCTGATCGACCAAAGAGCCACCGGCAGCTCCTCGATCCAGTTTCTTCCGCACTTGTGCAGCCTGTCGAAAGTTCTGGTCTTGAGCCCGCGCAGCACTTCAGCATTTGCCCTCTCCGCTTGACCGTTGCTTCTCGGGTGAGCAACAGAAGCGAAACAGACCTTGGCGCCAAGATCTTGGATGTACTGCATGAGGGTGCGGCTCGTGAATTGTGTACCGTTGTCGGTGATTATCCTGTTAGGGATCCCGAAGCGGCAGACAATCGACCTGAAGAACTTGACGGCTGACTGTGCGGTCACCTTCCTCGCTGGTTCCACTTCCGGCCACTTTGTGAACTTGTCGATTGCAACGTACAAGTACTCAAAGCCCCCGACAGCTCGGGGAAAGGGGCCGAGGATGTCGAGCCCCCAGACCGAAAATGGCCAGGATAAAGGGATCGTCTGGAGAGCTTGAGCTGGCTGGTGTATCTGCTTGGAATGGAACTGGCATGCTTCACACTTGGTTACTTGTGCAGTTGCATCCTGGAGGGCTGTTGGCCAGAAGAAACCTTGCCGGAACGCTTTGCCGACAAGTGCTCTTGCGCCAATGTGGTGACCACACATGCCTCCGTGTATCTCTGCCAATAGCTTTTGTCCGTCTTCCCGGGGAATACACTTCAATTTCACCCCGTTGAGCCTTCTTCTGTACAGTGTCTTGTCGACGAACTGGTACATACTTGACTGCCGGGCTACTCTTTCCGCTTCTTCTTGCTCTTCGGGAAGTTCTCCTGTCTGAAGGAAACGGACAATCTGCTGCGCCCACGTTGGAGCTTGTGGCTCGACAACAAGGACTAAAGGCAACTCTACTGCTGCGGGAACATCCGCTTCTACGGCAAGAACCTGCGGCTTTGCCGGAGCTCGACGTTCCCCGACAAGCTTGCCGGAGCAAAGCTTGCCGGGAGCTTCTGCTTCAACGGAACAAACCCTGAGGCTTGCCGGAGCATCTTGCTCCTCAACGCTCTTGGTGTTGGACTCAGCTGCCGCGGGAACATCCGCTTCTACGGCGAGAAGTTGTGTCTCTGCCGGAGCTTGACGTTCCCCGACAAGCTTGCCGGGAGCTTCTGCTTCAACGGAACAAACCCTAGGGTTTGTCGGAGCATCTTGCTCCTCAGCGCTCTTGGCGTTGATCTTGGGGACCTTCTTGGCGGCGGCTTCGGGAAGCTATGCCGGCAAATAGTCACCAGAAACCAACTTCCTCTTCTTGCTCTGTCCAGTTGATGGTGTTACGAATGGTTGAGTCAGCTTGAGCACAAAGATCCCTGGTTCCACAGGTAACTTAAGTGCGGCGCACTTTGACAGGCCGTCGGCAATGGCGTTCTGAGCTCTTGGAACATAATCCATTTGTAGGCCGTCAAAGTGCTCTTCCAGCTTTCTCACTTCGTCAACGTAAGCTTCCATCAACGGACTCTGATAATTCTTGTTTACTTGGCAGACGACAAGCTGTGAGTCACCCCGGACAATGAGCTTCTTGATCCCAAGGTCTGCCGCGATCCTGAGACCGGCAAGCAATCCCTCATACTCTGCAGTATTGTTTGTTGCTTGCTCCTTGGGAAAGTGCATCTGGACTATGTACCTGAGGTGCTCTCCGGTGGGTGCGATAAGCAGCACACCAGCGCCGGTGCCTTGCAGCGAGAAGGCACCATCAAAGTACATCAGCCACTCTTTGCTTGCTTCCTTGTCGGGGATGCTCGTTTCTGGAATTTCTTCATCTGGTGTTGGCGTCCATTCTGCTATAAACTCTGCCAATGCTCTGCTCTGGATAGTTGAAGTACTTTCAAACTTGAGGCCAAAGCTTGACAGTTCCAGCGCCCACTCAACAATCCTGCCTGTCGCTTCGGGATTCTGCACTATCCTCTTCAGCGGAAAGCGAGTGACGACTGTGATCTCATGTGCTTGGAAGTAATGGCGCAGCTTTCTCGAGGCCATGAGAAGGCCGAAAAGCAATTTCTGCACACCAGAATACCTTGACCTAGCCCCCTGCAGGAGGAAACTGACAAAGTAAACTGGGCGCTGCACCATTTTCTTCCGTGTCTCCTCGTGCATCTGCGCAGATCCATCTTTGTCGGGACCAGAGCTTGTCGGGGAAGCCCCCTGCTTGTCGCTGGATGCGCTTGCCGCGGTTGCTGGCTCATCGTCTGCCTCCCTCTCTGCTACTAGCGTAACACTAACCACTTGATTGGTTGCCGCTATGTACAGCAGCAACTTCTCTTGTGGCTTAGGCGCGACAAGTATTGGAGGGGAGGACAGGTATCTCTTCAGGTCTTGCAGCGCAGCCTCCGCTTCCGGAGTCCATTTCATTGGACCTGCCTTTTTCAATAATTTGAAAAACGGCAGGGCACGCTCAGCAGACCGAGAGATAAACCTGCTGAGAGCAGCCACGCAACCGGCAAGTTTCTGTACATCCTTGACGCGCTTTGGTGCTTCAATCTGCTCAATGGCCTTGATCTTGTCGGGATTGGCTTCAATCCCCCGCTGAGATACGAAGAACCCGAGAAGCTTGCCGGAGGGAACTCCAAACACACACTTCTTTGGGTTAAGCTTGAGGCTGATGTTGCGCAGATTTGCAAAGGTCTCGTCTAAGTCTTGAATCAGGGTTGCTCTGTCCTCGCTCTTGACCACTATATCATCCATGTAGGCTTCCACATTTCTGTGTATTTGTGGCTCAAGAGCAATGTGGACTACCCTTGCAAATGTCGAACCAGCATTTTTTAGTCCGAAAGGCATCCGTACGAAACAGTACGTGCCACATGGAGTAATAAATGCGGTCTTCTCCTCATCTTCTTCTGCCATGAAGATCTGATGATATCCTGAGTATGCGTCAAGGAATGAAAGCAAATCGCATCCGGCTGTGGAGTCAACAATCTGGTCAATGCGCGGCAAAGGAAATGGGTCTTTGGGACAAGCTCTGTTAACATCGGTAAAATCGATGCAAAGTCTCCATTTCCCGTTTGCCTTGCGCACGACTACAGGATTGGCCAACCACGTGGGATGGAGCACTCCTCTGACAAGGCCTGCTGCTTCCAGTTTCTTGATCTCTTCTGCAATGAATTCTTGGCGCTCCACTGCCTGCTTCCTGACTTTCTGCTTGACGGGCCGCGCATGAGGACAAACGGCAAGGTGGTGCTCAATCACTTTCCTGGGAACACCGGGGATGTCAGACGGCTGCCATGCAAACACGTCGACATTCGCCCGCAGGAAAGTAACGAGCACGCTTTCCTATTTAGGGCCGAGCGTGGCACTGATGGTGAAGGTACCACCAGTGCCGTCCTCCCTGGCGGACACCTTCTTCGTCTCTGGCGGAGCTGCCATCGTCTTCTTGCACTTGCCGGTGGAGCTCGATGGTGCGTCCTCAACGGCAGCGCAGCACTCCGAAGAGGTGCGCTTGCTGGAGTGGGCACCAAAACTCTTGCCGGACTTGGTCTTGCCGGTGGAGCTCGATGGTGCGTCCTCGACGGCAGCGCGGCACTCCGAAGAAGTGCGCTTGCCAGAGTGGGCATCAGAACTCTTGCCGGACTTGGTCTTCTTCCCCCCGGGAGCTTCAGCGGCAAGTGGATTGCGATCTCCCGTGGCTGCTGCTTCCCGGTAGATCTTGTCGGCACAGATAAGAGCATCCTTCTTGTCGCCGGGGACAGAGATGACGCTTATCGGGCCTGGCATCTTCAGCATGTTATATGCGTAGTGAGAGGCTGCCATGAACTTGGCGAGTGCTGGACGGCCAAGTATCCCATTGTAGGGCAATGGGATATCGGCAACGTCGAATGTGACCCTCTCAGTCCTGAAGTTTAGCTCGCTGCCAAATGTTACCGGCAGCGTGACCTTCCCCTTCGGCTTGCTCCTTCCCGGGTTAATTCCTTGGAATGTGCCGGTCTCTTCGAGCTCGTTGTCAGGGATTTGGAGTTTCTGGAGAACAGCGGAGGAGATCAGGTTCAAGCCGGCCCCGCCGTCAACTAACATCTTTGTGACCTTGAGGTTGCGGATAGTTGGTGAGACCAACATCGGCAAGCACCCGACCGCAGTTGTTCGATCAGGGTGGTCCTCAATGTCAAAGATGATAGGCGTGCTGGACCATTTCAGAAGCTTGCGCGATTCGACAGGTGGTTCCGCTGCATTGACTTCCCGCGCCCACTGCTTGAGTTGGCGGTGTGAAATGTGCAGAGAAGCACCGCCGTCAATGCACAAGACCTCTGTGGCTTTCTGAAACTCCTGTTCACTGGTCTCAACATCATCCATGTCTTCGTCGTCGTCAGCTTCGTCGTTGTCGCGGCCGCGGGGAGGCCTGTCTCCTTGCCGCTGCTTGGCCTTGTCGCGGCATCCTCCCTGTCCGGCGCGCTTCTTACCGGATCCTCCCGCACCCCCTTGGGCCCTCTCCTTGTCGCGCCGCTCGTACTCAGCTCTTTGCTGCTGGACAAGCTGCTCGACTTTCTTGCAGCTCTGGAGGTCATGGCCCTTGGTGCGGTGAATCTTGCAGTATTGCTTGTCGGAGCCGTCCTGCTTGTCGGCGGCTGCCACAGCCTGGCAGTTGGCGCACGCGGCAACCTCCTTGCCGGAGCCACTGACCCTGGCTTGCTTGGCGCCGCCGTCGCTGCCGGACTGCTCAACGACCAGCACCTCTTTGTTCTACTTCCTCCTGTTGTTGCGCCGCCGGTTTTTCCTTGCCGGGGCGGCATCCTCGCTGTCAGATCCCCCTGCTCCAGTGCTTTCTCCGGGGAATTTCCTCCCTTCCTCAGCGCGTGCACACTTGTCGGCCAGGGCATATAGCTCGCTGACGTCCCGAATCTTGCACATCGCCATCTCCTCCCGCATTCTGCGGTTACGCACGTTCTGATGGAACGCGCTGATTACCGCGGCAGGGTGGATATTTGGGATGTTGTGCTGTACACGGCTGAACCTCTGGATATACTTGCGCAGGGGCTCTCCTTCCTTCTGGACGAGCAAATGAAGGTCGCTCTCTTGGGCATGGGGTTTGTGGCCGCCTGTGAAGGCGCCGACAAACTGCTGGCATAGATCAGCCCAAGAGGATATGGAGTTGTCCGGCAAGTGCATGAGCCAGGACCTGACGTTGGGCTTGAGCACCAACGGGAAGTAGTTGGCAAGGATCTTATCGTCCCGCCCCCCAGCAGCCTGCACCGCGATGGTGTAGATGCTGAGGAACTCCGATGGATGCGACTTGCCGTCGTACTTCTCGGGTACATCTGGTTTGAAATTCTTCGTACTGGGCCACTGGACTTGCCGCAGCTCACGAGTGAACGCAGGGCAGCCTACCGCGTACGGCAAGCCGCCTGGTTCCCCTGGCGCATGCATGTCAACAGAGGGCCCAGCGCGCTGGTCTGATTGACGCCGCGCTTCTCTCCGGCGCTCGATGCGAGTACGAGCGTCTTCTTGTTGTCGTTCTTGAAGAACTTGGCGCTGATCGCGACGAGCTCGCGGATCTGACGACGCGGTGGAGTTGCTGTCGAGGTGGACCCGGCGAGTCGGCGATCTTGGCCTTCGGGGTGGAGAGTGCACAGTAGTTGCACCCCCACCAGTCTTGTCGTCTCTGGCTCGTGCCTGGCTGGCTTGCCGCGGCTGAGACGTGCTCGGCTGCCGCGGAGCGTCGCCGTTGGCGAAGCCGACGAGACTCTGGATAGTGGCCCTCCAGTCGTCGATCTTGTCCGTCGCTGGAGGGTAGTCCAGGAGCAGCTGAGCTCGCACCAAAGCTTCTGCTGCGGTGGCGGGTGGCGGTGGCGAACGGTGCGAGGAGCGGGATATGCTCGGACTTCTAACTACGTTAGAAGGAGCCGTATCCCGTCCAGGCGACCGTGTCTCGCTCGCGCCAGCAGGTTGGCGTGCATGGTGGTCCTGAGCGCTCCGAGATCCACCAGCTCGATCTTGATCTAGCGAACGCATGGTACCGTGAGTACCATGACGCTGCCAGTCCCGCGCCTCCTGAGATGGGCGTGGTGCATGCACGAACGCCGAGGTCTTGGAGTGCTCCCGGTCATTGTGGGAGCCGGCTACGCCGCCGGGGGGCAGCGCAGCCTTGTCCTGGGACCTGGCAGCACCGTGAGTCCCCTCGTCGACGCGTGTTCTTCCGCCGGTGCCTGCCCCACCAACCGTTTGCTCCGGCGGTGGCTGGCTCGGCGCGGACGGAGCAGCTGCCTCCGAAACTTTCTTCTTCGGCGGCATTTGATGAAGATGATGAAGATCTAGCTCGCAAGAACGCCGGATCTGGTTCACACAACTTCGACGCCCCCTACCTGGCGCGCCAAAGATGCCGGGGCTGCTAGAACCACGGGCACCTATGGGACCGGCGGACCGGGTCCCTTTCGGTTCGGCGGGGGCGGAGGTCGCGCAAAGAGCAGATCGAGGCGAGTCACGCGAGCGATTTACCCAGGTTCGGGCCGCACGGATGCGTAAAACCCTACTCCTGCTTTGTGGTGTTGTATTGATTTCTAGCTCGGGAGCGCGGAGTGCTACAGTACACACCAGCAGCTAGCAAGACCGAGCGTGAGTGTTCGAAGTGGCTAACCCCCTCTCTCGTTGCACTCGGGCCTCCTTTTATATGCTCAAGGGGTTACCGACATAGCAACGGAGGTAAAGGGCAAAAATGGAAAGGTGCTTGTGGTAGGTACAGCTACCTGCTACAGTGTTATCATACCTAACCCTGGCGGCAGGGGACAAGGGCATTAATTGCCCGTCTATGTCGCCTAGACAGTACCGAAAGGGACTGCTAGGGACGCCACCGTTTGCCACGGTGGTTATCTTGTCAGCGCCTGCTTGCCACCTCGACCCCTAGCTGCACGGCCCCCTGCCACGTGTGCTCCGGAGGGCCCTAGAGCGACACGTTGGCAGGTGTGCCGGAGCGCGGGCACGAAGTGGGGGTTTCCTGCGGCAAGCTCCTTGCCGCGGTCGTCGTCTTGGCATGTCCGGGAGCTTGTCGCTCACTGGGCCTTGCCGGGACGCGTGGCGCGTCGCGGTAAGTTTTCTTGGTATGCCTTGAGTGGCCTTCCCAGCAAGCTCCTCTTGCCGGGGTCTTGTTTCCTTCCCGGCCAGCTTCTCTTGCCGGGGCCTTGGTTGGCCTTCCCGGCAAGCTCCTCTTGCCGGGGCCTTGTTTTGAGTACTTTGTTCTTGAATGGTCTTCAAAGTAGCCGCGGAGGGTCTTGGCGGCCACCCGGCAAGCCTTGCCGCGGGATGCTGCGACTGCCCGTGCACAAGTTCGGGATACTAGGGTACCCCTACTCTAGTACACCGACAGCATTGCAACTAATATGTTAGCTGTGAGATGATGTATTACGGAACGAGTAAAGAGACTTGCCGGTAACGAGATTGAACTAGGTATTGGATATCGACGATCGAATCTCGGGCAAGTAACATACCGATGACAAAGGGAACAACGTATGTTGTTATGCGGTCTGACCGATAAAGATCTTCGTAGAATATGTAGGAACCAATATGGGCATCCAGGTCCCGCTATTGGTTATTGACCGGAGATTTGTCTCAGTCATGTCTGCATTGTTCTCGAACCGTAGGGTCCGCACGCTTAACGTTACGATGACAGTTATTATGAGTTTATGCATTTTGATGTACCGAAGTTAGTTCGGAGTCCCGGATGTGATCACGGACATGACGAGGAGTCTCGAAATGGTCCAGACATAAAGATTGATATATTGAAAGCCTATATTTGGACATCGGAATCGTTCCGGGTGAAATCGGCATTTTACCGGAGTACCGGGGGGTTACCGGAACCCCCCGGGGGGTTTATTGGGCCTACATGGGCCTTGAGGGAGAAGAGAGAAGGAGGCAGGAGGTGGCCCCGCGCCCCTCCCCTTCCTAGTCTGAATAGGACAAGGGAAGGGGGCGGCGCCCCCCCCCCCTTTCCTTCCTCTCTTCCTCCTCTTTCCCCTTTCTCTCCTTGTCCAACTAGGAGTCCTACTCCCGGTGGGAGTAGGACTCCCCTTGGCGTGCCCACCTTGGCCGGCCGCCCCTCCCCCTTGGCTCCTTTATATACGGAGGCAGGGGGGCACCCTAGAACACACAAGTTGATCTTCGTGACCGTTCCTTAGCCGTGTGCGGTGCCCCCCTCCACCATATTCCACCTCGGTCATATTGTTGTAGTGCTTAGGCGAAGCCCTGCGTCGGTAGAACATCATCATCGTCACCACGCCGTTGTGCTGATGGAACTCATCCCCGAAGCTTTGCTGGATCGGAGCCCGGGGAGCGTCATCGAGCTGTACGTGTGCTAAGAACTCGGAGGTGCCGGAGTAACGGTGCTTGGATCGGTCGGATCGGGAAGACGTACGACTACTTCCTCTACGTTGTGTCAACGCTTCCGTTGCGATCTACAAGGGTACGTAGATCATACTCTCCCCTCTCGTTGCTATGCATCACCATGATCTTGCGTGTGCGTAGGAATTTTTTTGAAATTACTGCGTTCCCCAACATTAATTTCTTCACTAATTAGGCATCGTAATTGACAACCGATGCTATTTTCAGTACTTCAATCACTAACTACTTTGGTCCCAGATATTTTTGCAACTGTGACAGAGGGAGTACAAGGAAGTGGCCCTTTTTTAGTGGATTACTCCTCCCAGACCTAACTAGCTCATGAGCAACCATGTTTGACTACCTGTTACAATGTTCAATAAGTACCTTTCCGAAATTTGAAAGTAGACTTCGACATTCATTAAGTATTGGTGCTGCAATCATTGAGTAACCCTCGTTCAAATTCAACGCCTCTACCACGGTTACATTATCAGTTTGGACAATTACGTTGGCACACCCAAGGCTCTGAATGAGCATTAGACCTTGACGCAACACTTCTGATTCGGCCGAGACCACATCGGCTACGTGCTCCAGGCAAGGAGTGTGGGGGCGGCTCCGGGTTAAACAAGAAGAGGGATGATTCTCACTTCTCATTGGGGGTGAAAAATCCAGGTTAAACAAGAAGAGGGATGATTCTCACTTCTCATTGGGGGTGAAAAATGAAATGGTCGCACGCACGCCGGCGACGAGGGGCGAGCCGTTTGATCGAGAAACTAGCACGGTCGGTCTCAGCACAGGATTCAGGAATCCAGCCCTGTTACTAGGAAGACAGCACATATCCGATCAGCTTTTCAACTTCCTCTGTTTGAGCCTCCATCTGTTCTTCTTGTCCACGCTCTCATCCAAAAAGGTTTACAGTTTGCACATCAAACACACACAAACTATTCAATGATTGCAGCACCAATACTTAATGAAACGCAAACCAACACATGTGCACAGGTCCAAGCAAGCAACCACGGCAACAGCTAATGCAGACAGAAACACAGAGGCTACTGGCAGCAGTTAAGTAAGATGCAAGTAGCACCACAAATCTCTTTATGACTTCTTACATCGACAAGATTTGGGGGAAAAAAAGCAAGTTACAGCACCTACAAGATGCACTAGGGGATGGATGGATGGTAAACAACTCCACCACTCCTCTACGGTCCGGAGGGTGGTTCCAGGGAGCAAAGTACACATTGCATACAAGAGCAAAGGCCTAACAGGGTAGTTTCACCTTACATCCTCTACTGCTGCTGTGAAGGGCGGTAGCCGAACCCGGCGGCATAGCTCAGGTAGCCTCCAGACGAAGCGGCAGGCTGGGGCTGCTGCTGCCCCACCGAGCCTCCGCCGTAGGGCGCGTAGCCGGCTGCCGCCGTGGACGGCTGGGCGCCGGGGCCGCCGTACACGACCTTATACTGGGGTATGTTGTTGTACGACGCGGCGGCGGCTGCTGCGGCTGCTGATCCTGGGTTGTACTGGTATGGCTTTGGGGCGGCGGCCCTGTACTGCTCGCCACCGCCGCCGTAGGCGGCATAGGTGGCCGCGTCATACGCTGCGGCAGGAGGCGGCGCGTAGTGGTACCGGTCGGCGGCTACCCCGTACCTGTCGGGGTAGGCGGCCACCGGCGGAGGGGCGCGCTGCTGCCATGTGCCGACTGGAGCTGCGGGCCTGCGGGGAGCTACTGCACCAGTGGGCCTCCGAGGAGCTGAAGTGCCACTGCCAGAGACCCGCTGCTTCTTCGCGTAGTTGCGATTAGCAGAACCTGATGGCCTTTTCGCGCCCTTTGGTTTCAGCTCGTTGATGCGTTTCTGGAGAGGTCCAAGTGGACACTCCTTCTGGAGCTTGTACTCCTCGATGCACTTGATTATGGCCCTCAATGCAACTAGCTCGCGGTTCTTCAAGTCATCCTGCACATGTGTTTTTTTTTTACCAAATCACAACACAATTAGCTCAAAATTCTCAATATAAATGGAAACTGGATAAAATGACAGGAAAACTAAACATGGAACTATTTAAGCACAGAAATCAACAGAA
Organism: Triticum urartu; assembly: GCF_003073215.2. Taxonomy (NCBI): domain Eukaryota; kingdom Viridiplantae; phylum Streptophyta; class Magnoliopsida; order Poales; family Poaceae; genus Triticum; species Triticum urartu. The sequence continues at coordinate 566,543,783 of NC_053022.1, read as the reverse complement.
AATATCCACCATGTACATTAACTACTCTGGATTCTGAAACAAGGGAATGACACGAGGCAGTTGGGTGCTACAACCTAATAATCCAGTGTTGTATCATTCACAGACAGCAGCACCATTTAGCAGATTATAAAGTAATTTCCCACTTGCCTCGGCGAAAGTTTTTTGGGGGCTAAATACAACAGCAGATTTCTCAATTATGACTTCTCAATTTAAATGTGACTTAGATTACTGATAACTCATGCATACCAAATACATCCTGATACATCAACATGAACAATCCTTATAGCAAGAAAATAAAGAAGAGTATTTTAACAGTGAATTCCCAAAGCAAGAAGTGTGGAGTTGATAAATCCTGCGCTACTAATAACTAACATGTGTTGGAAAATCATCAACGTGTCAAAAAGTAAGTAGAAAGAACAGACCACTGAAGGAGTTGCACCAGCATCCCCCTTATTGTTAAGTGAGCCTTTTATCTCATCTACATATGCCTTCAAGAGAGGAGCAGGAGGAAAAGCCTCTGACAGCCCAAAGGCTTGTATGAATTGAACTGCATCAATTTGCCTGTGTTTCTTAATCAACTCCTCAATAACACCTGCAGAACAAATGATCAGCACTAGGACCATAGAATACCGCATTTATACATAACGTCTATGGTATTCACATAGTAGTAAGCTATTTATTCCATAGATGGTTGTGGGGCCTAGCAGTAAATCATGACCGGCACCAGCCTGGTAAATTAAGGGATGATAATGCCTTGCGGCATTCTGAGTGGATACCAACCTGGTATTCTCTCAGTCAAACCAAGAGAGCGACATAGCTCAGCAGTCTGCCTGCGACGAGAAATGGCAACTACAATCTTGTATAGTTCATCTTCGTCAAGCACCAAATCAACATTAAAAGTTGTAAGAAGCTGCAGGAATGCATGTGCTTCCAATGAGTAGCCATCAGAAGCATCAAGGTCAACCTCAGCTATCTTACTCTTCCACTCTTTGGCAATTGCCTTGGCTTGCTCCATAATTTCAGAGCTCCAAGGGTGTTTGCCACCTGGCTCCTTCATTCCTAGTGAATGTGCTAGAGCCTCCATCAAAACAATACAGCTTCTGCGCTGCCCCTGAGCGGAGTAATTTTTATCCCCAGGCAGTTGGTCTGGGAAAAAACCCTCCAAGGAATCAAGTACGAAGCGCGCAGGGTCAGTTGCACATTTTAGTGCAACACAAAGTTCATCACGAAAGCCAGCAAGTTTTTTTGAATTTTCTGAAATATATTTCAGAAGGCCTTTAGCGTCCATCTGCTCACAGAGTTCCTTCAGTGCAGGGCGCGGCTTAACCTCAACTGGTGAAGGTTCAGATGGCTTGCCCGACCCTTTAGCAGAGTTATGCTCGTCTGAAGGGAGCGATGTATTGGTGTCGTCGGTTGGGGTTTTTACCTTTTTGTCTTTGCTTCCATTGGCATCAAGTATCTCAGAAAGCTCGACATTATATTTTTTGCGCACCTCTGCTAGGGTAGAGACGGCAGCATCCTTCAGCTCCTGAAGTTTGTTCACAGAAGCACGCTCTTTTGCAGAAAGATCAGCTTCTTTCTCAGCAATCAGCCTACGACCTCCGGCTTTCTGTTCTTCTAATGCCTTCTGCTTGTCTTCCAGTTCATCGCACTTGCTTCTGTATGACTTCTCAAGGTTCAGGAAATGTACTTTGATATCTTCCCACTGAATGCCACTTTGCAATTGTAGGGATGCTTCTGTGTGGGACTTCAGCTTGCCAAATACTTCAGTAAGTTGTTCTAGCAACGCCACCGTTGTTGACTCCGAACCGCCAGAGATGTGAGAAGCAGCTTCAGTCGCCATTTGCAACCAAAACAATGACAAACTGTGGAGATACAGTATTAGATCCCAACATCTAAAACGAGCAGTATTATAAGTGGTAACTTATGACAAATGTATTAATCATGCATTAGCAATATGGAGACAAGTGCAAAATAGAAACCACGGACAGATAAAGAAGTCAGTAATACACACAACCTAGTGCGGTCAAGAGGGTACAAAAAAGGGGAAAAGTTCAGAACAACTAGGCACCAAAAGAAAGACCATGTTTGGCTTATCTGAGATGTACTCCAACTAGGAAACCCATTGGAAAGAACATGTGGGATAACGTAAGCGATGGACTAATGAGAAGTCGAGCAGTGCTCGGATGGCTAGCACTATCCTTGTCATGCTCGACAACCCTCGCTCGAGGCACGGCCTCCGCAGGCGCTTTCCACTACTTGTTGATAAAAGAAAGTGTCCATGGGTCAAATTTCATTTAAAGTGATGGACCAAAGATAATCAGAGCAAACGAATGTGGCAAACCCCATCCCCATGATTCACCCCGACATGCTCACACTCTTGAAGAAATTCTGATTTTGCCAGTGTAGGAAAGAACACCTGCAATGAACAACCCACCCCCACCCCCCAACCCCCTACCCCGGCCTAACCAACAAGAACAAATCCCATTGAATTCTAGGCTCCCTGCTACGCACAACTCCGGAACTTCCCAATAAATCCCAACAAGAACATACCCCGTTGAATTCAAACAAGATCGTTGACCCTATTCAGACCTCGACCTATTCGCAAATTCGGATTGGCTACTTATCCTCAGGGGCGGATCTAGATGATGTGCGACGAGAAATTCTGAAGGTCTCCTCCCAAACGGGAGGGATTTAACCAAGGTAATCGCCGGATGGAAACGACCTGGCTCATACCTCAAGCAAAGGAGACCGACGGCCCAAGATCGGGGGGGAGGGGCGCGGCGGAGACGGCAGGGGCGGGACGTCCCGGCGGGGAAGAACGGGGGACGGCGACGCTGGCGAGAGGCCGGGGGCGGGGGCGCCTGGAGTACGGCGCGGCGGCGGCGGCGGAACGGCGATGGCGGTGGCGACGACGGACGAGGCGGAGATTTAGGGTTAGCGAGCCTGCGGTCGAGAAGGTAGCCTGTGCGACGTGGGGATTACTGCGCCAGCGACTTATGGGCCGTTCGATGGGAGAAGGATGGGCCAGATCCGGCGCCAGGCGGTGCTGCTGGCACTTTTGCGGAAGGCCCCCTGCCGCTTTTGGGTACTGGTCCTCGTATTTTGCAGGATAGAGCGAAAGGGGGCAAATATTTACTCTTTTTTTAGACAAACTCGCAAAACTTTATTAATCTCTACTTTTAATGTAGCAGTTGATAGTCTCGCTTCTAGTTTTTTTTTTCGTCCCACCTCCCGTGGATTTTTTGGTACCTCCTCCCATCTTCGCTGGTTTTTTGTAGATTTTTTTTCGTCCCTTCCCCCCACTTCATCGGTTTATTTTCGCGTCACCCTCTCACACAACGAAAGAAATCTGAACAGATCAGAACTTTTCATACTGGCGCAAGTTATTTAGTAATGTAGAATCAATCACGAACAATCTCTAAAGATCTCTACTCTTAATGGAGTAGTTGGTAGTCTCGTTTCCAGGGTTTTTTTCGTCCTACCTCCCATGGTTTTTCTGTACCTCCTCCCACCTTTGTTGGTTTTTTCGTAGATTTTTTCGTCCCCTCCCCGCACTTCATCAGTTTATTTTCGCGTCATCCTCTCACACAATGAAAGAAATCTGAACAGATCAGAACTTTTCATACTGGCGCAAGTTATTTAATAATGTAGAATCAATCACGAACAATCTCTAAAGATCAAATCTAAATTAATTAACCTTACCTTAAATCACTCAATCACATTAATTAGAAAACAAATATTTGATTTTCAGAAAAAATCGCTCAATCACATTAATCTTACCTTAACTCACGGATAGTAATCAATCTCCAAGCAAAGGAAACAATACATCGATGGAGTAGTAAATAAACTCCCTTTCTTATGACATGTATATGATCTTCCCTTCCCTCTCCGTTGTCGAGCGTTCTTGATTCTCGAGGCCGGTGCTTGGGCTGCGTCACTGGATCGCGACGGTGCCGGAGGACGAGGACGGTGAGGCCGGGTGCCACGGCACCGTGTTGGCCGCGGCCGGTGAAGGGGGCGAAGAAGGGTGGCTTCCCTGGCCCTGGGAGTTGGTGCGGTGGAAGCGGCACTTGAAGGACCCTGTGTGGGTGGCCGGCACGCAGACGCACCTGGAAGCGGGCCCGTGGCCCGCGCCGTAACGGCGCCGACGCCGACCCGGGCCACCTCCTCCGCGTATTCTTGGAGCTGTGACTGGCCGATTTACATGAAATTAATTCCCTCGGTTGTGGTGGCAAATATATACACATAATCCATATTGTTATGCACTAGCGTATGTGTGTGTGTGTGTGTGAAATAGATGGATTATGGTCCCGTACCCAATAAGATGGATATGTGTGTGTGTTAGAGAGAGAGAGAGGGAGAGGGGGGAGAGAGTGAGGAAGAGGAAGGGAGAGAGTGTGTGTGTGAGGATTTGATGGTAAAAAAGGTCGCCAGTGTCACTTGATATGTATGAGAATATTAATATTGAACTCTTAAAATTAATGTCATCCTGTTGCAACGCACGAGCGTTCTTCTAGTCTGTCTTAATGTTTACAGATACGAGGAGAAGATCTTCAGATTGGCCTAAACGCACATGGCCCCCTAACGAAAGACCATGTTTTATGAGATTGTGAGCCTCCCATTTGAGGTTCTAAATTCATGTCTAATTCAGCTCATGGCAAAGGTGGGCAACAGTCCGGCCAGGCACGACACACGGAGGCCTGTTTATAAGCAGGCCGTGCCGTGTGGGCACACGGGTCTCGCCTCCGGGTACATGCACTGCAAATTAACTAAACAGGAAGACTACATCTCACTTAGGCTGGTCATAGTGGGGAGTAACTTATACTAGTGTCATGCATATGACACTAGCCTAAATTACTACTTTCATAGTGCAAAATAACATAGTAGTAGTTGAAGGAAATATGCCCTAGAGGCAATAATAAAGTTATTATTTATTTCCTTATATCATGATAAATGTTTATTATTCATGCTAGAATTGTATTAATCGGAAACATAATACATGTGTGAATACATAGACAAACAGTATGTCACTAATATGCCTCTACTTGACTAGCTCGTTGAATCAAAGATGGTTAAGTTTCCTAGCCATAGACATATGAGTTGTCATTTGATTAATGGGGTCACATCATTAGAGAATGATGTGATTGACTTGACCCATTCCGTTAGCATAGCACTTGATCGTTTAGTTTGTTGCTATTGCTTTCTTCATGACTTATACATGTTCCTATGACTCTGAGATTATGCAACTCCCGTTTACCAGAGGAACACTTTGTGTGCTACCAAACGTCACAACGTAACTGGGTGATTATAAAGGTGCTCTACTGGTGTCTCCGAAGGTACTTGTTGGGTTGGCGTATTTCGAGATTAGAATTTGTCACTCCGATTGTCGGAGAGGTATCTCTGGGCCCACTCGGTAATGCACATCACTATAAGCCTTGCAAGCATTGCAACTAATGAGTTAGTTGCGGGATGATGTGTTACGGAACGAGTAAAAAGACTTGCCGGTAATGAGATTGAACTAGGTATTGAAATACCGACGATCGAATCTCGGACAAGTAACATACCGATGACAAAGGGAACAACGTATGTTGTTATGCGGTTTGACCGATAAAGATCTTCGTAGAATATGTAGGAGCCAATATGAGCATCCAGGTTCCGCTATTGGTTATTGACCGGAGACGTGTCTCGGTCATGTCTACATAGTTCTCGAACCCGTAGGGTCCGCACGCTTAAAGTTCGATGACGGTTATATTATGAATTTATGTGTTTTGATGTACCGAAGGAGTTCGGAGTCCCGGATGAGATCGGGGACATGACGAGGAGTCTCGAAATGGTCAAGACATAAAGATCGATATATTGGACGACTATATTCGAACATCGAAAAGGTTTCGAGTTATTCGGGTATTTTCGGGAGTACCGAGGAGTTACGGGAATTCGTATTGGGTCTTAATGGGCCATACGGGAAAGGAGAGAAAGGCCTCAAAGGGTGGCCGCACCCCTCCCCATGGGCTGGTCCGAATTGGACTAGGGAGGGGGGCGCCCCCTTCCTTCCTTCTCCTTTTCCCTTCCCTTTCCTTCACTCCTACTCCTACTACTTGGAAGGGCTCCTAGTTCTACTAGGAAAGGGGGAATCCTACTCCCGGTGGGAGTAGGACTCCCCTAGGGCGCGCCATAGAGAGGGCCGGCCCTCTCCCTCCTCCACTCCTTTATATACGGGGGCAGGGGGCATCCCAAAGACACAACAATTGATCATTGATCTCTTAGACGTGTGCGGTGCCCCCTCCACCATAATCCTCGACAATATTGTAGCGGTGCTTAGGCGAAGCCCTGCGACGGTAGAACATCAAGATCATCACCACGCCGTCGTGTTGACGGAACTCTTCTCCGACATTCTGCTGGATCGGAATCCGGGGATCGTCATCGAGCTGAACGTGTGCTAGAACTCGGAGGTGCCGTAGTTTCGGTGCTTGATCGGTCGGGCCGTGAAGACGTACGACTACATCAACCGTGTTGTTATAACGCTTCTGCTTTCGGTCTATGAGGGTACGTGGGCAACACTCTCCCCTCTCGTTGCTATGCATCACCATGATCTTGCGTGTGCGTAGGAAAATTTTGAAATTACTACGTTCCCCAACAGTGGTATCCGAGCCAGGTTTTATGAGTTGATGTAATATGCACGAGTAGAACACAAGTGAGTTGTGGGCGATATAAGTCATACTGCTTACCAGCATGTCATACTTTGGTTCGACGGTATTGTTGGATTAAGCGGCCCGGACCGACAATACGCGTACGCTTACGCGAGACTGGTTCTACCGACGTGCTTTGCACACAGGTGGCTGGCGGGTGTCAGTTTCTCCAACTTTAGTTGAACCGAGTGTGACTACGCCCGGTCCTTGCGAAGGTTAAAACAGCACCAACTTGACAAACTATCATTGTGGTTTTGATGCGTAGGTAAGAACGGTTCTTGCTAAGCCCGTAGCAGCCACGTAAAACTTGCAACAACAAAGTAGAGGACGTCTAACTTGTTTTTGCAGGGCATGTTGTGATGTGATATGGTCAAGATATGATGCTAAATTTTATTGTATGAGATGATCATGTTTTGTAACCGAGTTATCGGCAACTGGCAGGAGCCATATGGTTGTCGCTTTATTGTATGCAATGCAATCGCCCGGTAATGCTTTACTTTATCTGAAAGCACAAGTGCTCCCTAGGTGGTTTTGGTAATTAATGACAACATATTTTGTTGGACTAACGTTTCTATCTAGTATGTTTTAGATAAGTTCAACAATGGAGTGGCATGGACTAAAGGTTGTGGGAAATTCTCCAAGATGCTAAGGACAAAGGATTGGCTAAAGCTTAAAGCTCAAGACTCTTCATTTTACATTTTAGTGATCCAAGATCACATTGAGTCCATAGGAAAAGCCAATACTATCAAGGAGGGATGAGGTGTTGCTTAATGAGCCTCTTGCTTCAAGTGCTTAATGATATGCTCCAAAATCCTCAGCTACTTTCCCATTTCCACATATGACCTAAACCTAAGCCAAACTCGGACCTACCGATTATTTCTATCCGGCGCCACCGAGTTTCACTTGTCATAGCCATTGCCAAACCCTAGCAAATCGGTTCTACCGATAGGGATCTCGGTCTCACCGAGATGGGATTGTAATCTCACTGTGTATGTCCATTGCCAAAATCGGTCTCACCGATCTTGTGCAAACGGTACTACCGAGGTTACAATGCAAACTCACTGTGTATGCTCATTACCAAAATCGGTCTCACCGAGTTTGTGTAATCGGTCCCACCGAGTTTGCCTGACGAACCCTCTGGTTAGCTTATTACCAAATCGGTCTCACCGAGTTTGTGCAATCGGTCTCACCGAGATTACGTTATGCCCTAACCCTAACCATATCGGTCCTACCGGGTTGCATGTCAGTCCCACCGAAAATCTCTAACGGTCACTAGGTTTACTATTTCGGTCCGACCGAGTTTGTTGATTCGGTCCCACCGAGATTGGTAAATTGTGTGTAACGGTTGGATTTTGTGTGGAGGCTATATATACCCCTCCACCTCCTCTTCACTCGTGGAGAGAGCCATCAGAACACATCTACACTCCAACTCATATGTTCTGAGAGAGAACCACCTACTCATGTGTTGAGGCCAAGATATTCCATTCCTACCACATGAATCTTGATCTCTAGCCTTCCCCAAGTTGCTTTCCACTCAAATCTTCTTTCCACCAAATCCAAATCCTGTGAGAGAGAGTTGAGTGTTGGGGAGACTATCATTTGAAGCACAAGAGCAAGGAGTTCATCATCAACACACCATTTGTTACTTCTTGGAGAGTGGTGTCTCCTAGATTGGCTAGGTGTCACTTGGGAGCCTCCGACAAGATTGTGGAGTTGAACCAAGGAGTTTGTAAGGGCAAGGAGATCGCCTACTTCGTGAAGATCTACCGCTAGTGAGGCAAGTCCTTCGTGGGCGATGGCCATGGTGGGATAGACAAGGTTGCTTCTTCGTGGACCCTTCGTGGGTGGAGCCCTCCGTGGACTCGCGCAACCGTTACCCTTCGTGGGTTGAAGTCTCCATCAACGTGGATGTAGGATAGCACCACCTATCCGAACCATGGGAAAAACATCTGTGTCTCCAATTGCGTTTGAATTCTCCAAACCCTTCCCTTTACATTCTTGCAAGTTGCATGTTTTACTTTCCGCTGCCTATATACTCTTTGCATGCTTGCTTGATATGTATTGTGAATGTTGAAATTGTGCCTAAACTCCACTTAAACCGAAAAAGCTTAAAAACTGCAACTTTAGCATTAAGTTTCTAATCACCCCCCCTCTAGACACATCTACTTCAAGGTCCTACATTATCACTAAGCGGTAGCGATAGTCATAGAAGCATAAGATTGGCGAGACGACAACGATGCTACGATGGAGATCAAGGTGTCGCGCCGGTGACGATGGTGATCATAACGGTGCTTCGGAGATGGAGATCACAAGCACAAGATGATGATGGCCATATCATATCACTTATATTGATTGCATGTGATGTTTATCTTTTATGCATCTTATCTTGCTTTGATTGACGGTAGCATTATAAGATGATCTCTCACTAAATTTCAAGATAAAAGTGTTCTCCCTGAGTATGCACCGTTGCCAAAGTTCGTCGTGCCCAGACACCACATGATGATCGGGTGTGATAAGCTCTACGTCCATCTACAATGGGTGCAAGCCAGTTTTGCACACGCAGAATACTCAGGTCAAACTTGACGAGCCTAGCATATAACAGATATGGCCTCGAAACACGAAGACCGAAAGGTCGAGCGTGAATCATATAGTAGATATGATCAACATAGTGATGTTCACCATTGAAACTACTCCATCTCACGTGATGATCGGACATGGTTTAGTTGATATGGATCACGTGATCACTTAGAAGATTAGAGGGATGTCTGTCTAAGTGGGAGTTCTTAAGTAATATGATTAATTAAATTTTAATTTATCATGAACTTAGTCCTGGTAGTATTATCATATCTATGTTGTAGATCAATAGCTCGCGATGTTGCTCCCAGTTTATTGTGTTCCTAGAGAAAAATTATGTTGAAAAATGTTAGTAGCAATGATGCGGATTGGATCCATGATCTGAGGATTATCCTCATTGTTGCACAGAAGAATTATGTCTTTGATGTGCCGCTAGGTGACAGACCTATTGCAGGAGTAGAGGCAGACGTTATGAACGTTTGGCTAGCTCAATATGATGACTACTTAGTTTAGTGCACCATGCTTAACGGCTTAGAATCGGGACTTCAAAGACGTTTTGAATGTCATGGACCATATGAGATGTTCCAGGAGTTGAAGTTAATATTTCAAGCAAATACCCGAGTTGAGAGATATGAAGTCTCCAACAAGTTCTATAGCTAAAAGATGGAGGAGAATAGCTCAAGCAGCGAGCATGTGCTCAGATTGTCTGGGTACTACAATCGCTTGAATCAAGTGGGAGTTAATCTTCCAGATAAGATAGTGATTGACAGAATTCTCTAGTCACCATCACCAAGTTAGTAGAACTTCGTGATGAACTATGACATGCAAGGGATAACAGTAATGATTCCCAAGCTCTTCATAATGCTGAAATCAACGAAGGTAGAAATCAAGAAAAATTTCAAGTGTTGATGGTAGACAAGACCACTAGTTTCAAGAAAAGGGCAAAGGGAAGAAGGGGAACTTCAAGAAGAACGGCAAGCAAGTTGCTGCTCAAGTGAAGAAGCCCAAGTCTGGTCCTAAGCCTGAGACTAAGTGCTTCTACTGCAAAGGGACTGGTCACTGGAAGCAGAACTGCCCCAAGTATTTAGCGGATAAGAAGGATGGCAAAGTGAACAAAGGTATATTTGATATACAGATTATTGATGTGTATTTTTGTTGGGGAACGTAGTAATTTCAAAAAAAATTCCTACGCACGCGCAAGATCATGGTGATGCATAGCAACGAGAGGGGAGAGTGTTGTCCACGTACCCTCGTAGACCGAAAGCGGAAGCGTTAGCACAAAGCGGTTGATGTAGTCGTACGTCTTCACGGCCTGACCGATCAAGCACCGAAACTACGGCATCTCCAAGTTCTAGCACAGGTTCAGCTCGATAACGATCTCCGGACTCCGATCCAGCAGAATGTCGGGGAAGAGTTCCGTCAGCACGACAGCGTGGTGACGATCTTGATGTTCTACTGTGGCAGGGCTTCGCCTAAGCACCACTACAATATTATCGAGGACTATGATGGAGGGGGCACCGCACACGGCTAAGAGATCAATGATCAACTGTTGTCTATGGGGTGCCCCCTGCCCCCGTATATAAAGGAGCAAGGGAGGGAGGCGGCCGGCCTAGGAGGAGGGCGCGCCAAGGGGGGAGTCCTACTCCCACCGGGAGTAGGACTCCTCCTTCCCTTGTTGGAGTAGGAGAGAAGGAAAGAGGGGGAGAGGAATAAGGAAAAGTGGGCTGCACCCCTTGTCCAATTCGGACCAGAGGGGGGCGCGCGCCTCCTTCCTTTTGGCCTCTCTCCTCTATTCCCGTATGGCCCAATAATGCCCATATACTCCCCGGCGAATTCCCGTAACTCTCCGGTACTCCGAAAAATACACGAATCACTCAGAACCTTTCCGATGTCCGAATATAGTCGTCCAATATATCGATCTTTACGTCTCGACCACTTCGAGACTCCTCGTCATGTCCCCGATCTCATACGGGACTCCGAACTCCTTCGGTACATCAAAACTCATAAACTCATAATATAACTGTCATTGAAACCTTAAGCGTGCGGACCCTACGGGTTCGAGAACTATGTAGACATGACCGAGACACGTCTCCGGTCAATAACCAATAGCGGAACGTGGATGCTCATATTGGCTCCCACATATTCTACGAAGATCTTTATCGGTCAAACCGCATAACAACATATGTTGTTCCCTTTGTCATCGGTATGTTACTTGCCCGAGATTCGATCGTCGGTATCTCAATACCTAGTTCAATCTCGTTACCGACAAGTCTCTTTACTCGTTCCGTAACACATCATCCCGCAACTACTCATTAGTTGCAATGCTTGCAAGGCTTATAGTGATGTGCATTACCGAGGGGCCCAGAGATACCTCTCCGACAATCGGAGTGACAAATCCTAATCTTGAAATACGCCAACCCAACAAGTACCTTCGGAGACACCTGTAGAGCACCTTTATAATCACCCAGTTACGTTGTGACATTTGGTAGAACACAAAGTGTTCCTCCGGTAAACGGGAGTTGCATAATCTCATAGTCATAGGAACATGTATAAGTCATGAAGAAAGCAATAGCAACAAACTAAATGATCAAGTGCTAAGCTAACGGAATGGGTCAAGTCAATCACATCATTCACCTAATGATGTGATCCCATTAATCAAATGACAACTCATGTCTATGGCTAGGAAACTTAACCATCTTTGATTCAACGAGCTAGTCAAGTAGAGGCATACTAGTGACATACTGTTTGTCTAACTGTTTGTCTATGTATTCACACATGTATTATGTTTCCGGTTAATACAATTCTAGCATGAATAATAAACATTTATCATGATATAAGGAAATAAATAATAACTTTATTATTGCCTCTAGGGCATATTTCCTCCAGTCTCCCACTTGCACTAGAGTCAATAATCTAGTTCACATCGCCATGTGATTTAACATCAATAGTTGACATCACCATGTGATTAACACCCATAGTTCACATCGTCATGTGACCAACACCCAAAGGGTTTACTAGATTCAATAATCTAGCTAGTTCACATCGCTATGTGATTAACGCCCAAAGAGTACTAGGGTGTGATCATGTTTTGCTTGTGAGAGAAGTTTAGTCAACGGGTCTGCCACATTCAGATCCGTAAGTATTTTGCAAATTTCTATGTCAACAATGCTCTGCACTAAGCTGCTGGGGATCGTAGTAGAAATTTAAAATTTTCTATGCATCACCAAGATCAATCTATGGAGTAATCTAGCAACGAGGGGAAGGGGAGTGCATCTACATACCCTTGTAGATCGCTAAGCGGGAGCATTGCAAGAACACGGATGAAGGATTCGTACTCGCAGCGATTCAGATCGTGGTTGATTCCAATCTAAGCGCCGAACAACGGCGCCTCCGCGTTCAACACACGTGCAGCCCGGTGACGTCTCCCACGCCTTGATCCAGCAAGGGGAGAAGGAGAGGTTGGGAAGACTCCGTCCAGCAGCAGCACGACGGCGTGGTGGTGGTGGAGGAGCGCGGAACTCCAGCAGGGCTTCGCCAAGCACTATGAGAGACGAGGAGGGAGAGAGGTAGGGCTGCGCCAAGAGGGAGATGATCTCGTGTGTCTTGCAGCCCCCAATACCTCAAGTATATATAGGGGAAGGGGAGGGGCTGCGCCCCCATCTAGGGTTCTCTCCCTAGGGGTGGCGGCAGCCCCAAAACCCATCTAGGGTGGCGGACAAGGGGGGAGAGAGGGGGGCGCACCTAGGGTGGGCCTTAAGGCCCATCTGGACCTAGGGTTTGCCCCCTCCCACTCTCCCTTGCGCCTTGGGCCTTGGTGGGGGGGGGGCGCACCAGCCCACCCGGGGTTGGTCCCCTCCCATACTTGGCCCACGCGGCCTTCTAGGGCTGGTGGCCCCACCTGGTGGACCCCCGGGACCCTCCCGGTGGTCCCGGTACATTACCGATAGCACCCGAAACTTTTCCGGTGACCAAAACGGGACTTCCCATATATAACTCTTTACCTCCGGACCATTCCGGAACTCCTCGTGACGTCCGGGATCTCATCCGGGACTCCGAACAACATTCGGTAACCGCGTACATACTTTCCCTATAAACCCTAGTGTCACCGAACCTTAAGTGTGTAGACCCTAAGGGTTCGGGAGTCATGCAGACATGGCCGAGACAACTCTCCGGTCAATAACCAATAGCAGGATCTGGATACCCATGTTGGTTCCCACATGCTCCATGATGATCTCATCGGATGAACCACGATGTCAAGGATTCAATCAATCGCGTATACAATTCCCTTTGTCTAGCGGTATAGTACTTGCCCGAGATTCGATCGTCGGTATCCCGATACCTTGTTCAATCTCGTTACCGGCAAGTCTCTTTACTCGTTCCATAACACATCATCCCGTGATCAACTCCTTGGTCACATCGTGCACATTATGATGATGTCCTACCGAGTGGGCCCAGAGATACCTCTCCATTTACACGGAGTGACAAATCCCAGTCTCGATTCGTGCCAACCCAACATACACTTTCAGAGATACCCGTAGTGCACCTTTATAGCCACCCAGTTATGTTGTGACGTTTGGCACACCCAAAGCACTCCTACGGCATCCGGGAGTTGCACAATCTCATGGTCTAAGGAAATGATACTTGACATTAGAAAAGCTTTAGCATACGAACTACACGATCTTGTGCTAGGCTTAGGATTGGGTCTTGTCCATCACATCATTCTCCTAATGATGTGATCCCGTTATCAACGACATCCAATGTCCATGGTCAGGAAACTGTAACCATCTATTGATCAACGAGCTAGTCAACTAGAGGCTTACTAGGGACATGGTGTTGTCTATGTATCCACACATGTATCTGAGTTTCCTATAAATACAATTCTAGCATGGATAATAAACGATTATCATGAACAATAAAATAAAATATAATAATAACCAATTTATTATTGCCTCTAGGGCATATTTCCAATAGTCTCCCACTTGCACTAGAGTCAATAATTTAGTTCACATCGCCATGTGATTAACACTCACAGGTCACATTGCCATGTGACCAACATCCAACGAGTTTGCTAGACTCAATAATCTAGTTCACATCACTATGTGATTAACACTCAATGAGTTCTGGGTTTGATCATATTATGCTTGTGAGAGAGGTTGTAGTCAACGGGTCTGCAATATTCAGATCCCTATGTATTTCGCAAAACTTTATGTCATATCATAGATGCTGCTACCACGTTCCACTTGGAGCTATTCCAAATTGTTGCTCCATTATACGTATCCGGTGTCTCTACTCAGAGCTATCTGGATAGGTGTTAAGCTTGCATCAACGTAACTCTTTACGTCGAACTCTTTATCACCTCCATAATCGAGAAACATTTCCTTATTCCTCTAAGGATAATTTTGACCGCTATCTGGTGATCCACTCCTAGATCACCTTTGTACCCTCTTGCCAGACATGTGACAAGGCACACATCTGGTGTGGTACTCAGCATGGCATACCGTATAGAGCCTATGACAAAAGCATAGGGGACGACCTTCGTCCTTCCTCTTTCTTCTGCCGTGGTCAATCTTTGAGTCTTACTCAACTTCACACCTTACAACTCAGGTAAGAACCCCTTCTTTGACTGATCTATTTTGAACTCCTTCAAAAACATGTCAAGGTGTGCGTTCTTTGAAAGTATCATCAGGCGTCTTGATCTATTTCTATAGATCTTGATGCCCAATATGTAAGCAGCTTTATCCAGGTCTTCCTTTGAAAAACACTCTTCAAACAAGCATTTATGCTTTCCAGAAATTCTACATTATTTCGAATCAGCAATATGTCATCCACATATACTTATCAGAAATGTTGTAGTGCTCCCACTCACTTTCTTGTAAATACAAGTTTCTAGCAAACATTGTATAAACCTAAAAGCTTTGATCACTCCATCAAAGCATATATTTCGACTCCGAGACGCTTGTTCTAGTCCATAGAAGGATTGCTGGAGCCAGCATACCTTTTTAGCATCCTTAGGATCAACAAAACCTTTTATTGTATCACATACAACTTTTCTTACAAAAACTGGTAAGAAAACTTGTTTTGACATCCATCTGTCAGATTTCATAATCGAAAAATACAGCTAATGCTAACATGATTCCGACGGACTTAAGCATCGCTACGGGTGAGAAATTCTCATTGTAGTCAACTCCTTGAACTTGTGAAAAGACTCTTTCCCACAAGTCGAGCTTCATAGACAGTAACATTACCGCCCAAGTCCGTCTTCTTCTTAAAGATCCATTTATCTCAATGGCTTGCCGATCATCGGGCAAGTCCACCAAAGTCCATACTTTGTTCTGATACATGGATCCTATCTCGGATTTCATGGCTTCTAACCATTTGTTGGAATACGGGCCCACCATCGCTTCTCCATAGCTCGTAGGTTCATTGTTGTCTAACGACATGATATCTAAGACAGGATTACCGTAACACTCAGGAGTAGTACATATCCTTGTCGACCTACGAGGTTCGATAGCAACTTGATCTGAAGCTTCATGATCACTATTATTAACTTCCTATTCAACAGACGTAGGCTCCACAGAAAACATCTTTCTGTGTTGCATCACTTTCTGGTTGAAATAAAGGTTCGACAACCTCATCAAGTTCTATATTCCTCCCACTCAATTCTTTCGAGAGAAACTCCTTCTCAAGAAAGGTCCCGTTCTTAGCGACAAACAATTTGCCCTCGGATCTGAGATAGAAGGTATACCCAACTGTCACCTTTGGGTATCCTATGAAGATGCGTTTGTCCGCTTTTGGGTTCGAGCTTCTCCGGCTAAAGCCTTAAGCATCGCAGCCCCAAACATTAAGAAACGACAACTTTGGTTTCTTGCCAAACCAATGTTCATACGACGTCGTCTCAACGGACTTATATGGTGTCCTATCTAAAGTGAATGCAGCTGTCTCTAATGCATAACCTCAAAATAATAGTGGTAGATCGGTAAGAGACATCATAGATCGCACCATATCTCATAAGGTTCGATTACGACGTCCGGACACACCATTACGCTGTGGTGTTCCAGGTGGCTTCAACTGCGAAACAATTCCACAATGTCTTAAGTGATTGCCAAACTCATAACTCAGAAAATCCCCTTTGATCAGATCGTAGGAACATGATCTTCTTGTTATGATGATTCTTAACTTCACTCTGAAATTGCTTGAACTTTTCAAACGTTTCAGACTTGTGCTTCATTAAGTAAATATACCTATATCTACTCAAATCGTCAGTGAAGATGAGAAAATAGCGATATCCACCGCATGCTTCAATTCTCATTGGATCACATGCATCAGCATGTATGATTTCCAACAAGTCACTTGCCCATTTCATTGTACCTGAAAACGGGGTCTTAGTCATCCTGCCCATGAGGCATGGCTCGCATGTGTCAAGCGATTCAAAATCAAGTGACTCCAAACATCCATCGACATGGAGTTTCTTCATGCATCTTACGCCAATATGACCTAAGCGGCAGTGCCACAAGAAAGTGGTACTATCATTATTAACTCTACATCTTTTGGCGTGAACATGCGTATTACCATGACCGAGATTCAATGAACCATTCACATAGGGTGCATGACCATGAAAGGTATTATTCATATAAACAGAATAACCATTATTCTCTAACTTAAATGAATAACTATATTGCAATGAACATGATCTAATCATATTCATGCTCAACGTAGACACCTGATAACATTTATCTAGGTTCAATACTAATCCCGAAGGCGGATGGAGCGTGCGATGGTGATCTCATCAACTTTGGAAACACTTCCAACACACATCGTCACCTCGCCCTTAGCCAGTCTCTGTTTAGTCCGTAGCTTTTGCTTCAAGTCATCAATAGCAACTGAACCGGTATCCAATACCCAGGTGCTACCAGGAGTACTAGTGAGGTACACATTAATAACACGTATATACTTTGTTGAAGTTGCTAGCCTTCTTATCTACCATGCATTTGGGGTAATTCTGCTACCAGTGACCGTTCCCCTTACAATAGAAGCACTTAGTCTCGGGTTTTGGTTCAACCTTGGGTTCCTTCACTGGAGCGGCAACTGGTTTGCCATCCATGAAGTTTCACTTCTAGCCCTTGCCCTTCTTGAAACCAGTGGTCTTGTTAAACCATCAACACTTGATGCTCCTTCTTGATTTCTACTTGTTGCAGTTTTAAGCACCGCGAACAGCTCCGGGATCAACTCCATCCCTTGCATGTCATAGTTCATCACGAAGATCTAGTAGCTTAGTGATAGTGACTAGAGAACTCTATCAATCACTATCTTATCTGGAAGTTTAACTCCCACTTGATTTAAGTGATTATAGCACCCAGACATTCTGAGCACATGCTCACTAGCTGAGCTATTCTCCTCCATCTTGTTGGCAAAAGAACTTGTCAGAGGTCTCATACCTCTCAACACGGGCATGAGCCTGAAATCCCAATTTCAGCTCTTGGAACATCTCATAAGTCTTATGGCGTTCAAAACGTCATCGGAATCCCGATTCTAAGCCATAAAGTATGGTGCACTAAACTATCAAGTAGTCATCAGGACGTGTCTGTCAAGTGTTCACAACATCCACAGATGATGTTGTAGGGGTTTGCACATCGAGCGGTGCATCAAAGACGTAAGCCTTCTGTGTAGCAGTGAGGACACTCCTCGGACTACGGACCTAGTCCGCATCATTGCTTACAATATCTTTCAACTTAGTCTTTTCTCTAGGAACGTATTAAAATAGGGAGCTAAAGTGTGAGCTATTTATCCACAACATATTTGCAAAGACAATTTAGACTATGTTCATGATAATTAAGTTCATCTAATCAAATTATTCAATGAACTCCCACTCAGATAGACATCCCTCTAGTCATCTAAGTGAAACATGATCCGAGTCAACTAGGCCGTGTCCGATCATCACGTGAGACGGACTAGTCAACATCGATGAACATCTTCATGTTGATCTTATCTTCTATACGACTCATGCTCGACCTTTCGGTCTTCCGTGTTCCGAGGCCATGTATGTACATGCTAGGCTCGTCAAGTCAACCTAAGTGTATTGCGTGTGTAAATCTGGCTTACACCCGTTGTATTCGAACGTTAGAATCTATCACACCCGATCATCACGTGGTGCTTCGAAACAACGAACCTTCGCAATGGTGCACATTTAGGGGGAACACTTTCTTGAAATTATTACGAGGGATCATCTTATTTAAGCTACCGTCGTTCTAAGCAAATAAGATGTAAAACGTGATAAACATCACATGCAATCAAATAGTGACATGATATGGCCAATATCATTTTGCTCCTTTTGATCTCCATCTTCGGGGCTCCATGATCATCGTTGTCACCGGCATGACACCATGATCTCCATCATCATGATCTCCATCATCATGATCTCCATCATCGTGTCTTCTTGAAGTTGTCTCGTCATCTATTAATTCTACTACTATCGCTAACTCTTTAGCAATAAAGTAAAGTAATTACATGACGTTTATGTTGACACGCAGGTCATAAATAAATTAAGACAACTCCTATGGCTCCTGCCCGTTGTCATACTCATCGGCATGCAAGTCGTGATTCCTATTACAAGAACATGATCAATCTCATACATCACATATATCATTCATCACATCCTTTTGGCCATATCACATCACACGACACAGGCTGCAAAAACAAGTTAGACATCCTCTAATTGTTGTTGCAAGTTTTTACGTGGCTGCTATAGGTTTCTAGCAAGAACGTTTCTTACCTACGCCAAAACCACAACGTGATATGCCAATTTCTATTTACCCTTCATAAGGACCCTTTTCATCGAATCCGATCCGACTAAAGTGGGAGAGACAGACACCCGCTAGCCACCTTATGCAAGTAGTGCATGTCAGTCGGTGGAACAAGTCTCACGTAAGCATACGTGTAAGGTCGGTCCGGGCCGCTTCATCCCAGGATGCCGCCGAATCAAGATAAGACTAGTAAAGGCAAGTAAATTGACAAAATCGATGCCCACAACAACTTGTGTTCTACTCGTGCATAGAAACTACACATAGACCTAGCTCTAATACCACTGTTGGGGATCGTAGCAGAAATTTAAAATTTTCTACGCATCACCAAGATCAATCTATGGAGTAATCTAGCAACGAGGGGAAGGGGAGTGCATCTACATACCCTTGTAGATCGCTAAGCGGAAGCGTTGCAAGAACGCGGATGAAGGAGTCGTACTCGCAGCGATTCAGATCGCGGTTGATTCCGATCTAAGCGCCGAACAACGGCGCCTCCGTGTTCAACACACGTGCAGCCCGGTGACGTCTCCCACGCCTTGATCCAGCAAGGGGAGAAGGAGAGGTTGGGAAGACTCCGTCCAGCAGCAGCACGATGGCGTGGTGGTGGTGGAGGAGCGCGGAACTCCAGCAGGGCTTCGCCAAGCACTATGAGAGACGAGGAGGGAGAGAGGTAGGGTTGCGCTAAGAGGGAGATGATCTCGTGTGTCTTGCAGCCCCTAATACCTCAAGTATATATAGGGGAAGGGGAGGGGCTGCGCCCCCATCTAGGGTTCCCTCCCTAGGGGTGGCGGCAGCCCCAAAACCCATCTAGGGTGGCGGCCAAGGGGGGAGAGAGGGGGCGCACCTAGGGTGGGCCTTAAGGCCCATCTGGACCTAGGGTTTGCCCCCTCCCACTCTCCCTTGCGCCTTGGGCCTTGGGGGGGGGGGGGGGGCGCACCAGCCCACCTGGGGCTGGTCCCCTCCCACACTTGGCCCACGCAGCCTTCTAGGGCTGGTGGCCCCACCTGGTGGACCCCCAGGACCCTCCCGGTGGTCCTGGTACGTTACTGATAGCACCCGAAACTTTTCCGGTGACCAAAACGGGACTTCCCATATATAAATATTTACCTCCAGACCATTCCAGAACTCCTCGTGACGTTCGGGATCTCATCCGGGACTCCGAACAACATTCGGTAACCAGTACATACTTTCCCTATAAACCCTAGCGTCATCGAACCTTAAGTGTGTAGACCCTATGGGCTCGGGAGTCATGCAGACATGGCCGAGACAACTCTCCGGTCAATAACCAATAGCAGGATCAGGATACCCATGTTGGTTCCCACATGCTCCACGATGATCTCATCGGATGAACCACGATGTTAAGGATTCAATCAATCCCGTATACAATTCCCTTTGTCTAGCGGTATAGTACTTGCCCGAGATTCGATCGTCGGTATCCTGATACCTTGTTCAATCTCGTTACTGGCAAGTCTCTTTACTCATTCCGTAACACATCATCCCGTGATCAACTCCTTGGTCACATCGTGCACATTATGATGATGTCCTACCGAGTGGGCCCAGAGATACCTCTCCGTTTACACGGAGTGACAAATCCCAGTCTCGATTCATGCCAACCCAACAGACACTTTCAGAGATACCCGTAGTGCACCTTTATAGCCACCCAGTTACGTTGTGACGTTTGGCACACCCAAAGCACTCCTACGGCATCTGGGAGTTGCACAATCTCATGGTCTAAGGAAATGATACTTGACATTAGAAAAGCTTTAGCATACGAACTACACGATCTTGTGCTAGGCTTAGGATTGGGTCTTGTCCATCACATCATTCTCCTAATGATGTGATCCCGTTATCAACGACATCCAATGTCCATGGTCAGGAAACCGTAACAATCTATTGATCAACGAGCTAGTCAACTAGAGACTTACTAGGGACATGGTGTTGTCTATGTATCCACACATGTATATGAGTTTCCTATCAATACAATTCTAGCATGGATAATAAACGATTATCATGAACAATGAAATATAATATAATAATAACCAATTTATTATTTCCTCTAGGGCATATTTCCAACATAAGCTACTCTAGCTAATTGCTCCCACTTTCAATATGTATCCAGATTGAGACTTTGAGTCATCTGGATCAGTGTCAAAACTTGCATCGACGTAACCCTTTACGACGAACCTTTTTTCACCTCCATAATCAAGAAACATATCCTTGTTCCACTAAGGATAATTTTGACCAATGTCCAGTGATCTACTCCTAGATCACTATTGTACTCCCTTGCCAAACTCAGGGCAGGGTATACAATAGGTCTGGTACACAACATGGCATACTTTATAGAACCTATTGGTGAGGCATAGGGAATGACTTTCATTAACTCTCTATCTTCTGCCGTGGTCGGGTTTTGAGTCTTACTCAACTTCACACCTTGTAACACAGTCAAGAACTCCTTCTTTGACTGTTCCATTTTGAACTACTTCAAAATCTTCTCAAGGTATGTACTCATTGAAAAAACTTATCAAGCATCTTGACCTATCTCTATAGATCTTGATGCCCAATATGTAAGCAGCTTCACCGAGGTCTTTCTTTGAAAAACTCCTTTCAAACATTCCTTTATGCTTTGCAGAATAATTCTACATTATCTCCGATCAACAATATGTCATTCACATATACTTATCAGAAATGCTGTAGTGCTCCCACTCACTTTCTTGTAAATACAGGCTTCACCGCAAGTCTGTATAAAACTATATGCTTTGATCAACTTATCAAAGCGTATATTCCAACTCCAAGATGCTTGCACTATCCATAGATGGATCGCTGGAGCTTGCATATTTTGTTAGTACTTTTAGGATTGACAAAACCTTCTGGTTGCATCATATACAACTCTTTAATAAATCCATTAAGGAATGCAGTTTTGTTTATCCATTTGCCAGATTTCATAAAATGCGGCAATTGCTAACATGATTCGGACAGACTTAAGCATAGATACGAGTGAGAAACTCTCATCGTAGTCAACACCTTGAACTTGTCGAAAACCTTTTTGCGACAATTCTAGCTTTGTAGATAGTAACACTACTATCAGCGTCCGTCTTCCTCTTGAAGATCCATTTAATCTCAATGGCTTGCCAATCAATGGGCAAGTCAATCAAAGTCCATACTTTGTTCTCATACATGGATCTCATCTCAGATTTCATGGCCTCAAGCCATTTTGCGGAATCTGGGCTCATCATCGCTTCCTCATAGTTCGTAGGCTCGTCATGGTCAAGTAACATGACCTCCAGAACAGGATTACCGTACCACTCTGGTGCGGATCTCACTCTGGTTTACCTACGAGGTTCGGTAGTAACTTGATCTGAAGTTACATGATCATCATCATTAGCTTCCTCACTAATTGGTGTAGTAGTCACAGGAACAGATTTCTGTGATGAACTACTTTCCAATAAGGGAGCATGTACAGTTACCTCATCAAGTTCTACTGTTCTCCCACTCACTTCTTTCAAGAGAAACTCCTTCTCTAGAAAGGATCCATTCTCAGCAATGAATATCTTGCCTTCGGATATGTGATAGAAGGTGTACCCAACATCTGCTTTTGGGTATCCTATGAAGACGCACTTCTCCGATTTGGGTTTGAGCTTATCAGGTTGAAACTTTTTCACATAAGCATTTGCAACCTCAAACTTTAAGAAATGATAGCTTAGGTTTCTTGCCAAACCATAGTTCATACGGTGTCATCTCAACGGATTTAGATGGTGTCCTATTTAACGTGAATGTAAATGTCTCTAATGCATAACCTCAAAACTATAGTGGTTTAATCGGTAAGAAACATCATAGATTGCACTATATCCAATAATAGTACGGTTATGACGTTCGGACACACCATTACGCTGTGGTGTTCTAGGTGGCACGATTTTGTGAAACTATTCCACATTGTTTTAATTGAAGACCAAACTCGTAACTCAAATATTTGTCTCTGCGATCAGATCGTAGAAACTTTATTTTCTTGTCACGATGATTTTCCACTTCACTCTGAAGTTTTTTAAGTTTTCAAATGTTTTAGACTTATGTTTCATCAAGTAGATATACCCATATCTGCTCAAATCATCTGTGAAGGTCAGAAAATAACGATATCTGCCGCGAGCCTCAACATTCATCGGACAGCATACATCAGTATGTATTATTTCCGATAAGTCAGTTGCTTGCTCCATTGTTCCGGAGAACGGAGTCTTAGTCATCTTGCCCATGAGGCACGGTTCGCAATCATCAACTGATTCATAATCAAGTGATTCCAAAAGCCCATCAGCATGGATTTTCTTCATGCGCTTTACACCAATATGACCTAAACAGTAGTGCCACAAATAAGTTGCACTATCATTATTAACTTTGCATCTTTTGGCTTCAATATTATGAGAATGTGTATCACCACAATTGAGATCCAACAAACCATTTTCATTGGGTGTATGACCATAGAAGGTTTTATTCATGTAAACAGAACAACAATTTATTCTCTTACTTAAATGAATAACCGTATTGCAATAAACATGATCAAATCATATTCATGCTCAACGCAAACACCAAATAATACTTATTTAGGTTCAACACCAATCCTGAAAGTATAGGGAGTGTGCGATAATGATCATATCAATCTTGGAACCACTTCCAACACACATCGTCACTTCACCCTTAACTAGTCTCTGTTCATTCTGCAACTCCCGTTTCGAGTTACTACTCTTAGCAACTGAACCAGTATCAAATACCGAGGGGTTGCTACGAACACTAGTAAAATACACATCAATAATCTGTATATCAAATATACCTTTGTTCACTTTGCCATCCTTCTTATCCGCCAAATACTTGGGGCAGTTCCGCTTCCAGTGACCAGTCCCTTTGCAGTAGAAGCACTTAGTCTCAGGCTTAGGACCAGACTTGGGCTTCTTCACTTGAGCAGCAACTTGCTTGCCGTTCTTCTTGAAGTTCCCTTTCTTTCCCTTTGCCCTTTTCTTGAAACTAGTGGTCTTGTTAATCATCAACACTTGATGTTCTTTCTTGATTTCTACCTTCATTGATTTCATCATCATGAAAAGCTCGGGAATCGTTTTCATCATCCCTTGCATACTATAGTTCATCACGAAGTTCTACTAACTTGGTGATGGTGACTAGAGAATTCTGTCAATCACTATTTTATCTGGAATATTAACTCCCACTTGATTCAAGCGATTGTAGTACCCAGACAATCTGAACACATGCTCACTGCTTGAGCTATTCTCCTCCATCTTTTAGCTATAGAACTTGTTGGAGACTTCATATCTCTCAACTCGGGTATTTGCTTGAAATATTAACTTCAACTCCTGGAACATATCATATGGTCCATGACGTTCAAAACGTCTTTGAAGTCCCGATTCTAAGCCGTTAATCATGGTGTACTAAACTATCAAGTAGTCATCATATTGAGCTAACCAAACGTTCATAACGTCTGCATCTGCTCCTGCAATAGGTTTGTCACCTAGCGGTGCATCAAGGACATAATTCTTCTGTGCAGCAATGAGGATAGTCCTCAGATCACAGATCCAATCCGCATCATTGCTACTAACATTTTTCAACTCAGTTTTCTCTAGGAACATATCAAAAATAAAACAGGGGAGCTAAACGCGAGCTATTGATCTACAACATAGATATGCTAATACTACCAGGACTAAGTTCATGATAAATTAAAGTTCAATTAATCATATTACTTAAGAACTCCCACTTAGATAGACATCCCTCTAATCATCTAAGTGATCACGTGATCCAAATCAACTAAACCATAACCGACCATCACGTGAAATGGAGTAGTTTTCAATGGTGAACATCACTATGTTGATCATATCTACTATATGATTCACGCTCAACCTTTCGGTCTTAGTGTTCCGAGGCCATATCTGCATATGCTAGGCTCGTCAAGTTTAACCTGAGTATTCTGCGTGTGCAAAACTGGCTTGCACCCGTTGTAGATGGACGTAGAGCTTATCACACCCGATCATCACGTGGTGTCTGGGCACGACGAACTTTGGCAACGGTGCATACTCAGGGAGAACACTTTTTATCTTGAAATTTAGTGAGAGATCATCTTATAATGCTACCGTCAATCAAAGCAAGATAAGATGCATAAAAGATAAACATCACATGCAATCAATATAAGTGATATGATATGGCCATCATCATCTTGTGCTTGTGATCTCCATCTCTGAAGCACCGTCATGATCACCATCGTCACCGGCGCGACACCTTGATCTTCATCGTAGCATCGTTGTCGTCTCGCCAA
This sequence comes from Triticum urartu, assembly GCF_003073215.2. Lineage (NCBI taxonomy): Eukaryota > Viridiplantae > Streptophyta > Magnoliopsida > Poales > Poaceae > Triticum > Triticum urartu. The sequence goes on along the minus strand of NC_053022.1, from coordinate 566,518,422 downwards.
TCTTATGCTTCTACGACTATCGCTACCGCTTAGTGATAAAGTAAAGCATTACAGGGCGATTGAATTACATACAATAAAGCGACAACCATATGGCTCCTGCCAGTTGCCGATAACTCGGTTACAAAACATGATCATCTCATACAATAAAATATAGCATCACGTTTTGACCATATCACATCACAACATGCCCTGCAAAAACAAGTTAGACGTCCTCTACTTTGTTGTTGCAAGTTTTACGTGGCTTCTACGGGCTTAGCAAGAACCGTTCTTACCTATGCATCAAAACCACAACGATAGTTTGTCAAGTTGGTGCTGTTTTAACCTTCGCAAGGACCGGGCGTAGCCACACTCGGTTCAACTAAAGTTGGAGAAACTGACACCCGCCAGCCACCTGTGTGCAAAGCACGTCGGTAGAACCAGTCTCGCGTAAGCGTACGCGTAATGTCGGTCCGGGCCACTTCATTCAACAATACCGCCGAACCAAAGTATGACATGCCGGTAAGCAGTATGACTTATATCGCCCACAACTCACTTGTGTTCTACTCGTGCATATAACATCAACGCATAAAACCTGGCTCGGATGCCACTGTTGGGGAACGTAGTAATTTCAAAAAACTTCTTACGCACACGCAAGATCATGGTGATGCATAGCAATGAGAGGGGAGAGTGTTGTCCACGTACCCTCGTAGACCGAAAGCAGAAGCGTTAGCACAACGCGGTTGATATAGTCGTACGTCTTCACGGCCCGACCGATCAAGCACCGAAACTATGACACCTCCGAGTTCTAGCACACGTTCAGCTCGATGACGATCCCCGGACTCCGATCCAGCAGAATGTCGGGGAAGAGTTCCGTTAGCACGACGACGTGGTGACGATCTTGATGTTCTACTGTCGCAGGGCCTCGCCTAAGCACCACTACAATATTATCAAGGACTATGGTGGAGGAGGGCACCGCACACGGCTAAGAGATCAATGATCAACTGTTGTCTATGGGGTGCCCCTGCCCCCGTATATAAAGGAGCAAGGGAGGGAGGCAGCCGGCCTGGGAGGAGGGCGCGCCAAGGGGGGAGTCCTACTCCCACCGGGAGTAGGACTCCTCCTTCCCTTGTTGGAGTATGAGAGAAGGAAAGAGGGGGAGAGGAACAAGGAAAAGTGGGCTGCACCCCTTGTCCAATTCGGACCAGAGGAGGGGCGCACGCCTCCTTCCTTTTGGCCTCTCTCCTCTATTCCCGTATGGCCCAATAAGGCCCATATACTCCCCGGTGAATTCCCTAACTCTCCGGTACTCCGAAAAATACCCGAATCACTCGGAACCTTTCCGATGTCCGAATATAGTTGTCCAATATATCGATCTTTATGTCTCGACCATTTCGAGACTCCTCGTCATGTCCCCGATCTCATCCGGGACTCCAAACTCCTTCGGTACATCAAAACTCATAAACTCATAATATAACTATCATCGAAACCTTAAGCGTGCGGATCCTACGGGTTCGAGAACCATGTAGACATGACCGAGACACGTCTCCGGTCAATAACCAATAGAGGAATCTGGATGCTCATATTGGCTCCCACATATTCTACGAAGATCTTTATCTGTCAACCCGCATAACAACATACGTTGTTCCCTTTGTCATCGGTATGTTACTTGCCCGAGATTCGATCGTCGGTATCTCAATACCTAGTTCAATCTCGTTACCGGCAAGTCTCTTTACTCGTTCCGTAACACATCATCCCGCAACTACTCATTAGTTGCAATGCTTGCAAGGCTTATAGTGATGTGCATTACCGAGTGGGCCCAGAGATACCTCTCCGACAATCGGAGTGACAAATCCTAATCTCGAAATACGCCAACCCAACAAGTACCTTCGGAGACACCTGTAGAGCACCTTTATAATCACCCAGTTACATTGTGACATTTGGTAGCACACAAAGTGTTCCTCCGGTAAACAGGAGTTGCATAATCTCATAGTCATAGGAACATGTATAAGTCATGAAGAAAGCAATAGCAACAAACTAAACGATCAAGTGCTAAGCTAACGGAATGGGTCAAGTCAATCACATCATTCTCCTAATGATGTGATCCCGTTAATCAAATGACAACTCATGTCTATGGCTAGGAAACTTAACCATCTTTGATTCAACGAGCTAGTCAAGTAGAGGCATACTAGTGATATATTGTTTGTCTATGTATTCACACATGTATTATGTTTCTGGTTAATACAATTCTAGCATGAATAATAAACATTTATCATGATATAAGGAAATAAATAATAACTTTATTATTGCCTCTAGGGCATATTTCCTTCAATTTTACTAGTGTTCGTAGCAACCCCTCGGTATTTGATACTGGTTCAGTTGCTAAGAGTAGTAACTTGAAACGGGAGTTGCAGAATGAACAGAGACTAGTTAAGCGTGAAGTGACGATGTGTGTTGGAAGTGGTTCCAAGATTGATATGATCATCATCGCACACTCCCTATACTTTCAGGATTAGTGTTGAACCTAAATAAGTGTTATTTGGTGTTTGCGTTGAGCATGAATATGATTTGATCATGTTTATTGCAATACGGTTATTCATTTAAGTAAGAGAATAAATTGTTGTTCTGTTTACATGAATAAAACCTTATATGGTTACACACCCAATGAAAATGGTTCGTTGGATCTCGATCGTAGTGATACACATATTCATAATATTGAAACCAAAAGATGCAAAGTTAGTAATGATAGTGCAACTTATTTGTGCCACTGCCGTTTAGGTCATATTGGTGTAAAGCGCATGAAGAAACTCCATGCTGATGGACTTTTGGAATCACTTGATTATGAATCACTTGATGCTTGCGAACCATGCCTCATGGGCAAGATGACTAAGACTCCGTTCTCCGGAACAATGGAGCGAGCAACGACTTATTGGAAATAATACATACTGATGTATGCGGTCCGATGAGTGTTAAGTCTCACGGCAAGTATCGTTATTTTCTGACCTTCACAGATGATTTGAGCAGATATGGGTATATCTACTTAATGAAACACAAGTCTGAAACATTTGAAAAGTTCAAAGAATTTCAGAGTGAAGTGGAGAATCATCGTAACAAGAAAATAAAAGTTTGTACGATATGATCGCAGAGGTAAAATATTTGAGTTAAGAGTTTGGCCTTCAGTTAAAACAATGTGAAATAGTTTCACTACTCACGCCACCTGGAACACCACAGTGTAATGGTGTGCCCGATCGTCATAACTGTACTTTATTAGATATGGTGCGATCTATGATGTCTCTTACCGATCTACCACTATCGTTTTGGGGTTATGCATTAGAGACAACTGCATTTACGTTAAATAGGGCACCATCTAAATCTGTAGAGACGACACCGTATGAACTATGGTTTGGCAAGAAACCTAAGCTGTCGTTTCTTAAAGTTTGAGGTTGCAATGCTTATGTGAAAAAGTTTCAACCTGATAAGCTCAAACCCAAATCGAAGAAGTGCGTCTTCATAGGATACCCAAAAGAAAATGTTGGGTACACCTTCTATCATAGATCCGAAGGCAAGATATTTGTTGCTGAGAATGGATTCTTTCTAGAGAAGGAGTTTCTCTCGAAAGAAGTGAGTCGAAGGAAAGTAGAACTTGATGAGGTAACTGTACCTGCTCCCTTATTGGAAAGTAGTTCATCACAGAAATATGTTCCTGTGACTACTACACCAATTAGTGAGGAAGCTAATGATGATGATCATGTAACTTCAGATCAAGTTGCTACCGAACCTCGTAGGTAAACCAGAGTGAGATCCGCACCAGAGTGGTACGGTAATCCTGTTCTGGAGGTCATGTTACTTGACCATGACGAGCCTACGAACTGTGAGGAAGCGATGATGAGCCCAGATTCCGCGAAATGGCTTGAGGCCATGAAATCTGAGATGAGATCCATGTATGAGAACAAAGTATGTGAAGACGCTTCAATTCCATCTGGGATCTAGTCCAGGTGGGAGACATAGAGATTTGCAAGATACATACGGATCTGAATGTTGCAGACCCGTTGACTAAGCCTCTTCCACGAGCAAAACATGATCAGCACCAAGACTCCATGGGTGTTAGAATCATTACTGTGTAATCTAGATTATTGACTCTAGTGCAAGTGGGAGACTGAAGGAAATATGCCCTAGAGGCAATAATAAAGTTATTATTTATTTCCTTATATCATGATAAATGTTTATTATTCATGCTAGAATTGTATTAACCGGAAACATAATACATGTGTGAATACATAGACAAACTTAGTGTCACCAGTATGCCTCTACTTAACTAGCTCGTTAATCAAAGATGGTTATGTTTCCTAACCATGAACAAAGTGTTGTTATTTGATTAACGAGGTCACATCATTAGTTGAATGATCTGATTGACATGACCCATTCCATTAGCTTAGCACCCGATCGTTTAGTATGTTGCTATTGCTTTCTTCATGACTTATACATGTTCCTATGACTATGAGATTATGCAACTCCCATTTGCCGAAGGAACACTTTGTGTGCTACCAAACGTCACAACGTAACTGGGTGATTATAAAGGAGCTCTACAGGTGTCTCCGATGGTAGATGTTGGGTTGGCGTATTTCGAGATTAGGATTTGTCACTCCGATTGTTGGAGAGGTATCTCTGGGCCCTCTCGGTAATACACATCACATAAGCCTTGCAAGCATTGCAACTAATGAGTTAGTTGCGAGATGATGTATTACAGAACGAGTAAAGAGACTTGCCGATAACGAGATTGAACTAGGTATTGGATATCGACGATCGAATCTCGGGCAAGTAACATACCGATGACAAAGGGAACAACGTATGTTGTTATGCGGTCTGACCGATAAAGATCTTCGTAGAATATGTAGGAGCCAATATGGGCATCCAGGTCCCGCTATTGGTTATTGACCGGAGACGTGTCTCGGTCATGTCTACATTGTTCTCGAACCGTAGGGTCCACACGCTTAACGTTACGATGACAGTTATTATGAGTTTATGCATTTTGATGTACCGAAGTTAGTTCGGAGTCCCGGATGTGATCACGGACATGACGAGGAGTCTCGAAATGGTCGAGACATAAAGATTGATATATTGGATGACTATATTCGGACACCGGAAGGGTTCCGGAAGAGTATCGGATAAAATCGGAGCACCGGGGGGTTACCGGAACCCCCCGGGGGGTTAATGGGCCTTATGGGCCTAAAGTGGAGAAGTGGAAGGGGCTGCCAGGGCAGGCCGCGTGCCCCCTCTCCCCCTGGTCCGAATTGGACTAGGAGGGAGGGGCAGCGCCCCCCTCTTTCCCTTTCTTCTCCACCAATCCTACTTGGACTAGGAAAAGGGGGGGAGTCCTACTCCCGGTAGGAGTAGGACTCCTCCTGCGCCACCATAGGGCCGGCCGAACCCCTCCCCCTTGGATCCTTTATATACGGGGGCAGGGGGGCACCTCTAGACACACAATTGATCCTCGTGATCGTTCCTTAGCCGTGTGCGGTGCCCCCTGCCACTATATTCCACCTCGGTCATATCGTTGTAGTGCTTAGGCGAAGCCCTGCGTCGGTAGAACATCATCATAGTCACCACGCCGTTGTGCTGACGGAACTCATCCCCGAAGCTTTGCTGGATCGGAGCCCGGGGAACGTCATCGAGCTGTACGTGTGCTAAGAACTCGGAGGTGCCGGAGTAACGGTGCTTGGATCGATCGGATCGGGAAGAAGACGTACGACTACTTCCTCTACGTTGTGTCAACGCTTCCGTTGCGATCTACAAGGGTACGTAGATCATACTCTCCCCTCTTGTTGCTGTGCATCACCATGATCTTGCGTGTGCGTAGGAAAATTTTGAAATTACTATGTTCCCCAACAGTGGCATCCGAGCCTAGGTTTTATGGTTTGATGTTATTTGCATGAGTAGAACACAAGTGAGTTGTGGGCGATATAAGTCATACTGCCTACCAGCATGTCATACTTTGGTTCGGCGGTATTGTTGGACGAGACGACCTGGACCAACATTACGCGTACGCTTACGCGAGACCGGTTCCCCCGACGTGCTTTGCACATAGGTGGCTTGCGGGCGACAGTCTCTCCAACTTTAGTTGAACCAAGTGTGGCTACGCTCGGTCCTTGCGAAGGTTAAAACGGAGTCAAATTGACAAACTATCGTTGTGGTTTTGATGCGTAGGTGAGATTGGTTCTTGCTTAAGCCCGTAGCAGCCACGTAAAACTTGCAACAACAAAGTAGAGGACGTCTAACTTGTTTTTGCAGGGCATTTTGTGATGTGATATGGTCAAGACATGATGCTAAATTTTATTGTATGAGATGATCATGTTTTGTAACCAAGTTATCGGCAACTGGCAGGAGCCATATGGTTGTCGCTTTATTGTATGCAATGCAATCGCGATGTAATGCTTTACTTTATTACTAAGCGGTAGTGATAGTCGTGGAAACATAAGATTGGCGAGACGACAACGATGCTACGATGGAGATCAAGGTGTCGCGCCGGTGACGATGGTGATCATGACAGTGCTTCGGAGATGGAGATCACAGGCACAAGATGATGATGGCCATATCATATCACTTATATTGATTGCATGTGATGTTTATCCTTTATGCATCTTATCTTGCTTTGATTGACGGTAGCATTATAAGATGATCTCTCACTAAATTATCAAGAAGTGTTCTCCCCGAGTATGCACCGTTGCCAAAGTTCGTCGTGCCCAGACACCATGTGATGATCGGGTGTGATAAGCTCTACGTCCATCTACAACGGGTGCAAGCCAGTTTTGCACACGCAGAATACTCGGGTTATACTTGACGAGCCTAGCATATGCAGATATGGCCTCGGAACATGGAGACCGAAAGGTCGAGCGTGAATCATATAGTAGATATGATCAACATAAAGATGTTCACCATTGAAAACTACTCCATCTCACGTGATGATCGGTTATGGTTTAGTTGATTTGGATCACATGATCACTTAGAAGATTAGAGGGATATCTATCTAAGTGGGAGTTCTTAAGTAATATGATTAATTGAACTTAAAGTTATCATGAACTTAGTCCCTGATAGTATCTTGCTTGTTTATGTTGATTGTAGATAGATGGCTCGTGCTGTTGTTCCGTTGAATTTTAATGCGTTCCTTGAGAAAGCAAAGTTGAAAGATGATGGTAGCAATTACACGGACTGGGTCCGTAACTTGAGGATTATCCTCATTGCTGCATAGAAGAATTACGTCCTAGAAGCACCGCTGGGTGCCAGGCCTACTGCTGGAGCAACACCAGATGTTATGAACGTCTGGCAGAGCAAAGCTGATGACTACTCGATAGTTCAGTGTGCCATGCTTTACGGCTTAGAATCGGGACTTCAACGACGTTTTGAACGTCATGGAGCATATGAGATGTTTCAGGAGTTGAAGTTAATATTTCAAGCAAATGCCCGGATTGAGAGATATGAAGTCTCCAATAAGTTCTATAGCTGCACGATGGAGGAGAACAGTTCTGTCAGTGAGCATATACTCAAAATGTCTGGGTATAATAATCACTTGATTCAATTGGGAGTTAATCTTCCAGATGATTGCGTCATTGACAGAATTCTCCAATCACTGCCACCAAGCTACAAGAGCTTCGTGATGAACTATAATATGCAAGGGATGAACAAGACTATTCCCGAGCTCTTCGCAATGCTGAAAGCTGCGGAGGTAGAAATCAAGAAGTTGCATCAAGTGTTGATGGTCAACAAGACCACTAGTTTCAAGAAGGGCAAAGGGAAGAAGAAGGGGAACTTCAAAAAGAACAGCAAGCAAGTTGCTGCTCAAGAGAAGAAACCCAAGTCTGGACCTAAGCCTGAAACTGAGTGCTTCTACCGCAAGCAGACTGGTCACTGGAAGCGGAACTGCCCCAAGTATTTGGCGGATAAGAAGGATGGCAAGGTGAACAAAGGTATATGTGATATACATGTTATTGATGTGTACCTTACTAGAGCTCGCAGTAGCACCTGGGTATTTGATACTGGTACTGTTGCTAATATTTGCAACTCAAAACAGGGACTACGGATTAAGCGAACACTGGCAAAGGACGAGGTGACAATGCGCGTGGGAAATGGTTCCAAAGTCGATGTGATCGCGGTCGGCACGCTACCTCTACATCTACCTTCGGGATTAGTATTAGACCTAAATAATTGTTATTTGGTGCCAGCGTTGTGCATGAACATTATATCTGGATCTTGTTTAATGCGAGACGGTTATTCATTTAAATCAGAGAATAATGGTTGTTCTATTTATATGAGTAATATCTTTTATGGTCATGCACCTTTGAAGAGTGGTCTATTTTTGATGAATCTCGATAGTAGTGATACACATATTCACAATGTTGAAACCAAAAGATGCAGAGTTGATAATGATAGTGCAACTTATTTGTGGCACTGCCGTTTAGGTCATATCGGTGTAAAGCGCATGAAGAAACTCCATACTGATGGGCTTTTGGAACCACTTGATTATGAATCACTTGGTACTTGCGAACCGTGCCTCATGGGCAAGATGACTAAAACACCGTTCTCCGGTACGATGGAGAGAGCAACAGATTTGTTGGAAATCATACATACAAATGTATGTGGTCCGATGAATATTGAGGCTCGTGGCGGATATCGTTATTTTCTCACCTTCACAGATGATTTAAGCAGATATGGGTATATCTACTTAATAAAGCATAAGTCTGAAACATTTGAAAAGTTCAAAGAATTTCAGAGTGAAATTGAAAATCATCGTAACAAGAAAACAAAGTTTCTACGATCTGATCCTGGAGGAGAATATTTGAGTTATGAGTTTGGTCTACATTTGAAACAATGCGGAATAGTTTCGCAACTCACGCCACCCGGAACACCACAATGTAATGGTGTGTCCAAACGTCGTAATCGTACTTTACTGGATATGGTGCGATCTATGATGTCTCTTACTGATTTACCGCTATCGTTTTGGGGATACGCTCTAGAGACGGCCGCATTCACGTTAAATAGGGCACCATCAAAATCCGTTGAGACGACGCCTTATGAACTGTGGTTTGGCAAGAAACCAAAGTTGTCGTTTCTGAAAGTTTGGGGCTGCGATGCTTATGTGAAAAAGCTTCAACCTGATAAGCTCGAACCCAAATCGGAGAAATGTGTCTTCATAGGATATCCAAAGGAAACTATTGGATACACCTTCTATCACAGATCCGAAGGCAAGACTTTTGTTGCTAAATTCGGAAACTTTCTAGAGAAGGAGTTTCTCTCGAAAGAAGTGAGTGGGAGGAAAGTAGAACTTGACGAGGTAACTGTACTTGCTCCCTTACTGGAAAGTAGTACATCACAGAAAACTATTTCAGTGACACCTACACCAATTAGCGAGGAAGCTAATGATGATGATCATGAAACTTTAGATCAAGATACTACAGAACCTCGTAGATCAACCAGAGTGAGATCCGCGCCAGAGTGGTACGGTAATCCTGTTCTGGAAGTCATGCTACTAGATCATGATGAACCTACGAACTATGAAGAAGCAATGGTGAGCCCAGATTCCGCAAAATGGCTTGAAGCCATGAAATCTGAGATGGGATCCATGTATGAGAACAAAGTATGGACTTTGGTTGACTTGCCCGCTGATCGGCAAGCAATTGAGAATAAATGGATTTTCAAGAAGAAGACTGACGCTGATGGTAATATTGCTGTCTACAAAGCTCGACTTGTCACAAAAGGTTTTTGACAAGTTCAAGGGGTTGACTACGATGAGACCTTCTCACCCGTAGCGATGCTTAAGTATGTCCGAATCATGTTAGCAATTGCCGCATTTTATGATTATGAAATTTGGCAGATGGATGTCAAAACTGCATTCCTGAATGGATTTCTGGAAGAAGAGTTGTATATGATGCAACCGGAAGGTTTTGTCGATCCAAAGGGAGCCAACAAAGTGTGCAAGCTCCAGCGATCGATTTATGGACTGGTGCAAGCCTCTCGGAGTTGGAATAAACGCTTTGATAGTGTGATCAAAGCATTTGGTTTTATACAGACTTTTGGAGAAGCCTGTATTTACAAGAAAGTGAGTGGGAGCTCTGTAGCATTTCTGATATTATATGTGGATGACATATTACTAATTGGAAATGATATAGAATTTCTGGATAGCATAAAGGGATACTTGAATAAGAGTTTTTCAATGAAAGACCTCGGTGAAGCTGCTTACATATTAGGCATTAAGATCTATAGAGATAGATCAAGACGCCTAATTGGACTTTCACAAAGCACATACCTTGACAAAGTTTTGAAAAAGTTCAAAATGGATCAAGCAAAGAAAGGGTTCTTGCCTATGTTACAAGGTATGAAATTGAGTAAGACTCAAAGCCCGACCACTGCAGAAGATAGAGAGAAAATGAAAGATGTTCCCTATGCATCAGCCATAGGCTCTATCATGTATGCAATGCTGTGTACCAGACCTGATGTGTGCCTTGCTATAAGTTTAGCAGGGAGGTACCAAAGTAATCCAGGAGTGGATCACTGGACAGCGGTCAAGAACATCCTGAAATACCTGAAAAGGACTAAGGATATGTTTCTCGTATATGGAGGTGACAAAGAGCTCATCGTAAACGGTTACGTTGATGCAAGCTTTGACACTGATCCGGACGATTCTAAATCGCAAACCGGATACGTGTTTACATTAAACGGTGGAGCTGTCAGTTGGTGCAGTTCTAAACAAAGCGTCGTAGCGGGATCTACATGTGAAGCGGAGTACATAGCTGCTTCGGAAGCAGCAAATGAAGGAGTCTGGATGAAGGAGTTCATCTCCGATCTAGGTGTCATACCTAGTGCATCGGGTCCAATGAAAATCTTTTGTGACAATACTGGTGCAATTGCCTTAACAAAGGAATCCAAATTTCACAAGAGAACCAAGCACATCAAAAGACGCTTCAATTCCATCTGGGATCTAGTCCAGGTGGGAGACATAGAGATTTGCAAGATACATACGGATCTGAATGTTGCAGACCCGTTGACTAAGCCTCTTCCACGAGCAAAACATGATCAGCACCAAGACTCCATGGGTGTTAGAATCATTACTGTGTAATCTAGATTATTGACTCTAGTGCAAGTGGGAGACTGAAGGAAATATGCCCTAGAGGCAATAATAAAGTTATTATTTATTTCCTTATATCATGATAAATGTTTATTATTCATGCTAGAATTGTATTAACCGGAAACATAATACATGTGTGAATACATAGACAAACTTAGTGTCACTAGTATGCCTCTACTTGACTAGCTCGTTAATCAAAGATGGTTATGTTTCCTAACCATGAACAAAGAGTTGTTATTTGATTAACGAGGTCACATCATTAGTTGAATGATCTGATTGACATGACCCATTCCATTAGCTTAGCACCCGATCGTTTAGTATGTTGCTATTGCTTTCTTCATAACTTATACATGTTCCTATGACTATGAGATTATGCAACTCCCCGAATACCGGAGGAACACCTTGTGTGCTATCAAACGTCACAACGTAACTGGGTGATTATAAAGATGCTCTACAGGTGTCTCCGATGGTGTTTGTTGAGTTGGCATAGATCGAGATTAGGATTTGTCACTCCGTGTATCGGAGAGGTATCTCTGGGCCCTCTCGGTAATGCACATCACTATAAGCCTTGCAAGCAATGTGACTAATGAGTTAGTTGCGGGATGATGCATTATGGAACGAGTAAAGAGATTTGCCGGTAACGAGTTTGAACTAGGTATGATGATACCGACGATCGAATCTCGGGCAAGTAACTTACCGATGACAAAGGGAGCAACATATGTTGTTATGCGGTTTGACCGATAAAGATCTTTGTAGAATATGTAGGAACCAATATGAGCATCCAAGTTCCGCTATTGGTTATTGACCGGAGATGTGTCTCGGTCAAGTCTACATAGTTCTCGAACCCGTAGGGTCCGCACTCTTAACGTTCGATAACGATTTGTATTATGAGTTATGTGATTTGATGTACCGAAGTTTTTGTTCGGAGTCCCGGATGAAGATCACGGAAATGACAAGGAGTCTTGAAATGGTCGAGACATAAAGATTGACATATTGGACCTTGTTATTCGGACACCAGAATTGCTCCGGATAGTTTCGGGTAAAAATGGAGTGTCGGAGGGGTTACCGGAACCCCACGGGGGAACTAATGGGCCACCATGGGCCTTATTGGAGAGAGAGGAGGGCAGCCAGGGCAGGTCGCCCCCCCTTGCAGTCTGAATTGGACAAGGGAAGGGGGGCGCCCCCCTTTCCTACTCCCTCTCCCTCTCCTTCCTGCCCCCTCTCTTCCTTGTGGAGGAATCCTACTAGGACTAGTAGTCCTAGTAGGACTCCCTCTCCTTGGGCATGCCCCTAGGGCCAGACGCCCCCTCCCTCCTTTATATACGGGGGCAAGGGGGCACCCCTAGAACACACAAGTTGATCTTTTAGCCATGTGCGATGCCCCCCTCCATAGTTACACACCTCGATCATATCGTTGTAGTGCTTAGGTGAAGTGCTGCGTCGGTAACTTCATCATCACCGTCACCACGCCATCGCGCTTACGGAACTCTCCCTCGGGCTCAACTAGATCAAGAGTTTGAGGGACGTCATCGAGCTGAATGTGTGTTGATCGCGGAGGTGCCGTGTGTTCGGTACTTGGATCGGTTGGATCGTGAAGACGTTCGACTACATCAACCGTGTTACTAAACGCTTCCACTTTCAGTCTACGAGGCTACATAGACACCTCTCCCCTCTAATTGCTATGCATCTCCTAGATAGATCTTGCGTGATCGTAGGCAAAAAAATACTGTGCTCCCCAAGATGAACTTATTCCACAAAGAATTGTTACAGGCTATAGAATGGTAATAGATTTTAGAAAATTAAACAAAGCAACTAGAAAAGATCATTACCCTTTGCCTTTTATTGATCAAATGCTTGAAAGATTATCTAAGCACACACATTTTTGCTTCCTTGATGGATATTCTGGCTTTTCACAAATACCTGTTTCTCAACCTGATCAAGAAAAGACCACTTTTACTTGTCCTTTTGGAACCTATGCTTATAGACGTATGCCTTTTGGTTTATGTAATGCACCTGCTACCTTTCAAAGATGTATGACTGCTATATTCTCTGACTTTTGTGAAAAGATTGTTGAGGTTTTCATGGATGACTTTTCTGTTTATGGGAAGTCTTTTGATGATTGTTTAAGCAATCTTGATCGAGTTTTGCAGAGATGTGAACAAACAAATCTTGTCTTGAATTGGGAGAAGTGCCACTTTATGGTTAATGAAGGCATTGTCTTGGGTCATAAAATTTCTGAAAGAGGTATTGAAGTGGACAAAGCTAAGGTTGATGCAATTGAGAAAATGCCATGTCCTAAAGATATAAAAGGTATTCGTAGTTTCTTAGGTCATGCTGGTTTCTATAGGAGATTTATCAAAGACTTTTCTAAAATTTCTAGGCCTCTTACTAGTCTCTTGCAAAAGGATATTCCTTTTGTTTTTGATGATGATTGTTTAGAAGCCTTTGAAACACTCAAGAAAGCCTTAATTTTGCACCTATTGTTCAACCACCTGATTGGAACTTGCCTTTTGAAATTATGTGTGATGCTAGTGATTATGTTGTTGGTGTTTCTAGGACAAAGAGTTGATAAGAAACTTAAATGTTATTCATTATGCTAGTAAAACTCTAGACAGTGCTCAAAAAACTATGCTACTACTGAAAAAGAATTCTTAGCAGTGGTGTTTGCTTGTGATGACAAGTTTAGACCTTATATTGTTGATTCCAAAGTAATTATTCACACAGGCCATGCTGTTATTAAGTATTGATGTCTACTACACAACCTTCTTCTTGTAGACGTTGTTGGGCCTCCAAGTGCAGAGGTTTGTAGGATAGTAGCAAATTTCCCTCAAGTGGATGACCTAAGGTTTATCAATCCGTGGGAGGCGTAGGATGAAGATGGTCTCTCTCAAGCAACCCTGCAACCAAATAACAAAGAGTCTCTTGTGTCCCCAACACACCCAATACAATGGTAAATTGTATAGGTGCACTAGTTCGGCGAAGAGATGGTGATACAAGTGGAATATGGATGATAGATACATAGGTTTTTGTAATCTGAAATATAAAAACAGCAAGGTAACTAATGGTAAAAGTGAGCACAAACGGTATTGCAATGCTGGTAAACAAGGCCTAGGGTTCATACTTCCACTAGTGCAAGTTCTCTCAACAATAATAACACAATTGGATCATATAACTATCACTCAACATGCAACAAAGAGTCACTCCAAAGTCACTAATAGTGGAGAACAAACGAAGATATTATTGTAGGGTACGAAACCACCTCAAAGTATCCTTTTTGATCGATTGAGGGAGTCCTGGATTAGGGGGTCTCCGGATAGCCGGACTATCTCCATTGGCCGGACTGTTAGACTATGAAGATACAAGATTGAAGACTTTGTCTCGTGTCCGGATGGGACTCTACTTGGTGTGGAAGGCAAGCTAGGCAATACGTATATGGATATCTCCTCCTTTGTAACCGACCTTGTGTAACCCTAACCCTCTCCGGTGTCTATATAAACCGAAGGGTTTTAGTCCATAGGACAACAATCACAACATACAATCATACCATAGGCTAGCTTCTAGGGTTTAGCATCTCCGATCTCGTGGTAGATCTACTCTTGTAACACCCATATCATCAATATCAATCAAGCAGGACGTAGGGTTTTACCTCCATCAAGAGGGCACGAACCTGGGTAAAACTTCATGTCCCTTGCCTCCTGTTACCATTCGGCCTAGACGCACAGTTCGGGACCCCCTACCCGAGATCCGTCGGTTTTGACACCGACATTGGTGCTTTCATTGAGAGTTCCTCTGTGTCGTCGCCGTTAGGCTTGATGGCTCCTACTATCATCGATAGCGATGCGGTCCAGGGTGAGACTTTTCTCCCCGGACAGATCTTCGTATTCGGCGGCTTTGCACTGCGGGCTAATTCACTTGGCCATCTGGAGTAGATTGAAAGCTACGCCCCTGGCCATCAGGTCAGGTTTGGAAGTTTAAACTACATGGCCGACATCCGCGGAGACTTGATCTTCGACGGATTCGAGCCACAGCCGGGCGCGCCGCACTGTCACGATGGGTATGACCTAGCTCTGCCGCCGAATAGTACCCCAGAGGTCGCGCCCGCATCAGCTCCGATCCTTAGCCCGGAGCCCACTGCACCAATCAAGGACGGGTGGTTAGACACCGCCTCAGGGGCTGCAGTCTCAACGGCGATCGAGCCAAACACCAGCCTAACCCTCTGCGCAGCCCGTGACTCCAAGGTGCTCGGACTCTTTTCCGGACTCCGAACCATCCGCGCCCCTGCCAATCGAATCCGATTGGGCGCCGATCATGGAATTCAAGCCGCAGATATCTTTCAGCACACGCCCTTCGGCGACATTCTGAATTCACTAAGGTCTCTCTATTTGTCAGAGAGCCCTAGCCGGACTATGGCCAACGGATTGGGATGTGGACGACGAAGATTCGACGCCCACCCACCACCCACTTAGTAGCCACTGTCGATGATTTAACCGACATGCTCGACTTCGACTCCGAAGACATCGACGGTATGGACGACGATGTAGGAGACGAACATGAACCAGCGCCTATAGGGCACTGGAAAGCCACCTCGTCATATGACATATACATGGTGGATACACCCAACGAAGGCAATGGCGACGAGATAGCAGAGGATGACCCCTCCAAGAAGCAACCCAAGAGCCGACGTCAGCGGCGCCGCTCTAAGTCCCGCCAAAGCAAAAGTGGTGATACCGGCACAGGAGATAATAACACTCCGGATAGTGCCGAAGACAACAACAATCCCCTCTAGCAAGATTTAGAGCAGGAGTATGAAGGAGCCAGCTCTCCTGAGAGAGAGGCAAACGGAGAGGAGGAGGATGACAATTACATGCCCCCCTCCGAAGACGAGGCAAGCCTCGACGACGGTGAATTCGCCGTACCAGAGGATCCCGTCGAACAAGAGCGCTTCAAGCGCCGGCTTATGGCCACGGTAAATAGCCTGAAGAAAAAGCAGCAGCAGCTTCAAGCTGATCAAGATCTGCTAGCTGACAGATGGACTGAAGTCCTCGCGGCCGAGGAATATAAACTTGAGCGCCCCTCCAAGAATTACCCAAAGTGCAGGTTACTACCCCGACTGGAGGAAGAAGCGTACGATACGGCTGATCGGCCACCTCGTGGCCGCGATAGAGAGGCATTCCAGCCAAAAGCTCAGCCTCCACCCCGACGCCATTCAAATAAAAAGGCATGGGGAGATATGCCAGACCTGTGAGACATATTGGAGGACAAAGCAAAGCATGCAAGATCGATCTGCGGATCACGACGGCGCATCACTCTACGAGACGATAAACATCACGCCGGATACAGTAAAAGCAAAAACGGTCGGGCCGAACACAGCAGGCAAGACCATTCGAGCCGCGTCGCGATATAGCCCAATACAGAGGCGCCGCACACCCCTTATGCTTCACAGACGAAGTAATGGAACATCAATTCCCAGAAGGTTTCAAACCTGTAAATATTGAATCATAGGACCTTGAAGTAGATGTGTCTAGGGGGGGGGGAATTAGACACTTAATGCTAAAGTTGCAGTTTTTAAGCTTTTTCGGTTTAAGTGGAGTTTAGGCACAATTTCAACATTCACAATACATATCAAGCAAGCATGCAAAGAGTATATAGGCAGCGGAAAGTAAAACATGCAACTTGCAAGAATGTAAAGGGAAGGGTTTGGAGAATTCAAACGCAATTGGAGACACAGATGTTTTTCCCATGGTTCGGATAGGTGGTGCTATCCTACATCCACGTTGATGGAGACTTCAACCCACGAAGGGTAACGGTTGCGCGAGTCCACGGAGGGCTCCACCCACGAAGGGTCCACGAAGAAGCAACCTTGTCTATCCCACCATGGCCATCGCCCACGAAGGACTTGCCTCACTAGCGGTAGATCTTCACGAAGTAGGCGATCTCCTTGCCCTTACAAACTCCTTGGTTCAACTCCACAATCTTGTCGGAGGCTCCCAAGTGACACCTAGCCAATCTAGGAGACACCACTCTCCAAGAAGTAACAAATGGTGTGTTGATGATGAACTCCTTGCTCTTGTGCTTCAAATGATAGTCTCCCCAACACTCAACTCTCTCTCACAGGATTTGGATTTGGTGGAAAGAAGATTTGAGTGGAAAGCAACTTGGGGAAGGCTAGAGATCAAGATTCATGTGGTAGGAATGGAATATCTTGGCCTCAACACATGAGTAGGTGGTTCTCTCTCAGAACATATGAGTTGGAGTGTAGATGTGTTCTGATGGCTCTCTCCACGAGTGAAGAGGAGGTGGAGGGGTATATATAGCCTCCACACAAAATCCAACCGTTACACACAATTTACCAATCTCGGTGGGACCGAATCAACAAACTCGGTCGGACCGAAATAGTAAACCTAGTGACCGTTAGAGATTTTCGGTGGGACTGACATGCAACCCGGTAGGACCGATATGGTTAGGGTTAGGGCATAACGTAATCTCGGTGAGACCGATTGCACAAACTCGGTGAGACCGATTTGGTAATAAGCTAACCAGAGGGTTGGTCAGGCAAACTCAGTGGGACCGATTACACAAACTCGGTGAGACCGATTTTGGTAATGAGCATACACAGTGAGTTTGCATTGTAACCTCGGTAGTACCGATTGCACAAGATCGGTGAGACCGATTTTGGCAATGGACATACACAGTGAGATTACAATCCCATCTCGGTGAGATCGAGATCCCTATCGGTAGAACCGATTTGCTAGGGTTTGGCAATGGCTATGACAAGTGAAACTCGGTGGCGCCGGATAGAAATAATTGGTAGGTCCGAGTTTGGCTTAGGTTTAGGTCATATGTGGAAGTGGGAAAGTAGCTGAGGATTTTGGAGCATATCATTAAGGACTTGAAGCAAGAGGCTCATTAAGCAACACCTCATCCCTCCTTGATAGTATTGGCTTTTCCTATGGACTCAATGTGATCTTGGATCACCAAAATGTAAAATGAAGAGTCTTGAGCTTTAAGCTTTAGCCAATCCTTTATCCTTAGCATCTTGGAGAATTTCCCACAACCTTTAGTCCATGCCACTCCATTGTTGAACTTATCTGAAACATACTAGATAGAAACGTTAGTCCAACAAGAGATATGTTGTCATTAATTACCAAAACCACCTAGGGAGCACTTGTGCTTTCAATCTCCCCCTTTTTGGTAATTGATGGCAACATACATCAAAGCTTTAGATAAAGATCTAAAGAACAGCAAGTAAAGCTTTGGAAGGACATGTAACAAGCATAGGCTTCCCCTACATGTATGCACTCATGTAAATGTGAAATATAGAGGCATGTGAGAGCATAACCATGACAGAGTAGGCAATGTGTTACATGTATCTTGGCCATATGCATCAGAGCAAAAGATTATCAAGGAAAATACCTTCATGCTCATGAGTCTTTCTTGCAAACAGTATGTACATAAGCAAGAATTCCTCATACTCATGATTTTGATGCATACACTTACCTTGTAGTCTTTAGCCGGCTTAGGATGGAATGAACCTGCACAAACAAGGTTAGATAACACAGGTACCTCCACTAGCCAGAGCAAACCAAAGAAGCCACAAGAGTACCAAGACTGGGATGATATGTAGAGAGTGAGTACAAGGTACCACAATGGATTCAACATGTCCCCAAGAGTAAAGATATGCAATGAATTTGACTGATTTCTTTCCCTTAGGTGTCTTGCTCCCCCTGAATCTTACATGGGATATTGGGAGAAGATAGGGAACAGAAAATCAGAGCTGAAAGATACAAATGGATAGAACTTAATGCAAATAAGCACATATGAACATGTCTTTCCCCCAAAAATACATGTGACATCTCTCCTCTTGA
The DNA here is from genome assembly GCF_003073215.2 of Triticum urartu. Classification (NCBI taxonomy): domain Eukaryota; kingdom Viridiplantae; phylum Streptophyta; class Magnoliopsida; order Poales; family Poaceae; genus Triticum; species Triticum urartu. Next base: position 566,499,465 of record NC_053022.1, on the reverse strand, counting down.
ACATCAAGCATCTAGGATCCTTGAGTATTCTCTCCCCCTGGAAATCTCTTTCTCCCCCTTAATACTTTCTCCCTTGTAGGTGATAAGCTTTGATGTGATCTCTCTCTCCCCCTTTGACATCAATTTCCAAGAAGGGCTTTCTGGAATCCGTCGTATAGGTTTGGTCCTTGAGACTCATCACAAAGCAATGGATAAAACTGTGATGCTTGTAGAGGACAAGATTCATTGAGTAGAGCTGGATCAGAAGAAATATAGAACAAGTGGCAAACTGTTTTTCCTGTTGTGAAGTCGGTGGCACCGAGTGGCATGTTTCGGTGGGGTCGAAAAGATTCGGTTGGACCGAAAACTACAAGTCGGTGAAACCGAGTTCAACACAGAGAAAAACACTTGTCACCTCAGCTCACTAAACATGTAGGATCCCACAAAGATTTGCAATGAATTATCTGAAGGATTTGCAAGGAATTGAATGTAGAAAATGCAGAACAAAAACAAAAAGAAAAGAGAAGAAACTGAAAGATCTAGATGAATTTTTTTAAAAAAAATAGAAAGAAAATAAATATGCATGAGACAAATACAATAACACAGAAAAGAACACAAGAGAACTTCATCTAGAGTTGGGCGGTGACATAGTCACCTATGTTAGAGTATATTGACTTAGGAGTCAAGTGAGAACACTTGATCATAGGTCATACTCATCGTTTAAGCTCAAAATGGGGTTACCATTTTTCATTTAAGCATCTTGATGTATTCACATCTTGTTGAGTTGCTTTGACTCATGTCTTGGAGTAAAGCTTCTCTAAGATGGAATAACATACCTTGGGTGGTGGTGTGGTTCTTGCTCATGTAGTTGAACTTGTGTGGGTGCTCAAGGTTGATGTAGCTCATCAAGAGTTGGGAGCACCACTTGGAGTTTGAGTTCATCTACCTACATGGGTTAGTTCTTGCAAGGAAGAGCACTTGTGTATCCAAAAATGACAATCATGAAGCTCAACATAGAATTTGTCAAAGGATATGTTTGAATGGTTTTGTGCTTCCTTGTCTTCAACCAACATTGTGTAGATACTTGGTGATGTAGAGATTGCTCAAGATGTGAGTGAGTCGCAATCTCATGGAATTAGATTCAATCAAGCACCTACATGGGTTAGACAACATGCAAGGTACAAATATATCCAAGACATAAGATAGTCATCATAAGAGATATATCATGGATTAGTCATAAGCTCATGTCTTGCATGTATCCAATGGAGTTCCTACTCCAAGTTCGAAGCATTAATAATGTTCAATTCACCTCTCAACCTGCAAAATACTTTCTCATCAAGAGGTTTAGTAAATATATCCGCTAATTGCTTATCGGCGCGAACATGCTTAAGATCAATGTCACCCTTAGCAACATGGTCTCGAATGAAATGATGACGAACTTCAATATGCTTAGTTCGAGAATATTGTACAGGATTATGACCAATTTTGATAGCACTTTCATTGTCACAAAGTAGTGGAACATGTTTCACATAGATCCCATAATCTTTAAGAGTTTGGGTCATCCAAAGTAATTGAGCACAACATGAACCAGCGGCAATGTATTCCGCTTCGGCGGTGGATAAGGATACCGAGTTTTGTTTCTTGGAAGACCAAGACACAAGAGATCTACCAAGAAATTGACAAGTACCCGAAGTGGACTTTCTATCAACCTTGTCTCCGGCATAATCCGAGTCGGAATAGCCAACAAGATCAAAAGAAGACCTCTTAGGATACCAAATGCCAAAGTTTGGTGTATGAATTAAGTATCTCACTATCTTTTTCACGGCCTTAAGATGACATTCTTTAGGAGCATCTTGATAACGTGCACACATGCACACACTTAGCATAATGTCGGGACGTGAAGCACATAGGTATAACAAAGAACCAATCATAGAGCGATAAACCTTTTGATCAACCGGTTCACCATCTTTGGTCAAATCAAGATGTCCACTAGTAGGCATGGGTGTAGGCATACCTTTGCATTCTTGCATATTGAACTTCTTGAATAAGTCCTTGGTGTAGTTCGTTTGAGAGACAAATGTACCTTCCTTAGTTTGCTTGATTTGCAAACCGAGAAAGAATTTGAGTTCACTCATCATAGACATCTCAAACTTCTCTGACATTAGCTTTCCAAACTTTTCACTAAAGAGAGGGTTAGTTGAACCAAATATGATATCATCAACATAAATTTGGCATACAAATAGTTCTCCATTAACCCTTTTAGTAAAAAGAGTAGAATCAATTTTACCAATTTCAAAACCACTTGCAATAAGGAACTTGGTCAAGCATTTATACCATGCTCTAGGAGCTTGTTTAAGACCATAAAGAGCTTTGTGAAGTTTGTAAACATGATTTGGTTTCTTAGGATTGATAAAGCCGGGAGGTTGTTTGACATAAACTTCCTCCTCTATTTCACCATTTAGAAAAGCACTTTTAATGTCCATTTGGTACAAGGTGATATTATGGTGATTAGCATAGGCAAGTAAGATGCGAATGGACTCAAGTCTAGCAACGGGAGCATATGTCTCACCATAGTCCATACCTTCGACTTGTGTGTGCCCTTGGGCGACGAGACGTGCTTTGTTGCGAACCACTTGTCCATCTTCATCTTGCTTGTTGCGAAACACCCATTTGGTACCAATGATGTTGTGGTTGTTGTCGGGCTTCTCAACCAATGTCCAAACTTGGTTTCTCTCAAAGTTGTGTAGCTCTTCATGCATAGCGTTTATCCAATCCGGATCTTCCAATGCTTCTTCAACCTTCATAGGTTCAATGCTAGACATGAATGAATAGTTTTCACAAAAGTTAGCTAAACGAGTTTTTGAGCGAGTGATTCTCCCGGTTTGAATATCATTGTAGATTTGCTCGACGGGATGATCTTTGGCAATTCTTGCTCGAACTCGTGAGAGCTTTTGCTTGGGTCTTCGTTGAACATCTTCTTCATCTTGTTCTTCTTCTTGGCCTTCTTCATTGTTGACGTTGTCGTTCTCTTGTCGTGGTGGAGAAGGAGGTTGTTGATGTTCGTCTTGATGCATTTCCTCGTCTTCTTCATCTTGGTGTGTCCCACTTGTGGATGCTTCTGTATCAATTCTTGGTTCACCTTGTCGTGAAGTAGAAGCTTCCACTTGGACGGACGAGGTACTCTCCTTCACCTCCGTTGGACGAATTTTGCCAATAGACAAGTCTTGGATTGCTTCTGAAGGGTCTTTGTCTCCTACATCGATTGGCAATTGCTCTACTTGCGAGCCATTAGATTCATCAAACTTCACATCTACCATCTCTTCAACCTTTCGGGTGAAATTGTTGTAGACACGGTAAGTGTGAGAGTTTGAGCCATAACCAAGTAGAAAACCTTCATGAGATTTAGGAGCAAACTTTGAACGACGATGCTTGTCAAGAATGTAGCACTTTGAGCCGAATACTCAAAAGTATCCAACTTGGGGTTTGTTACCGGTGAGGAGCTCGTATGCCGTCTTGCTGAGTAGCTTGTGAAGATACAAGCGATTTGTTGCATGACAAGCTGTCTCAACCGCTTCTGCCCAAAAGTGCTTCGGCATCTTGTACTCATCAAGCATCGTTCTCGCCATTTCGATGAGTGTCCGGTTCTTCCTCTCAACAACTCCATTTTGTTGAGGTGTGTACGTAGCCGAGAACTCGTGTGAAATCCCTTCTTCGTCAAGAAAGGTGTCCACATTTGCGTTCTTGAACTCCGTTCTGTTGTCACTCCGAACCTTCTTGATCTTCACGTCAAACTGATTTTGGGCCTTCCTAGCGAAGTTTTTGAAGATCTTCTGGACCTGCGACTTGTCATCAAGAAAGAACACCCACGTAAATCTTGAAAAATCATCAACTATAACTAGACCAAAAGAATTTCCACCGAGACTCTTGTAGGCGTTGGGACCAAAAAGATCCATATGAAGTAGCTCGAGTGGCCTCCTTGTGGTCATGATGTTCTTCACGGGATGCCTTCCTCCAACCTGTTTACCTGCTTGACAAGCACTGCAAAGTCTATCCTTATCAAATATGACATCGTTAACTCCAAGGATATGATTTCCTTTAATAAGCTTGTTAAGGTTTCTCATGCCAACGTGACCTAGTCGTCTATGCCACAACCAACCTTTTGAGGATTTAGCAATAAAGCAAGTTTTAGGTTGTGCCTTTTTAGAGAAACCGACAATGTAAAGATCACCTCTACGTATACCAGTAAAGACCATTTTATGATCGTCTCGACGAAACACTTGGCAATCTACCTCAGTAAATAGGACATTCAAACCGAAATCAGCAAGTCTAGATACTGAAAGTAAGTTGTAGCCGAGAGATTCAACGAGCATGACATTTTGAATGGAACTATCATGTGAGATGGCCACCTTACCAAGGCCAACCACTTTACCCTTTGAATTATCACCAAAGGTGACATATTTTTTAGGGCCGTCATTTTCAGCAAGCTCACTGAACATCTCTTCATCTCCGGTCATATGATCAGTACATCCACTATCAAGAACCCATTCCTTTCCTCCTGACACATATCCCCGAAGATTTGCCATAAGACCAAAATGTCTCATTGCATCATCAAGATCGAAGTCACTATCATCATCATCATCATCATAGTATCCATGTTCACCATGATCTTGTGACTCATCATTTCCTAGAGAGGGTAATTCATTAGATAAATGATCATCAAAGTGGTCACCTTTATGAATTCTTATAGCTTCAGATATAATGATTCCAACATCTCCTTTAGCACGCTTGAGATTGGTAAGCTCAAATAGACAATCACCAAAACTAGGATCACTAGAGTTCATCTTACTCAAGGCAATAGATTTAAGGAGAATTTCATCCAAATTTTTCAAGGAATAATCGGGAAATCGTTCCTCAAGAAATTTCCATATAGTATAGGCACAATTAAGAGTAGGCAAACTAGCAATCAAATTTTTGGGCAATCCTCTAATGATGAGCTCAATAGTTCTAAGATTGCGAATTATGTCGATATCTTCATCTAGGGTAGGATGCAAAGGATCAATATGAGGTGCACAAGGGCTAGCAATATACTTGTTCAAATGATATTGATTGAAAATTACAAGCATCTCATTTTTCCACTCATGAAAATACTCTCCATCAAGAATAGGCATTCTATGTCTAAGACTCCCTAAAGTAGACACATCCATCTTCCTCCAATGGTGATTAAACCAAGGCAATGGAAACCAAAGCTCTGATACCACTTGTAGGACCTTGAAGTAGATGTGTCTAGAGGGGGGGTGATTAGACACTTAATGTTAAAGTTGCAGTTTTTAAGCTTTTTCGGTTTAAGTGGAGTTTAGGCACAATTTCAACATTCACAATACATATCAAGCAAGCATGCAAAGAGTATATAGGCAGCGGAAAGTAAAACATGCAACTTGCAAGAATGTAAAGGGAAGGGTTTGGAGAATTCAAACGCAATTGGAGACACAGATGTTTTTCCCATGGTTCGGATAGGTGGTGCTATCCTACATCCACGTTGATGGAGACTTCAACCCACGAAGGGTAACGGTTGCGCGAGTCCACGGAGGGCTCCACCCACGAAGGGTCCATGAAGAAGCAACCTTGTCTATCCCACCATGGCCATCGCCCACGAAGGACTTGCCTCACTAGCGGTAGATCTTCACGAAGTAGGCGATCTCCTTGCCCTTACAAACTCCTTGGTTCAACTCCACAATCTTGTCGGAGGCTCCCAAGTGACACCTAGCCAATCTAGGAGACACCACTCTCCAAGAAGTAACAAATGGTGTGTTGATGATGAACTCCTTGCTCTTGTGCTTCAAATGATAGTCTCCCCAACACTCAACTCTCTCTCACAGGATTTGGATTTGGTGGAAAGAAGATTTGAGTGGAAAGCAACTTGGGGAAGGCTAGAGATCAAGATTCATGTGGTAGGAATGGAATATCTTGGCCTCAACACATGAGTAGGTGGTTCTCTCTCAGAACATATGAGTTGGAGTGTAGATGTGTTCTGATGGCTCTCTCCACGAGTGAAGAGGAGGTGGAGGGGTATATATAGCCTCCACACAAAATCCAACCGTTACACACAATTTACCAATCTCGGTGGGACCGAATCAACAAACTCGGTCGGACCGAAATAGTAAACCTAGTGACCGTTAGAGATTTTCGGTGGGACTGACATGCAACCCGGTAGGACCGATATGGTTAGGGTTAGGGCATAACGTAATCTCGGTGAGACCGATTGCACAAACTCGGTGAGACCGATTTGGTAATAAGCTAACCAGAGGGTTCGTCAGGCAAACTCGGTGGGACCGATTACACAAACTCGGTGAGACCGATTTTGGTAATGAGCATACACAGTGAGTTTGCATTGTAACCTCGGTAGTACCGATTGCACAAGATCGGTGAGACCGATTTTGGCAATGGACATACACAGTGAGATTACAATCCCATCTCGGTGA
>NC_053022.1:566428397-566492007 GCF_003073215.2 Triticum urartu | reverse complement strand
TACGTTGTGACGTTTGGTAGCACCCAAAGTGTTCCTCCGGCAAACGGGAGTTGCATAATCTCATAGTCATAGGAACATGTATAAGTTATGAAGAAAGCAATAGCAACATACTAAACGATCGGGTGCTAAGCTAATGGAATGGGTCATGTCAATCAGATCATTCAACTAATGATGTGACCTCGTTAATCAAATAACAACTCATTGTTCATGGTCAGGAAACATAACCATCTTTGATTAACGAGCTAGTCAAGTAGAGGCATACTAGTGACACTTTGTTTGTCTATGTATTCACACATGTATTATGTTTCCGGTTAATACAATTCTAGCATGAATAATAAACATTTATCATGATCATAAGGAAATAAATAATAGCTTTATTATTGCCTCTAGGGCATATTTCCTTCAATTGGCACGTAATGGGGCGGTGCCATATTGCCGTGAAGAGGCGCCGTCACCGGAGGCTGGACTGGGCCTCCCACTCCGGATGTCATAAACTGATTTGCACCTGGCGGGTTACTTGGGCCGGCCCCAGGTGTAGCAAAGAGATTCCAAGGATCATAAATCTGAGGTAAATGGGACTGAGTTTTCTGATGTCTCCTCCTCATTACCTCATTAGATGCGTTTAAGATCAACGTGAGCTGCAAGTCCTCTGCCTGAAGTTGATGCGCCCGCACGTACAAAGTCGCCCGCTCTGTTGCTAATCTAGCGTCTTCAGCTGCTAAGATTTCCTTGGCCCGGGCGATCTCGTCGCGAACCTGTGCCACCTCTGCCTCATGCTCAGATTGGTTCGCAGGGATGACTGTAACAGTTAACAAAGCAGTAAGCTTATCCATGAGATCCATCAGCACCTGAGCCGGTGAGCGCACAGGGCCTCCTGCCCCGGCTGCTCCTAACCTGAACGTTATCGCCGCTGAGGCCGTAGAATTTTGGCTGGGTTGAGTACCAGCCATGAAGACTCCTGCCCAGTTTGGCGACTCTGAGGGGTCCGGAATAGTGCTGCCATCGAAACAGCCCCCAAGCACACCATCCTGAACTTGATACAGCGAATCTATTGAGCCGGCGGACGAATCACCGTCAGAGAGGACGGCCGGCTCACCATCACCTTCAGATCCTTCAGGAAGTTCACCTTCGTGGATGCAACCCACAAAGGCATGCTTCACGACGGGTTGAGCTCGGGCGGGTTTCACACGCTGAGCCGTCTCGATGAGGTCGGTGCAGCTGTCCGGCTCAGGGCCCGGCTCACCAATCCGGCCGATGAAGACGTGAATTCCGCCAAAGGGGACCCGGTATCCGTACTCAATTGAGCCGGCGTCGAGGCCCCAGCCTTCGTCGTCGATGTAGATCTTGCCGCGATGACTCTTGGTCATCCGGCCAACTGCGTATCCCTTGAGCCCTTCGAAGCTGCCCTTCAAGAACTCAAATCCACCGTGCGCCCGCCCCATGGTGGGTGCCAACTGTCGTGGAATTTTCACGGCAGATGTCCTCTTGCAAGGACTTAATCGTGGAGCCATCGCAGCTAGGAAGCTTGAAGGGGTTAATCGGGACAAAGAACACGCGAGGTTTATACTAGTTCAGCCCCTTACGGTGAAGGAAGGCCTACGTCTAGTTGGGTTGGAATTGCTTGAGGTTTTGATCACTAGGGAGCGAGATACGCTATACCCGGTTCTCGCTTTGTTGTTTCTTACCCTAAGCCGCCAGCGGGTCGTCCCCTTATATACACAGGTCGACGCCCTACGGCTTACAGAGTCCCGGCCGGCTCATAAGCAGTGTCCGGCTCGGTGACTAGTTACTTCTACCTTACAATACAAGTCACGCCCTCATGGCGGTTTATCACCGTGGGCCATAAATCGCCTATGGGCCTTTAGACCCTTTACTGAACCGCCATCTTCACGTCTTGGTCTTGGGCTTCAGATGGGATTCTCTTTGCATAATCCGGCCCCTCCTGGGCAGCTTACAAAAATAGTTATATCCCCAACAACTTCACTCTGAAATTCTTTGAACTTTTCAAATGTTCCAGATTTATGTTTCATTAAGAAGATATACCCATATCTGCTCAAATCATCTGTGAAGGTGAGAAAATAACGATACCCGCCGCGAGCCTCAACTTTCATCGGACCACATACATCAGTATGTATGATCTCCAACAAATCTGTTGTTCTCTCCATTGTACCGGAGAACGGTGTTTTAGTCATCTTGCCCATGAGGCATGGCTCGCAAGTACCAAGTGATTCATAATCAAGTGATTCCAAAAGTCCATTAGTATGGAGTTTCTTCATGCGCTTTACACCAATATGACCTAAACGGCAGTGCCACAAATAAGTTGCACTATCATTATCAACTCTGCATCTTTTGGCTTCAATATTATGAATATGTGTATCACTACTATCGAGATTCAACAAAAATAGACCACTCTTCAAGGGTGCATGACCATAAAAGATATTACTCATATAAATAGAACAACCATTATTCTCTGATTTAAATGAATAACCGTCTCGCATCAAACAAGATCCAGATATAATGTTCATGCTCAACGCTGGCACCAAATAACAATTATTTAGGTCTAAAACTAATCCCGGAGGTAGATGTAGAGGTAGCGTGCCGACTGCGATTACTTCAACTTTGGAACCATTTCCCATGCGCATCGTCACCTCGTCCTTAGCCAATCTTCGCTTAATTCGTAGTCCCTGTTTCGAGTTGCAAATATTAACAACATAACCGGTATCAAATACCCAGGTACTACTGCGAGCATTAGTAAGGTACACATCAATAACATGTATATCACATATACCTTTGTTCACCTTGCCATCCTTCTTATCCGCCAAATACTTGGGGCAGTTCCGCTTCCAGTGACCAGTCTGCTTGCAGTAGAAGCACTCAGTCTCAGGCTTAGGTCCAGACTTTGGTTTCTTCTCTTGAGCAGCAACTTGTTTGTTGTTCTTTTTGAAGTTCTCCTTCTTCTTCCCTTTGCCCTTTTTTCTTGAAACTGGTGGTATTGTTGACCATCAACACTTGATGATGTTTCTCGATTTCTACCTCCGCAGCCTTTAGCATTGCAAAGAGCTCGGGAATTGTCTTATTCATCCCTTGCATATTATAGTTCATCAGGAAGCTCTTGTAGCTTGGTGACAGTGATTGAAGAATTCTTTCAATGACACTATCATCCGGAAGATTAACTCCCAGTTGAATTAAGTGATTGTTATACCCAGACATTTTGAGTATATGTTCACTGACAGAACTATTCTCCTCCATCTTGCAGCTGTAGAACTTATTGGAGACTTCATATCTCTCAATCCGGGCATTTGCTTTAAAATATTAACTTCAACTCCTGAAACATCTCATATGCTTCATGACGTTCAAAATGTCGTTGAAGTCCCGGTTCTAAGCCGCAAAGCATGGCACACTAAACTATCGAGTAGTCATCAGCTTTGCTCTGCCAAACGTTCATAACATCTGGTGTTGCTCCTACAGCTGGTCTGGCACCTAGAGGTGCTTCCAGGATGTAATTCTTCTGTGCAGCAATGAGGATAATCCTTAAGTTACGGACCCAGTCCGTGTAATTGCTACCATCATCTTTCAACTTTGCTTTCTCAAGGAACGCATTAAAATTCAACGGAAGAACAACATGGGCCATCTATCTACAACAACATAGACAAGCAATATACTATCAGGTACTAAGTTCATGATAAATTTAAGTTCAATTAATCATATTACTTAAGAAGTCCCACTTAGATAGACATCCCTCTAATCATCTAAGTGATCACGTGATCCAAATCAACTAAACCATGTCCGATCATCACGTGAGACGGAGTAGTTTCAATGGTGAACATCATTATGTTGATCATATCTACTATATGATTCATGCTCGACCTTTCGGTCTCAGTGTTCCGAGGCCATATCTGTATATGCTAGGCTCGTCAAGTTTAACCTGAGTATTCCGCGTGTGCAACTGTTTTGCACCAGTTGTATGTGAATGTAGAGCTTATCACACCCGATCATCACGTGGTGTCTCAGCATGAAGAACTTTCGCAGCGGTGCATACTCAGGGAGAACACTTATACCTTGAAATTTAATGAGAGATCATCTTATAATGCTACCGTCGATCTAAGAAAAATAAGATGCATAAAAGATAAACATCACATGCAATCAATATAAGTGATATGATATGGCCATCATCATTTTGTGCTTGTGATCTCCATCTCCGAAGCACCGTCATGATCACCATCGTCACCGGCGTGACACCTTGATCTCCATCGTAGAATCCTTGTCGTCTCGCCAACTATTGCTTCTACGACTATCGCTCCCACTTAGTGATAAAGTAAAGCAATTACAGGGCGATTGCATTGCATACAATAAAGCGACAACCATATGACTCCTGCCAGTTGTCGATAACTCGGTTACAAAACATGATCATCTCATACAATAAAATATAGTATCATGCCTTGACCATATCACATCATAACATGCCCTGCAAAAACCAGTTAGACGTCCTCTACTTTGTTGTTGCAAGTTTTACGTGGCTGCTACGGGCTGAGTAAGAACCGTTCTTACCTACGCATCAAAAACCACAATGATAGTTCGTCAAGTTAGTGTTGTTTTAACCTTCTCAAGGAACGGGCGTAGCCAGTGGCGGAGCTAGGAAAATTGTATGACAGGGGCCGACTAAAGAGCACAACACTTTTGTACAGAAATTTTTGCAAAAAAATGAAACAAACAAAGTGTCAAAATATACTTCATTAATTATACCACCATTCATTGTCGACAGCAAAAGGATGTACACTTCTCAAATTGGTCATCGCCCAAAAGAAAAATCTAGACAACAAAAGATAGACGAACTAACTAGTTTTAGGTAAATGGCACTCGACGTGACGATTCATCGAACTCATCTATAATTGCATTTGTTGATATTCCAGCCGCAATTTCCTTTTCAATATAAATTACGAGGCAATCCCTTAGAAATCCATCTTCCATTTTAGTCCGAAGCCTTGTCTTCACAAGTTTCATGGCAGAAAATGCACGTTCTGTCGTTGCCGTTGAAACCGGTAGAGTAAGAACAAGTGGAATCAGTCTGTTCATGAAGAAATAGTTAGTACAGTACTAATACCAACTAATACATAATCCACGGAGGGAAAATCAACTAATAGAAGAGGAGAAATTATATACCTATCAATCAAATGATATTCATCCGATTTCCTGGTTGTTGCAAGTTGTTGACAAAGTTCTGATATACTTGTCAAATTTTGAAACTTTGGGTTAGTGGGTACAACATTTTCATAATGTCGCAACTGACACCTTAGATTGTTCCTTTCTTGTTCTTCAAAATCAGCTGGATAGAATTTTGATGCTAGAGAACATATATTATCAATGTTAAATGATCTGAATGAATTACTAGGGTCCAAGGAGGTGCACAAAATTAGAAGCTCTGTTGCTTGTTTGTTGAATCTACAATTCAACTCTTGTGCTTGCTGATCAACGACAACCATGAAAACGTCACACCAGTAATGATGCTCAACTGTAGTCTCATCATCCGCACGTGAGTTAATGAAATCCACATAGAGGTCATCGAAATGTGGTGTTGGAACTCCATGTTTCCCACAAAATGAAAGCATATCGGCTTTAAGCTTGTTCCAACCATTATCTCTTAGTTCCTGAATCAACACTTTTGTAGTTTTAACATCATCCATGGCATTCACAATATCTTGAGATTTTTGTTGCAACTTTTTGCATAGCAAGTCTGTGACTCCCATAAGTTCTTTCATGACATGAAGAACAAATATGAAGTCAAAAGACATCATCAACTTAACAGCACCATAAGCCTTTGCTCGTGCTGAAGGTGAGGTACCTGAACCTTTGGCAGTAGCAATGCTTTTAAGTACCAAGAATGTAGGTTTGTATAGTTTCAAAAGGTTGCAGATAGAAGCATAGTGAGAACTCCACCTAGTGTCACAAGGCCGCTGCAAAGTTCCTACTTGATTAGCCCCACTTCTGGTTTCAAGCTCACTAAGCTCAATTAGATGCTCCATTTCAGTCACTTGATTAACTTGCAGCTCATCATTTCTCTTGCTCGAAGACACAACCATGTTGACAACAAGAGCAAGATGATCGAAAAAGGTGTGAACATCGGCTACTTCTTTAGATGCAGCAACAAGAGCAAGCTGCAATTGATGAGCAAAATAGTGAATGTAATATGCGTAAGGACACTCTTCCATGAACTTGGCTTGTAGACCATTCCACTCTCCACGCATGTTACTAGCACCATCATACCCCTGTCCACGAATATTGTTCACAACTAATCCATGTTGAGCCAAAACAGAAGATAACTTCTCTTTTAGAGTAGTTGAAGATGTATCGGAGACATGAACAATATCAAGAAAACGTTCACGAGTGAAACCAGGTTTGTCCACAAAACGAATAACCACTGTCATTTGCTCTCTTTTGGATTCATCTCTTGACTCGTCTACAAGCAAGCAGAACTTTGCATCCCCAATTTCTTTACAAATTTATTTTTGCACATTAAAAGCAATCATATGCAGAAGTTCTTTCTGAATTGTAGGTGAGGTATACTTAGCATTCCCTGGAGCATTACCCAATACAACTGCACCAATTTCCTCATCATAAGAAGCTACCAATTTGACCATTTCAAGAAAATTACCTTGGTTCCTTGAATCAAGACTTTCATCATGCCCAGGGAAGGGGCAAGCTTGGAATGCTAACCACCGTAGTGCATCGATTGTTACTCTAAGACGAAGCCTATTCTTCTTGATGTCCTCTTCTGTTTGCTTCACCACTAATTGTTCCATATGTCATTTATTATTCTTCAAATTATCATAACATTTGACAGCAAAACTATGAGCGGATTTACTATCCTTTCCCATGTGAGTCAAGAATGCGCATTTGTTTCCATCATTAACTCGCTTCCATTTTCTGAATCCTTGCACTGTAAACACATTAGACCCTTTTTTCCAAGTGGCTTCTTATAAAACAAAAAGCATGGAAAACAATAGACTGCATCTTTCAATGGTGAATATTCCAACCAAGGGAAGGATTTAAACCAATGATACTGAAACTTGCGTTGATGGACTACTGAATCGTCAAGAGGGTACTCATCCATTTCAATCTGATATGCTCCATGCTTCATATATGCATTACGATCTTGTTCTTGAGCATTAGGAGGATAATCCCAAATTTGGCATCGCAAACCCGGATCCCTTTCTACTATCAGAACAGAAGCATCATCGTTCCCTCCCTCTCTCTGAACCTCAGGCGGTGTTGATGTTGCAATTTCTTCTTCTACTGCTGGTTCTTGTTCATCCACCAAGTGAGGGCTGGCCCCCAAATTATTTTCTACAGAAGCATCAACTCTTGCTTTCTTCTCAAAAAAGGAATGCATTGTTACAGACTTTCTTTTATGTTTGACCATGATTATTCTGTACAAATTGAACAGAATCGACTATTAGAAACTCACCTATTTAGAGAAATTAACAATCCAAAACAAAACAAATGCCAGATCTGAAATTTAGATGTGAGAAAGAGAGAGGATCTGGGAAGAATTTGTACCTCGAAGAAGAGCAACAGACAGCCGACGGGAGAGGAACTGAGATAGATTTGGGACCTGGCCGCCTCGCTGGCTGTCTCCTTGGAGGGTTCGAGCATGGGGCGGAGAGGCCGGGAGGGGAGGGGACTAAGAGAGCCAAAGAAATTTGGGGAAGAGGATTCACGTGTGTTGGAGAAGAAACAGGGGCGGTGGGCTGGGCTGCCTCACCTCACGGGTTCTCTTGGGATACACTCCCTCCGTTTCCTTTTACTCTGCATATAAGATTTGGTCAAAGTCAAACTACACAAATTTTGACCAAATTTATATTAAAAAATATGAACATCTACAATACTAAAACTATATAATATGAAAATACATTTTTTGGTGCATCTGATAATATTGATTTCATATTGTGAATGTTTATATGTTTTAATATAAAGTTAGTCAAACTTTACAAAGCTTAACTTTGACCAAATCTTATATGCAGACTAAAAAAACGGAGGAAGTACTAGAATACTAATGGGAAAAGTCAAAGATTGAGCTTAGGATTTATCGTGGCAACTATTACTGAATGCTGACTTGCTATTGGGGTGGCCAGACCTGCAGAATACGTTGTTTTGGGCACAAAAAATCACTGATGTAATGAGTATATTAGCTTGTTGGCCCGGGCCCGGGCCCCTGCTGGCCACCCTGTGGCTCCTTCATTGGGCGTAACCACACTCGATTCAACTAAAGTTGGAGAAACTGACACCCGCCAGCCACCTATGTGCAAAGCACGTCGGTAGAACCAGTCTCGTGTAAGCGTACGCGTAATGTCGGTCCGGGCCGCTTCATCCAACAATACCGCCGAACCAAAGTATGACATGCTGGTAAGCAGTATGACTTGTATCGCCCACAACTCACTTGTGTTCTACTCGTGCATATAGCATCTACGCATAAAACCAGGCTCGGATGCCACTGTTGGGGAACGTAGTAATTTCAAAAAAATTCCTACGCACACATAGGATCATGGTGATGCATAGCAAAGAGAGGGGAGAGTATTGTCCACGTACCCTCGTAGACTGAAAGCGGAAGCGTTAGCACAACGCGGTTGATGTAGTCATACATCTTCACGATTCGACCAATCCAAGTACCGAACGTATGGCACCCCTGAGTTCAGCACACGTTCAACTCGATGAAGTCCCGCGAACTCCGATCCAACAGAGCTTCACGGGAGAGTTCCGTCAGCACGACGGCGTGATGATGATGATGATGTTGCTACCGACGTAGGGCTTCGCCTAAGCACCGCTATGATATGACCGAGGTGGAATATTGTGGAGGGGGGCACCGCACATAGTTGGAATAGATCAATAGATCAACTTGTGTGTCTAGAGATGCCCCCTGCCCCCGTATATAAAGGAGCAAGGGGGGAGAGGCGGCCGGCCAGGGAGGGCGCGCCAAGGGGGGAGTCCTACTCCCGGTGGGAGTAGGACTCCTCCTTTCCTAGTAGGAGTAGGAGAAGGAGGGAAGGAGGAGGTGGAGAGAAGGAAGGAGAGGGGGGCCGCCCCCCTTCCCTTGTCCAATTCGGACTGGGGCAAGGGGGGCCGCGCGCCACCTCTTGGATGCCCTCTCTCTTCTCCACTAAGGCCCAATAGGCCCATTACTTCCCCCGGGGGGTGGGTGGGTCCGGTAACCCTCGGTACTCTAGTAAAATTCTGATTTCACCCGGAACACTTTCGATATCCAAATATAGGCTTCCAATATATCAATCTTTATGTCTCGACCATTTCGAGACTCCTCGTCATGTCCGTGATCATATTCGGGGCTCCGAACTATCTTTGGTACATCAAAACACAAAACTCATAATACCGATCGTCATCTAACTTTAAGCGTGCGGACCCTACGGGTTCGAGAACTATGTAGACATGACCGAGACATGTCTCCGGTCAATAACCAATAGCGGAACATGGATGCTCATATTGGCTCCTACATATTCTACGAAGATCTTTACCGGTCAAACCGCATAACGACATACGTTGTTCCCTTTGTCATCGGTATGTTACTTGCCCAAGATTCGATCGTCGGTATCTCAATACCTAGTTCAATCTCGTTACCCGCAAGTCTCTTTACTCGTTCCGTAATACATCATCCCGTAACTAACTTATTAGTTACAATGCTTGCAAGGCTTATGGTGATGTGCATTACTGAGTGGGCCCAGAGATACCTCTCCGACAATCGGAGTGACAAATACTAATCTTGAAATACGCCAACCCAACAAGTACCTTTAGAGACACCTGTAGAGCACCTTTATAATCACCCAGTTACGTTGTGACGTTTGGTAGCACACAAAGTGTTCCTCCGGTAAACGGGAGTTGCATAATCTCATAGTCATAGGAACATGTATAAGTCATGAAGAAAGCAATAGCAGAATACTAAACGATCAAGTGCTAAGTTAACGGAATGGGTCAAGTCAGTCACATCATTCTCTCTAATGATGAGATCCCGTTAATCAAATGACAACTCATGTTGATGGCTAGGAAACATACCTATCTTTGATCAACGAGCTAGTCAAGTAGAGGCATACTAGTGACACTCTGTTTGTCTATGTATTCACACAAGTATTATGTTTCCAGTTAATACAATTCTAGCATGAATAATAAACATTTATCATGATATGAGGAAATAAATAATAACTATTATTGCCTGTAGGGCATATTTCCTTCAAAACGATTACGATATCCGTCTACGGACGCGTAGCCAGCCATCCAATCATGTACCTCAAATGTTTATATACATTTCAAATTGAATTCGAACAAACTAGACGCTTGTCATGCAAACCGGATGATTTTCATCTAAACCGACCAGATTCATTAGATTTTTGACATATTTCAAGTAAACAGAAGAGGACGACACTTATTTAACCTAGTCTAAATCTTCGCTAACCGTGGAGGGCGTTTGTGTTCCATGTCCTATCTTTCCCATGTCTAGCAACCTCAATGGCCTTGAGCCTCGGGAAATGAAGTTGCAGGAGGGGAAGAGTAGTAAGTGGGACATGAGACGTAGCCGTGTCCGTCCACCTCCCACTCTTCCTCGTCGGAGTCTGCCGCATGGACGCAAACATATGTGGATGGGGCGGCCTCGTGCTCGTTGCGGCCAAGCACGAACCACGTGCCCAACACGAAGTTGACGACGCCCGCGGTGGCCCACATCTACTCTTTTTCCGCCTCCGCGTCGATCTCCGCGAGCAGGGCATCTGTATCCGCCCACATGATGCGAAGCCGTCATCGCTCACGGCGGGTGTCGCGGGCGCTATTCTTGGTCTCGTACATCACCCACTGCTAATCTAGGAAGCCTGGACCCTCCGCGACCATAGCCGCGACGACATCATCATTCACCGGCTCACCAAAAATTTCCTTCCACGAGCCGACGCTCGTCGAGGTTCCGGAGGTTGTAGCATTGCTCCTACTACGCCTAACGGACCTCGACATCGGTGGCGCTGGCTGCTATTCTGCCATGACGGCGTTGATCGTGGGTGGGGCGCTGACCCGTTGTCGGACGCCTCATCCATCATCTGGTCATCATCGCTGACCTCCAGCGAGCTCGTCGGTAAGCCAACCTCCGTTCATCGCGCATGACGGGCATGCCAGCCAGTCGCTAGGTCGACGAACTCCTGCTTTTGTTCCGTCGAGAGGATCTCCCACATCACTCTAGAGCTTGCGATCATAGCGAACATGGTGCGGTGCTCATCGTGCCGGGCAAGGCCACGTTTAAATGGCGGGTGCCGGCCAGACCAAGAGGCGGGTTGCGTTAATGCGGATGTTGGAGTGGGTTTCTTGTCCGCCGCGCCTATTTAATGCCGACAGGCGGATGAACGGGCATCTGATTTGAATGCGATAGAAAATTGTTCCGTCTTGTCACATGTCTCCGGCATTGAACATGTGGAAAAGGCCGCCATGAATTTGGCGTGGGGAGTAGAGGCACCTGTCCAGCATGGAGGTGTTGAAAGGGGATTTCCAGCGGGTGACCGCTAACTAGTTTTTCCTTTTTCTGAACTTCGTTAATCACCTCGCTTCGCTCCTCACAGCCGGCTGCTTATCCCTTCGCGCTACGGAAGCAGCGGCCACCATGGCGCCAGCGCCTCCCCCAAACCTCCGCTAAACCCCGGGGCCATGCCCGCCGCCTCCTCGTCCACCACCATCGCCGGCTCCCAAAATGCCTCCTCCGCCCACGGCCAGGCCGCACCCAAACCCTCCTCTCCTCCTCGCCCCCCTCCGCTCCCCGCCCGCGCGCCACCTGGCCCCGCGGAGTAGGCGCCTCAGCTCCTCCACCACCCGCGTGGCCGTCTCGCCGTCGCCGCCGCCTCCGTCGTCGGCGACCTCCACGACGCCCTCCGACACGAGCGCGGCGCTGCGGGCGCTCTGCGTGCACGGCCAGCTGCCGCAGGCGCTCTGGCTGCTCGACTCCTCCCCGGAGCCGCCCGACGAGGACGCCTACGTGGCGCTCTTCCACCTCTGCGAGTGGCGCCGGGCCTCGGACGCCGGGATGCGCGCCTGCGAGCACGCCGACGCCGCGCACCCCACCTTCGGCCTCCGCCTCGGCAACGCCATGCTCAGCATGCTCGTCCGCTTCGGCGAGTCGTGGCACGCCTGGGGCGTGTTCGCCAAAATGCCCCAGCGGGACATCTTCTCCTGGAACATCATGGTGGGCGGCTACGGCAAGGCCGGGTTCCTGGAGGAGGCGCTGGACCTGTACCACCGGATGCTCTGGGCCGGGGTCAGGCCCGACGTCTACACCTTCCCCTGCGTGCTGCGCACCTGCGGGGGCGTCCCCGACCTGAGGATGGGGAGGGAGGTGCACGCCCATGTCCTGAGGTTCGGGTTCGGGGTCGAGGTCGACGTGCTCAATGCGCTCGTGACCATGTATGCCAAGTGCGGGGACGTCGGGGCAGCACGGAAGGTGTTTGATGGTATGGCCTTGACTGACTGCATCTCGTGGAATGCGATGATCGCTGGGCATTTTGAGAATCATGAGCGGGAGGCGGGGCTGGAGTTGTTCCTTAACATGCTGGAGAATGAGGTGCAGCCGAATCTCATGACGATAACCAGTGTGACTGTTGCGTCCGGATTGCTGTCTGACCTTGATTTTGCAAAGGAAATGCATGCGTTAGCGGTAAAAAGAGGTTTTGCCACTGATGTTGCGTACTGCAACTCTTTGATTCAGATGTATACTAGTCTTGGGAGGATGGGGGAAGCATGCACGATATTCTCAAGAATGGAGACCAGAGATGCCATGTCATGGACAGCCATGATATCAGGGTATGAGAAAAACGGCTTCCCAGACAAAGCTCTTGAAATGTATGCACTGATGGAAGTAAATAATGTAAGTCCTGACGATGTCACTGTGGCAAGCGCTCTTGCTGCCTGTGCTTCCTTAGGGCGAGTAGATGTTGGCATCAAGCTGCATGAGATTGCTACGAGCAAGGGCTTCATCAGGTACATTGTAGTTGCAAATGCACTCCTTGAAATGTATGCAAAGTCCAAGCACATTGATAAAGCTATTGAAGTTTTTAAGTACATGCCTGAAAAGGATGTAATATCATGGAGTTCAATGATCGCGGGCTTTTGCTTTAACCATAAGTGCTTTGAGGCTCTGTTCTGTTTCCGGCATATGCTGGCAGATGTAAAACCCAATTCTGTTACTTTCATTGCTGCTCTTGCTGCTTGTGCTGCTACTGGATCTTTGAGGTATGGTAAAGAGATTCATGCACATGTTTTAAGGCGAGGTCTGGCATCTGAAGGTTATGTACCCAATGCTCTTCTGGACTTGTATGTGAAATGTGGCCAGACAGGCTATGCTTGGGCACAGTTCAGTGCACATGGTGAAAAGGATGTTGTATCATGGAATATCATGCTTGCTGGTTTTGTTGCTCATGGACATGGAGATATTGCTTTATCATTCTTCGATGAGATGTTAGAAACTGGAGAGCATCCGGATGAAGTTACATTTGTTGCTCTATTGTGTGGTTGTAGTAGGGCTGGAATGGTTAGTCAAGGTTGGGAACTTTTTCACCGCATGACTGAGGAATACTCAATTGTTCCAAATCTCAAGCACTATGCATGCATGGTGGATTTACTGAGCCGTGTTGGGAGATTAACAGAAGCTTACGACTTCATAAATAGAATGCCCATCACACCAGATGCTGCTGTATGGGGAGCCTTGTTGAACGGATGTCGGATACACCGGCATACTGAACTTGGGGAGCTTGCTGCCAAATTTGTCCTTGAGTTGGAACCCAATGATGCTGGATATCATGTTCTTTTGTCTGATTTATATGCTGATGCTGGCAAATGGGCTGAAGTGGCTAGAGTGAGAAAAACCATGCGAGAGAAGGGATTGGAGCAAGACTATGGGTGTAGCTGGGTTGAGGTTAAAGGAGATATCCATGCATTTCTTACAGATGATGAATCACACCCGCAGATGAAAGAAATAAGTGCTGTTCTACATAGCATATATGAGCGGATGAAAGCATCTGGTTTTGATCCTGTTGAATCTTATTCTTTAGAAGATAAAGAAGTATCCAAGGATGATGTTTTATGTGGCCACAGTGAAAGACTAGCTGTCGCTTTTGGTCTGATCAATACCACACCTGGCACCTCTATTTTTGTCACAAAGAACCAGTACACTTGCCATAGCTGTCACGGTATACTGAGGATGCTTTCTAAGATTGTTCGCAGAGAGATAACTGTCAGGGACACCAAGGAATTCCACCATTTTAGGGATGGAAGTTGTTCATGCGGAGGTTCAGGCTAAGAAGACTATAACATGCGGTCATGTGCTAATCTCACGTCAGTTCCGAATCACCAGTACATAAGTCTTTGGCAACAAGCATTGTGAACTTGATATATATAGTCACTAGCAAGTAGAAGGATAGCTTCGATACGGCAACATGCCCACCATCAGGCTGCTTGCTGCTTAGATAAACATAGCTTATGTTTTGGGTTATGCGTAGAAGCTCCATGCAAATTTACAGCTTGGTACATGACAAAAGATGGTGAAAAGTTATCGGAGATGCTGGGAATTCAGTTCCAATATATCTTGACCTCACAGAAAGTAATTTATTTTCTCTCTTTTTATCAGTTCAGTCACAGAAGGGTCCTAATATTTCTTTCTTAATATGTTGTATTGTTCCTTGCAGTCTCCTGAAGTAATGCTTCTTGGAGATGATATTTGCTTCCAACAACTTGCCAAAAGAAATATCAAGTAAGCTTATTCCAGCAAGGAAGGGCAGAGTAGTGGATTGCATACTGTTTTGCCGAATAGGAGTAACTGTAATTGTAATGCCTGTCAAATGTCAACTATAGGCTGTATAATGGTTGAGCTGCACTTCTTTTGCTGATTTTATGTTAGTAATAGTGCATGATATGCCAGTGTGGACTGAGCACTAGCTCAGTGGTCGGGCATTGTCTAGTGCTCTAACTCGGCCGGGTTTGAGACCTCACAGGAGCAAATATTGCAACTGAGTTTCTCGCTTGTAATTGGAAAACATGATGCTAAGGCATTCAGAATAATAATAATAACATATTAGTGACTTGAATTACTAGCAAGTAGAATGACACTTTCGATATGGCAACATGCTCACCAGCAGGCTGCTTGCTGCTTAGATAAACATACTCCCTGTATCCCTTAATATAAGACGTTTTTGCAGTTCAGAGACAGAGGTAGTAGCTTATATTTTGGGTTATATGTAGAAGCTCCATGCAAATTTACAGCTTGGTACATGACAAAAGATGGTGAAAAGTTATCCAAGATGCTGGGAATTCAGTTCCAACATATCTTGAGCTCACAAAAAGTAATTTATCTTTTCTCGGAAAAAAAATTGTGACTTGAATTACACTTGGACCTAAGATGTCCATAAACCTGGAAAATGTGAAGTACACCTCCTCGGTGACTCATTTAGGAACCGTCAGAATGTTTTTTCCCTTTTGCTTTTTTGCAACTGTCAGTATGGTTGCCAAGACTGGCCCATATCAGATTTTGCAGCATAGTCTCAAACCAGTTTGGCAAGTGGGCCAAAAGTATATTCACAACTTTATGTTCATAACTGAAGTGATCTTGGCTTCTTTCATTTTGACATGCATCTCTTATAAGTTACAACACATAATGTCATCATTTCATCCCATTTATCATACTTCAGCACATTATCCTGATGGATTAGTACTGACCCTGTATTGATGTTTGGGTCTTGACATTGAGATAGTTCACTGTGCTTGTGACATGCATCTCTTAGAAGTTTCAACACATAATGTAATCGTTTCATCACATTTGTCATATTTCAGCACATTATACTGATGTATCAGTACTGGCCCTGTATAGATGTTTGGGTCTTGACATTGAGATAGTTTGTTGTGCTTGTTTCAGCAACAGTACTTGGGCAAAGACCAAACCTCCCTTAGAAGCTGAGAGCACTTTGTATTTGAGCACATTATACTAGTGGATTAATACTGAATTTTTCCGTGGCAATGTATGAAATATTTCTTGAGAACTCTGTGCTCAGCTACAATAGTGACATCCACAGAACCAAGGTATCCATATATGTTTTCTGACCTTGTTGAGTGGGGAACGACAAGCAGCTGACTGTTGTAATCCAAACCTTGGCAGCTGATACAGTATTGTGGATCGCCACTTGCAAGTTTGCTCTGTAAATTAAACTGTCCATCGGTGTACTTTTATTGTACTGTGTAATTCTGTACACTTTTAACTCTTGTGCCTGAAGCTGCTGCTACAATCTCAATACAACAGCTACACGATGCTACTGTCTAACCATATATAGAGTGTATATGCAGACAGAATCTTTATCAGGTTGTACCCTTTGATGCTTCTTAACACCTAATCGAACTTGAGCAGGTCCTTTGTTCTTACAAATCAAGTGCATTGTTGATTGTCGAGAAAAAATTCCATTTACTTGTCAATTCATGGTGTTTGATGCAACCTGTAGGTTTTATAATGATGTTGTACTAGAAAGGTGTAACATAGAACCCCACAGTTGATATGCCGAGTTGTTGCATTGGCTGGTTCAGGATCTTCGACCAACCCTTGTATTGTCAAGTGTCAACTGTCATTGAATTATGCTATCTTTTTCATGCTGCTGCTGATGAATTATGTACTGATTCTGAACCTTTTTCTTTCTTTTTTTCAGATGCATGGGGAGCATTATCCAGAAACCACCAACACTTTGTGCCGCCACCAGAGTTTGTCTGTGTATGAATGAACATCCCACGCTTTCAGGTGATGCTCCTGCAGTCCTGTTTAATATCAGATTGTCATCCTCATCCGGCAGCAGCGCAGTTCATCCACAACACAGGTGATGCTCCTGCAGTCATGTTTACCAATACATCCTTGACCGAAATAAATTGTCTATAAAAAAAAACTGTGGCATCAAGAGACATGCATGTAACAAACAAGCAGTAGTATTAGGGAAACTCAAGATATTATTAGACATATGGTCCAGACAAGGAAAAAACCCCAACTGGACCAACTAACAACCAGGGAAACCAATACACAACTAAACCGTACAATCTATTATGATTTCTACACAATTGGAAGGCCACGGGCGCACCGCAGCCATCTAGTGTCCGCTACATCAAGGGCGGCTCAGCCTGGATGTACAGGCAACAATAAATGGTGGATAGGAAGCCTGGCATGGAAGAAGAAGGAAGGAAAATTCAGCAGCCCAAGAGAGCATCGACTGGCCTCCTTTTCGGGTGAGCACAGCTCACGGCACGATATGATCATCATCTGGGGGGAAATAAGTAAATGCATCCCTAACCCCGTGGCTATTCAATGGGTTTAGGTTAGTTAGCAGGTCCCGTACGTGGAATGGGAGGGAGAGGAGAAGAGAGGAATTAAATGGGGGCATGCCATGCAGATTATGCAAGCAAGCAAGCAAGCACATCAATTGCATGCTGGAACAGTTGGTTGTTGCTGCTGCTGCTCCAATCCATGCTTGTTTTGTATCCTCTTTTTCATGAGCTTCTAGAACATCTTTTATTTGTGCGTGTGGTTGTGACTTCTGGGAGTACATGCATTCCACCCATTTTATTGTCTAGGGCGGTTGGCAACATTTATGGGTTGTTGATTCATGCAATGTAGTAGTACTAGAATTGATGTAGGAGGAGGCGCGTTAGTTTTGTTTGGCCTGATCACTTCTTATTTTATGTCGACAAATTTGTGGTGATTTTTGCACACGCACAAACAAAAAACACTTTATACTCTGGGGAAGTTGGCAACATTTATTGGTTGTTGATTCATATAATGTACTCCCTCTGTTCCATAATATAAGAACGTTTTTGGCACTAGTGTAGTGTCAAAAACGTTCTTATATTATGGGACGAAGGGAGTAGAATTGATGTTGGAGGTATGTTAGCTTTGTTTTGGCCTGATTTATTTTTATTGTATGTATATAAATTTGTGGTGATTTTTGCAAAAAAAAAAGTTGTGGTGAGACAAGGAGTTGGATTGGTTTTCCCAAGTACTCCCTCCGTTCGGAATTACTTGTCTCGGAAATGGATGTATCTAAAACTAAAATACGTCTACATACATTCATTTCTGCGACAAGTAATTCCGAACCGTTTCTGCGAAATTACTTTTCTCGAAAATGGATGTATCTAGAACTAAAATACGTCTAGATACATCCATTTCTGCGACAAGTAATTTCGAACGCCGGGAGTAGTAGTAATCCTTAGCTCCAAATATTCAGTTCCCCTCAGAATCTAGTAGGATTTACAGCTTCTGACGGATGTAATATTTATGATATAAATGTTCTGTCGCCAGACACTAGGCATCAATTGAGTGCAAGAAAAAAGTATGAATCAGTCCTTCCATTGGTGCTGGAAAACACACTGTAGTTTCTTTTCAAGTCCAATGGAATTAAAGGAAGGAAAAATGTCTAGTCCTTTTTGGGGAAGCTATGTATTTATTTCTGTCCAGTACTACTACAGTTTTTCCCTTTTTGCGAGACAGAGAAAAGTGACCACGTACTACTAAGCTTTGATTTGACAGCCGGGCCGGCATCACTTCGTTCTTTGGACGGAACACGTAGGTGAATCGTGACCTTGTAAACTGCAGTACCAATTAAGCCAGTATAGTCCCAACCCAAGATCGCTATCGGCCAAGCGCCGTGCATACTCTTTTTTTTCTGAACCTAACCGTGCATACTTTCTCCGTCTGGGTTTATTACACGTCGAAGTTTGGCCATTGATTTGACTAGTAAAATATAAGTTATATGTCATAAAGGTTGTACGTTTAGATTCATATTCGAAACAAGTTTCCATTGGTACTATTTTCTGGCATACTACTTATATTTTGCTAGTTAAATTTACTGTCAAAGCTTGACTCAAAATATGAGATGAACTTACAAATCCTTGATTCAGATATTCATTTAGTCAGATGTTGATTTGAACCCCAAGAACTTGTAGGATCTACTATTTTCAGAGAGAAAAAAAAGCTTGTGATGAATATAATTTTTGAAAAATTATGTATAACTAGATTCACCAAACATCAACTGGGTGCAAGAAGGAATTAAAGGAAAGAAAAAGGCCAGTCCCTTTCGGAGCGCCATGTATTTATTTGCGCCGAGTACAGTTGACAGATAGATTTGACAGCAGAGCATGACGCAATTCTTAGACGGAACACGTAGATAAAACGAGGCCTTGGAAATTGCTGTGCCAATTAAGCGAATACAGTTCCAGACCAAAGGTCGTGATCGTATCGGCCAAGCATATGTCCGTCTTGTGCATACGTGTGGCTAAATTTTTATCACGGGTCGTTATAATTTTGATGTACTTGTCATCTAAAGCGACGCAGTTCTTTCTTTATATGAAAAAAGTGCGTGGTTCTGAAAATTCTCGCGTTGATAAATTACTATTACTATTATTATTATTATTATTATTATTATTATTATTATTATTATTATTATTATTACTACTACTTCCTTGGTGCCTAACTCGACTTTGGAATTAGTTATAAAAAATCTCATAACCCTGGTAAGTTATTATTGTTATTATTATTTATTTCTGGCGTCTGAAGTGACATCAAAATTGAGTTCATTCCTTGAAGTTCGTCGAGAGGTTTATTATTTCGTTAACACATTTTTGTACTACATCTGCAAGAAAGAGTGATGCTACCAGCATGGTTAAGAAAACAACATAAGGTTAAAAATATTTAAATCAAGCTTAGGAGGTTGATGGTGATCCACAAGGCAACGCATCTCTTGGCCTCGCCGGAAGTTACCGTTGGGAACCACGCAACCGTTTTCGTCCCCGCCAAATCTCCAACAAGAGGAAAAGTAAGAGGGGTGCGCGACAATTCAGATATCGGGTCGGGCCGTAGCAGCAAACCCGGTCCGACTTCACACCACAGGGCCATGTCCTCCTCCTACCCCTCCTACTCTGACCCGACCCAGAACCGCCGGCGCCGCCGCAGGAGCCATGCTCCAACCTCCAACCACCCGGCCTCCGGTCACCGAGCAAACCGGGTCCCCGCCCGCCCAGACCCGTCACCCGTGCCCGGCGCCCCTACCCAGAAAAGGAGGGCTCGCTTTCACTCAGTCGTCTAGAAGTTTTCAATCAATCCGCCATCGCTCACCTTTTTGTCCTCCGGTAAATAATAAACCACCTCTCTCCCTCTCTCCCACCCTCCCCCTCCTCGTTGTCGTCGTCGTCCACCTCCTCCTCCTCATCGGCGCCCGCCAGTATATAACCGCCAATTCTATCTTTCTCGGGACACCGCGCGCTCTTGTCCTTTTCATCTTTCTTGGGCTCCTCGGGACTCAGACGCCGCTGCTGCCATGGGCCTCTTCGGCTCCTCGGCCAAGGTGTACCGGCCGGCGCCGGAGGTCGACCTCGGCCCCGGCAGCGGCGAGCTCTACATCAGCCCCAATGTCAAAGGTTCGGCTCGGCCCCCCAATTCTAATGGGATTGCTCATCCTCTTCTCTTCTTGCTGCTGAATTCTGAATTCTGAATTGTGAATTGTGAATTCCGTTGACCAGCTCCGCGGGTCGCCGGCCTTCTGGTGAAGATCTTCGTGTGGGTCCTCGAGATGCCAATAGTCGGCTGGGTCTTGCTCTACATCCTCAAGAAGGACAATCTCATCAACAAGGTGCATGCACTTCACTTGTGATGAGCGTTTTTTTTATGCCTGAGCCTCACAATTCTACAGTAATTCTCACCTCCACATGCATGTGGATGATGATGTTGTTCAGCCGTAAGCACTGATCAGTACTGTTTCACCAGAACAATCTCTGGGCACAGTTATTTTACAACAGACAATTCACTCTTCTGTGGTGTTTTTACTTTTTGCTGAAATGCTCTGCTTCTGTTCTGACGCTTTGCTCTGCTCTGCTCTGTTCGCAGCTTGTCTCCGAAGCCGAGATCCCTGAGCCGCCACTGTTTACCTCGACCCACCGCTGGGAAGGTTCTCCCCCTGCTGCACTGCACTCTGACAAACACCAAATTCCTTCCTTGATCAGTGTCTGTCAGCACCGAAGTTTCATCTTGATTGATTCTGATTCAGAAAAACCGTTTGCTGCTGTTGCCGCAATGCAGACACCCCGGAGCAGAACGTCAGCCTGACCAAGCCCGGCCTGTCGCCGGCGGAGCGCGTCCGGGAGGCCGTCGACTGCCTCCCCATGCGCCTCGAGTCGACGCTCGCCGCCGACGCGTCGCAGTCCAGCCTGAAACGCTGGACGATCATGGACTTCTCCAGGGCCTACAGCTCGGGGGAGACCACTCCTGTCCAGGTCCGTTCTAGTTCTAGGTCTGCATGCATTGCTGTTGACAGCAGGTGTAAGGTTCACACAGTAATTCGTTCCTCATTTCTGTTAAACAGCGCTTTTATTAACTCAAAATGTAGCGTCCACCCAATACAATCACATTGAGTGGCACCCGGCCTCTGCGTAGCTACGAACATGTTCGACACAAACGTAAATAAATAAAAAACGACATATTGGCAGCAGTAAAGTCCTAGTATTAACAGTAATTCGTTCCTCATAAAATGTACTGTCCTTGGCTAGTGAACTGTAGAGGGGCCATGCAAGTCTGAGCCTGCACTCTCTTAATTACTGCATGATGTATGGCTGCTGGTATGTGAATTATGGTGGATGAGCAAGGGCACAGTGTTTTGTAGGTGGCCAAGAGGTTCCTGGCCGCAGTGAAGGAGTCCTCAGGCCCTACCATGAACATGGCCTTCTTCATCAGCTGCAACCCTGAGGACGTCTTGAAGCAGGCCGAGGAGTCCACCCTCAGATACCAGACAGGTAAAAATCTAACCCGCATTTTATATTTTCACACGGCACATCGTCAAATTATATATCAGATCAAACAGAGCACGATGGCGCAAACGGAAGCATAGAAAACAGAGCATGATGGCAGAAACAAAATACCATTTACTCATCCAATAAATTACCTCAACCAAGAACCAAGAGAGCTAGGGATGAACTGTGAACTGTTCTCAACCAACAAATCACCTTTTCCTTTCTCTCTTGGTTCTTACCCTCTTTTTTTGCTTTGACATGAACCCATCACCAACCAAACTGGGCACCCACTTGGTACCAACCAAGCAATACATAGACATTTACCCCATCCAAGAACACATCACAACCAGAACCTGACCAACAAGTTGCTGAGTTTTTCAGTTTTGACCTCTGGTAACACATAACTTATCCATCCTATTAGTTGAGAAAACTTATTCCATAATTAAATTAATTGATCCTAGAGGAAACGGAACGGCGAGGGAAGGGAGCTGGTCGAATAAATGTTACTTATTGGTTACATGTCGTTGTCTAGGAGACAAAGAGAGGTTGTGAGTGGCTACAGCTTTAGCATGGCAAATGTCGCATTCCGGGGGATTTTTATTCTGTTTTGCACAGTGGGAAATGATTGATTGCTTAAGTGTGACAGGGAACATATGTAGTTTTTGATGGGCTGGAATTTTAGAGGATTTTGAACATACTGAGTTGAGTTAGACATGGTGGTAGAGTTCGACACCTCGTGGAAAAAAGACATTTTCATCTAGCTTGGACCACCCCTCTTCAAATTTGTACTAAATTCTCCTCATTTCGACAGGCTATTCTGTGTTGCACTACTAGTAGTATTACCAGCAACGAGTTCGGATTTGTGCGATGATTGCTTTACCCGTGTCCTGAAGATCTCAACATTTATTACGCAACCAATATGTTAGTTGTTAGCGCATGTGATTGCAGCTCAATCAGTGCTTCAGCAGGAGTTATGTCTAGAGATCTCAGATTTCATGTTAGGTCATGTAGCCTCGTGCATAGGGGGAAGGAAAGAAAGACCCTTTGTGCGTGAAAATGCAGAACAGATCCTGATCTCCGTTAACGGAGAAGAAAATTATGCACTAGTCAAAACATGCTTTGCACATACACGCATTACATTGGCTTACTTATATCCAGTGTGTTTGTCATTAAATTACAGTTTTTAAATTAGAACAGTAAAATTACAGTTAGGGTGGTGGGTTTGTTCTCACTATCTGGTAATTCATCTGCTGTTATGCCCCTGTTTGGACTGGGTGTATCTTTTTGTGTGCTCCCAGATATTTGGCTCTCTATCTGCCGGACTGCTGGTTATCGTTTTTGAGATTAATGGACATGTATATCCTTTAGGTTTTCACTCACTTGTCAGATTTTCACAGTTTCCGTTTTTGTACCTGAACCGCATGCAGGGACACCGCTGTCAGTGATGGACGGCGTGCTGGTGGCGGTGAAAGACGAGATCGACTGCTTGCCCTACCCCACCACAGGTAACGGCATCGATGGCACAGCACACCTTAATAACTTTGCTGCATGATTTCGTTTCAGGCTCTGTCGATGTTTTTCTTCTTTGTGAAAGCAACAACGATGACGGTTTGAATGCATGTGCAGGCGGGACGCGGTGGCTGGGGAAGGCGCGGCCGTGCGAGGCGGACGCGGCGTGCGTGGCGCAGCTGCGCGCGTGCGGCGCCGTCCTCGCCGGCAAGACCAACATGCACGAGCTCGGCGCCGGCACCAGCGGCATCAACCCACACCACGGGTACGTTGTTGCACGCCATCCCCACGAGTCATGTCTCCTAACCCCCATGCCTCGTGCGCGTACTGACGGCGTTCATGGGTGCAGATCGGCGAGGAACCCGTACAACGTCGGCAAGGTGGCTGGGGGCTCCTCCAGCGGCTCGGCCGCCGTGGTCTGTGCTGGCCTCTGCCCCGTCGCGCTCGGCGTCGACGGAGGAGGCTCTGTCCGGATGCCGGCAGCACTGTGTGGCGTGGTCGGCTTCAAGCCCACCGCCGGACGCCTCTCCAACGCCGGGTATCTACCATCATCGTCGTAAAATCATCATTTCAAAACGACATTTTGAAACCTAGACGACACTGATCTGTGCACGGCTGGAAATATTTTCCAGAGTTCTTCCACTGAATTGGACGGTCGGGATGGTGGGTATCTTGGCAGGAACAGTGGAGGACGCCGTCGTAGCGTCAGTGACAACTCTCTTTTTTGTCACACAAACTGCTGATATCAATCTTGCTGATCAATTAAATGTCTTGTTCTGTCAATTTCAGTTACTCGGCCATTGTTGATCAGTCCCAACCATCTTACTTGAGGGTAAATCAAACGGCTCTTGCTACTTCAAGTCCCTATATTTACCTCCACAGCATTCATCGTTCAGTAAATTTTTTGAATTACTGACAAGCCCCTGTCTTGCAGCCTGAGCTGAATCTGCCTATGCTGACGTCGACACCCTCAATTAGCAACGTCAGGCTAGCAAAATATGGAAAGGTATCTGGTGGTTCCCGTCAAGCAGATTTGTTATTTAAGCTTCTTGAACTCACAGTGAGCTAATTAACACTAAAATAATTTTTGTTTATAGTGGTTTAACGACAGTTCCGAGGACATCAGAACCTGCTGTGACAAAGCTCTTCAGACACTGCGCGCACAATACGGCTGGGAGGTAAGGAATTGTTAAGATCCTGCGGTGGCATTTCTCTCAAGAACTCCCATGATCCCCAAGTTTGCCGGTTGTAGTAGGGGATTTTTGAGTTGTTCTTGTGATTATTTCTTGGCTGCAAGACTCTGGATGTGACGGTCCCGGAGATCGAGGAAATGCGGCTCGCACACTACGTGACGATCGGATCAGAATGCACTGCTTCACTTGCAAAGTATCTCGACAAACTGTAAGCAACTGAAATTACTTACTGCTATTATTCTTGTTTGCATTTGAAATGCGTACAACTTGTGGCTGAACTGACTTGGCATGCCGGGTGAATTATGCCAGGAAGAGGTCCGAGATCGGGTGGGACGTGAGAGTCGCGCTGGCTGTCTATGGGTCATTCAGCAGCAGAGCTTACCTCAATTCACAACGACTCCGGTGCGCTATCATTTTGCAAGATTGTCTTTTTTAGTAAATATATAGCAGTATTACCTTCTTGGGATAGTGCGCAGATATTTAAATCGCTGTAGTAACATTGAATGCTCTGTTACTATTTATTGATGGTTGGTATAATCTGATATCTGGCCACGGAATTTTTCAGGAATCGTCAGATGTTCTTTCACAAAGAGATCTTCAAGACAGCAGATGTCATCGTCTCACCAATGACCGGGTATTTACTTTCAGTTCACCACTCCTGCAATACCCACAACAAAATCTAGTACAGTTCATCATAGATTATCAACCCCTTGTGCAGCGTGACTGCCTACACATTACAAGATGACGCGCTAAACAGTGGTGAACTCGACTACATAAACGGAGGTAGCTACTAGAAACCAGAATTCAGCAAACAGTTCCAGAAGCTGCATGTCTACCACCATGTGTCCGTCCTAATTTCCTTGTTTTTTGCAACGATCTAATTCCTAACTTGGTGCTCTGTTTTCCCCAATCAAAGCCGCGTTGATTCGGTACTCGATAGCAGGGAACTTCCTTGGTTTGCCGGCGATAACAGTCATGGTAACAGATATCTAAACATGTTCTACCTTCTTCAGAAAAGAAAAGAATCTACACATTGCGATAACAAGTTAACATGCCAGGTTGGGCAAGATAAGGGCGGGCTGCCCATAGGTCTTCAGTTCATTGGCAGGCCGTGGTCCGAGGCGACTCTGCTCCACATCGCATTCGCAATGCAGGCAAGATTCAACTTTTTGTCCAAAGGAACAACTAAATGTGGAATCCTTGCGCCTTTTTTTCTTCCAAATCCTGACCGTTCACTACGAAATCTCTGCATTCCATCCGTTGTTTCGACAAAAATAGATTTTCATATACTGATCACTGAAACATCCCGTGGCTTTACGTTGGCTGCAGGAAGCCTGCAGCAAGAACCACAGGAAACCTGTGGTGTTCTATGATCTCCTCAAGAAAGACTGAGAGATTGACCAGCAAGACAGAAAAGCACAGAAATGGCGTCGACTCATCGTTTCAATCAAGTCTCTAGTATATTGATTGCCCATGAATCTGTATTGATTGTTCATGCTCCAGTTCAAGGATGTATTTTCTGGTTATTAGGAAATGGTAGATGCATATGCGGTTATTATATATGCTTTCCAGTTTGCTGATGAGCTATCTGTTTCAACCATAGAGATAGATTTATAGTAGTGTAATCAATCTCTTGTCATGCCATCTTCTCAAGTGACAAGTAAAAGTGTAGCCCATCTCCATATCAGTTGTCCAGTACTCACAGGTGTATCTTTGATACATCTTGGAGAGCATTCTCGTTTGGAAATTTAGCTGGAAGCTGTAAAGCTATGCTAAGTTTAGTTTCCTTGAGAATTCTGCAGGAGTAACCAATTTATGCATGTCCAGCCTTAAAATCCAGTGTTAAATATTCAAGTATAGTTTTGTCTTGTTTTTTTCCTGCTTAATTTGTCTTGTTTTTGGTTTAGATGTTTGGCGACCATCTTTTTTTCTTGAGTTAAAGCCACCTATAATCCTCCCCGCTAAAACTTTTAACTGCCCAAAATTTGAGCAGGATAGGCGAGCTCCCAAAACGGTATGGAGACATGACTTTTTGTCATTCATTTATTACTTAAGAATAAAAAGCGTGACCATTTTTCTAGAAATACACAAGTAGAATATAACATATTAATCACGTAAGTATTTTAGACAAACTACAATTTTTCCACTTGAACCACACACACACATATACAAAAATGCGAATTTGCACATTTAAGCACAAAAACATTCCTTGATATTACTCCTACTAGTCAATGTGTACGTGCAATGCACGTTAATTTAGAAGTATATTAAGTTCATGCGGATATTAATTAGGGTATTATTTGTGTGTTATTATGTGATTAGCACTATATTTGGCATGAAATTAACTGCATGCTAAATGTGTTGAGCGCTCGACATTGAAGCAGTTTAGGTCGTTGGATTGGCATGATTTGATGGCCGAGATTACTTGGATCTGCCCCTTTGGGTCTTTTTATATTGGTATAGATTATTTGTTTACTGAAAATCTGTTATTTGTTTTCTAAAACAAATTGCATTAATGGAAGGATCGGTTGATTTGGATAAATTAGGAAAGTTAGATCCGTGATCTTTTGTATGTCAGGAAAGTGCTGATTTGCAATAAAAGAGTGAAGAAAAAAAATAAACCGATAGATAAGAAACCAGCGTGGTAAGGGTGGTTGGTGGTGGGACGAAGAAAAACCAGACAAAAATAAACCGTACCAGGCTACCAACTGCTCCATTAAAAATACAGATAAAGGATGTGGAGTACCCGCCTCGTGGGGCTCTTCGAGGGCGAAGAGAGCCTCCAGGTCATCCACTGCTGGGTGGCTTGCGGCGGGAGCCTCTCGAGGCGGCTCTGCGCCGTTCGATCTGCCCGCACAACACGTGCCCGGGTGACACAAGTGGAGTGTCAATGATGGGTGCTCCGCCCAACTACTCGGGGCCACCGTCATTTGACGGCCTTTGTCGCGTCCGCAGCCACACACGATGATCTCATCAGGCCCCCGGCCCCCTGGTGGTGTCCTCGCCCTGTGGCGGGCTGGTCCGATCGTGCCAGGAGCGCCAGATGGGTCAGTCGGACCCGCCTATGGGCCCATGTCGGGCTGCTTTGTGCGTGCGAGTCCGGCCTGCGTGTTTGTCCGGCTCAGGGTCTGGGAGATGCATGCCCGGCCTTTGGGTCCGAGTGTGCCCTTTCGGCTAGGCGCCGTCCAGTCGGCCCTATGCATGTGCCCGGCTGGGCATTCGACCCTGCCATGGCAACCATTTTTGCTGTCATGGCAAAGGTTTCAAGAATACTGCCATGGCAGCCATTTTGCATTTTCATGGCTGGGGTTTTGGAATCCAGTTCAAATTGTCATTTGAATTAATAATTTCTTCCGATCCATGCTTCCAAAATGAAGATTTACCTTTATTCTGTTTGGCCCGATATTGACTTTTCCAAGTCCAATTCAATTATGTTTATACTGAAACTCTATTTGAACATATGGTTCATACCACAAGTTGTCAATTGGATTCTTTTGTAAATTGGTCCAAATGTTGCTCATTAAGTTTGAACCATGTTTCAGGGCCACCATGACGCCGGACGGGGAGATTGTCTTTCCACTAGCATGTCAGTTTGGATGGGTTCATTAGTCTTGCCACCCGCAAGTTAATTTTGGATGGGTACATTGGTCTTTTCATTTTCATATCGGTTTCATTTTTGCCTCTCTCTTTGGTCCTCTATAAATTATAGTAATGATTCTAACACACATGGAGTCTTGGTGCTGATCATGTTTTTCTCGTGGAAGAGGCTTAGTGAACGGGTCTGCAACATTCAGATCCGTATGTATCTTGCAAATCTTTATGTCTCCCTCCTTGACTTGATCGCGGATGGAATTGAAGCGTCTCTTGACGTGTTTGGTTCTCTTGTGAAATCTGGATTCCTTTGCCAAGGCAGTTGCTTCAGAATTGTCACGAAAGATTTTCATTGGACCCGATGCACTAGGTATTACACCTAGATCGGATATGAACTCCTTCATCCAGATTCCTCCATTTGCTGCTTCCGAAGTAGCTATGTACTCCACTTCACACGTAGATCCCACCACGACGCTTTGTTTGGAACTGCACCAACTGACAGCTCCACCAGTCAATATAAATACATATCCGGTTTATGACTTAGAGTCATTCGGATCAGTGTCAAAGCTTGCATCGACGTAACCATTCACGACAAGCTCTTTGTCTCCATAAACGAGAAACATATCCTTAGTCCTTTTCAGGTATTTCAGGATGTTCTTGACCGTTGTCAAGTGATCCACTCCTGGATTACTTTGGTACCTCCTGTTGGAAATATGCCCTAGAGGCAATAATAAATTGATTATTATTATATTTCCTTGTTCATGATAATCGTTTATTATCCATGCTAGAATTGTATTGATAGGAAACTCAAATACATGTGTGGATACATAGACAACACCATGTCCCTAGTAAGCCTCTAGTTGACTAGCTCGTTGATCAATAGATGGTTACGGTTTCCTAACCATGGACATTGGATGTCATTGATAACGGGATCACATCATTAGGAGAATGATGTGATGGACAAGACCCAATCCTAAGCCTAGCACAAGATCATGTAGTTCGTATGCTAAAGCTTTTCTAATGTCAAGTATCATTTCCTTAGATCATGAGATTGTGCAACTCCCGGATACCGTAGGAGTGCTTTGGGTGTGCCAAACGTCACAACGTAACTGGGTGACTATAAAGGTACATTACAGGTATCTCCGAAAGTGTCTGTTGGGTTGGCACGAATCAAGACTGGGATTTGTCACTCCGTGTAAACGGATAGGTATCTCTGGGCCCACTCGGTAGGACATCATCATAATGTGCACAATGTGACCAAGGAGTTGATCACGGGATGATGTGTTACGGAACGAGTAAAGAGACTTGCCGGTAACGATATTGAACAAGGTATCGGGATACCGACGATCGAATCTCGGGCAAGTATCGTACCGATAGACAAAGGGAATTGTATACGGGATTGATTAAGTCCTTGACATCGTGGTTCATCCGATGAGATCATCGTGGAGCATGTGGGAGCCAACATGGGTATCCAGATCCCGCTGTTGGTTATTGACCGGAGAACGTCTCGGTCATGTCTGCATGGTTCCCGAACCCGTAGGGTCTACACACTTAAGGTTCGGTGACGCTAGGGTTATAGAGATATTAGTATGCGGTAACCCGAAAGTTGTTCGGAGTCCCGGATGAGATCCCGGACGTCTTGTTTTGGGAAATCTTGTTTTGGTCGCCGAAAAAGTTTCGCGCATTATTGGTATTGTACCGGGAGTGCCGAAAGGGGTCCGGGGGTCCACCAAGGGGGTCCACCTGCCCCGGGGGGGCACATGGGCTGTAGGGGTGTGCGCCTTGGCCTATATGGGCCAAGGGCACCAGCCCCAAGAGGCCCATGCGCCAAGAGATAAGGGAAGGGAAGAGTCCTAAAAGGGGAAGGCACCTCCTAGGTGCCTTGGGGAGGATGGACTCCTCCCTGGCCGCACCCTTCCTTGGAGGAAGGGCCAAGGCTGCGCCCCCCTCTCCCTTGGCCCTATATATAGTGGGGGGAAGGGAGGGCAGCCTCACCTAAGCCCTGGTGCCTCCCTCTCCCTCCCATGACACATCTCCCTCCTCCCGCAGCGCTTGGTGAAGCCCTGTTGGAATCCCGCTACTTCCACCACCACGCCGTCGTGCTGCTGGATCTCCATCAACCTCTCCTCCCCCCTTGCTGGATCAAGAAGGAGGAGACGTCGCTGCTCCGTACGTGTGTTGAACGCGGAGGTGCCATCCATTCGGCGCTAGGATCATCGGTGATTTGGATCACGACGAGTACGACTCCATCAACCCCGTTCTCTTGAACGCTTCCGCGCGCGATCTACAAGGGTATGTAGATCCACTCCTCCCTCGTTGCTAGATGACTCCATAGATTGATCTTGGTGACACGTAGGAAAATTTTGAATTATTGCTACGTTCCCCAATAGTGGCATCATGAGCTAGGTCTATGCGTAGTTTCTATGCACGAGTAGAACACAAAGTAGTTGTGGGCGTTGATTTTGTTCAATATGCTTACCGTTACTAGTCCAATCTTGATTCGGCGGCATTGTGGGATGAAGCGGCCCGGACCGACCTTACACGCACTCTTACATGAGACTGGTTCCACCGACTGACATGCACTAGTTGCATAAGGTGGCTATCGGGTGTCTGTCTCTCCCACTTCAGTCGGATCGGATTCGATGAAAAGGGTCCTTATGAAGGGTAAATAGCAATTGGCATATCATGTTGTGGTTTTTGCGTAGGTAAGAAACGTTCTTGCTAGAAACCCATAGCAGCCACGTAAAACATGCAAACAACAATTAGAGGACGTCTAACTTGTTTTTGCAGGGTATGCTATGTGATGTGATATGGCCAAGAAGAATGTGATGAATGATATGTGATGTATGAGATTGATCATGTTCTTGTAATAGGAATCACGACTTGCATGTCGATGAGTATGACAACCGGCAGGAGCCATAGGAGTTGTCTTTATTTATTTTATGACCTGCGTGTCAACATAAACGTCATGTAATTACTTTACTTCATTGCTAACCGTTAGCTGTAGTAGTAGAAGTAATAGTTGGCGAGACAACTTCATGAAGACACGATGATGGAGATCATGGTGTCATGCCGGTGACGATGATGATCATGGAGCCCCGAAGATGGAGATCAAAAGGAGCAATATGATATTGGCCATATCATGTCACTATTTGATTGCATGTGATGTTTATCATGTTTATACATCTTATTTGCTTAGAACGACGGTAGTAAATAAGATGATCCCTCACTAAAATTTCAAGAAAGTGTTCCCCCTAACTGTGCACCGTTGCGAAAGTTCGTCGTTTCGAAGCACCACGTGATGATCGGGTGTGATAGATTCTTACGTTCGAATACAACGGGTGTTGACGAGCCTAGCATGTACAGACATGGCCTCGGAACACATGCAAAACACTTAGGTTGACTTGACGAGCCTAGCATGTACAGACATGGCCTCGGAACACAAGAGACCGAAAGGTCGAGCATGAGTCGTATAGAAGATACGATCAACATGAAGATGTTCACCGATGTTGACTAGTCCGTCTCACGTGATGATCGGACACGGCCTAGTTGACTCGGATCGTATAATCACTTAGATGACTAGAGGGATGTCTATCTGAGTGGGAGTTCATAAGATGAACTTAATTATCCTGAACATAGTCAAAAGGTCTTCGCAAATTATGTCGTAGCTCGCGCGTCAGTTCTACTGTTTAGATATGTTCCTAGAGAAAAATTAGTTGAAAGTTGATAGTAGCAATTATGCAGACAGTAAAAGGCTTATGTCCTTAATGCACCGCTCAGTGTGCTGAACCTCGAACGTCGTCTGTGGATGTTGCGAACATCTGACATACACATTTTGATAACTACGTGATAGTTCAGTTAAACGGTTTAGAGCTGAGGCACCGAAGACGGTTTAAAACGTCACGAAACATATGAGATGTTTCGAGGGCTGAAATTGGGATTTCAGGCTCGTGCCCACGTCAAGAGGTATAAGACCTCCGACGATTTTCTTAGCCTACAAACTAAGGGAGAAAAGCTCAATTGTTGAGCTTGTGCTCAGATTGTCTGAGTACAACAATCATTTGAATCGAGTGGGAGTTGATCTTCCAGATGGGATAGTGATGTTTCTCCGAAGTCATTACCACCAAGCTGCTAGAGCTTCGTGATGAACTATAATACATCAGGGACATATATGATGATCCTTGAGATATTCGCGATGTTTGACACCACAAAAGTAGGAATCAAGAAGGAGCATCAATTGTTGATGAAACCACTAGTTTCAAGAAGGGCAAGGGCAAGAAGGGAAACTTCATGAAACGGCAAATCAGCTACTGCTCTAGTGAAGAAACCCAAGGTTGAGCCCAAACCCGAGACTAAGTGCTTCTGTAATAAGGGGAATAGCCACTGGAGCAGAATTACACTAGATACTTGGTAGATGAGAAGGCTGGCAAGATCGATAGAAGTATATTGGATATACATTGTGTTTATGTGTACTTTACTAGTACTCCTAGTAGCACCAGGGTATTAGATACCGGTTCGGTTGCTAAGTGTTAGTAACTCAAAATAAAAGCTACGGAATAAACAGAGACTAGCTAAAGGTGAGCTGACGATATGTGTTGGAAGTGTTTCCAAGGTTGATATGATCAAGCATCGCACGCTCCCTCTACCATCGAGATTGGTATTAAAATCTAAATAATTGTTATTTGGTGTTTGCGTTGAGCATAGACATGATTGGATTATGTCTATCGCGATACGGTTATTCATTTAAGGAGAATAATGGTTACTCTGTTTATTTGAATAATACCTTCAATGGTCTTAAACCTAAAATGAATGGTTTATTGAATCTCGATCATAGTGATACACATGTTCATGCCAAAAGATATAAGATAGTAATGATAGTACCACCTACTTGTGGCACTGCCACTTAAGTCATATCGGTATAAAACGCATGAAGAGGCTCCATGTTGATGGATCTTTGGACTCACTCATTTTTGAAAAGATTGAGACATGCGAACCATGTCTATTAGTGTATATGCATGAAGAAACTCCATGCAAATGGACCGTTTTGACTCACTTGATTTTGAATCACTTGAGACATGCAAATCATACCACATGGGCAAGATGACTGAAAGCCTCATTTTCAGTAAAATGAAACTAGAAAGCAACTTGTTGGAAGTAATACATTTTGATGTGTGCAGTCCAATGAGTGCTGAGGCGTGTAGTGGATATCGTTATGTTCTTACTTCACAGATGATTTGAGTAGATGTTGAGTATATTTACTTGATGAATCACGAGTCTGAATTATTGAAAGGTTCAAGTAATTTCAGGGTGAAGTTGAAAGATCGTCGTGACAAGAGGATAAAAGATCTATGATATGATCATAGAGATGAATATCTGAATTACGAGTTTGGCACAGAATTAAGACATTGTGGAAATTGTTTCACAACTAATACAGCCTGGAACACCATAGTGTGATGGTGTGTCCGAACATCATAACTGCACCCTATTGGATATGATGCATACCATGATGTCTCTTATCGAATTACCACGATAGTTTATGGGTTAGGCATTAGAGACAACCACATTCACTTTAAATAGGGCACCACGTAATTCCGATGAGATGACACCGTATGAACTATGGTTTAGAGAAACCTAAGCTGTCATTTCTTAAAAGTTTGGGGCTGCGACGCTTATGTGAAAAAGTTTCAGGCTGATAAGCTCGAACCCAAAGCGGATAAATGCATCTTCATAGGACACCCAAAACAGTTGGGTATACCTCCTGTCTCAGATCCGAAAGCAATAAGGGATTGTTTCTAGAATCGGGTCCTTTCTCGAGGAAAAGTTTCTCCCGAAAGAATTGAGTGGGAGGATGGTGGAGACTTGATGAGGTTATTAAACCGTCTCTTCAACTAGTATGTGGCAGGGCACAAGGAGTTGTTCCTGTGGCACCTACACCAATTGAAGTGGAAGCTTATGATAGTGATCATGAAACTTCAGATCAAGTCACTACCAAACCTCGTGGGATGACAAGGATGCGTACTACTTCAGAGTGGTACGTAATCCTGTCTTGGAAGTCATGTTGCTAGACAACAATGAACCTACGAGCTATGGAGAAGCGATGGTGGGCCTGGATTCCAAAATGGCTCGAGGCCATATAATCCGAGAGAGGATCCATGTATGAAAACAAAGTGTAGACTTTGGAAGAGCTACTTGATGGTCGTAAGGCTGTTAGGTACATATGGATTTTAAAAGGAAGATGGACAATGATGGTAAGTATCACCATTAAGAAAGCTTGACTTGTCGTTAAGATGTTTTCCGACAAGTTCAAGGAGTTGACTACGATGAGACTTTCTCACTCGTAGCGATGCTAAGAGTCTGTTGGAATTATATTAGCGATTACTGCATTATTTATGAAATCTTGCAGATAGGATGTCAAAACATTGTTTCCTCGACGTTTTTTGAGGAAAGGTTGTATGTGATACAAACCGGAAGGTTTTGTCAATCCTGAAAGATGCTAATAAGTATGCAAAGCTCCAGAATTCCTTCTAGGGACTGGAGTAAGCATCTCGGAGTTGGAATGTATGCTTTGATGATGATCAAAGATTTTGGGTTTATACAAAGTTTATGAGAAACTTGTATTTCCAAAGAAGTGAGTGGGAGCACTATAGAATTTCTGATGAATATATGTTGTTGACATATTGTTGATCAGAAATGACGTAGAATTTCTGGAAAGCATATAGGGTTATTTGGAAAGTGTTTTTCAATGGAAAGCCTGGATTAAGCTACTTGAACATTGAGCATCAAGATCTATAAGGATAGATCAAAACGCTTAATGGTACTTTCAAATGAGCACATACCTTGACATGATCTTGAAGGTGTTCAAGATGGATCAGTCAAAGAAGGAGTTCTTGCCTGAGTTGTAAGGTATGAAGTTAAGACTTAAAGCTCGACCACGGCAGAAGAAAGAGAAAGGACGAATGTCGTCCCCTATGCTTTTGTCATAGGCTCTATACGGTATGCCATGCTAAGTACCGCACCTGATGTGTGCCTCGCCACATGTCTGGCAAGAGGGTACAAAGGTGATCCAGGAGTGGATCACTAGATAGCGGTCAAAAATTGTCCTTGGAGTAATAAGGACATGTTTCTCGATTATGGAGGTGATAAAGAGTTCGGCGTAAAGGGTTACATCGATGCAAGCTTTAACACCTATCCGAATGACTCTGAGTAGCAAACCGGATACGTATAGTGGAGCAACCATTTGGAATAGCTCCAAGTAGAACGTGGTAGCTGCATCTGGGAGATGACATAGAGATTTGTAAAGCACACACAGATCTGAAAGATTCAGACCCGTTGACTATAACATCTCTCACAAGCATAACATGATCAAACCCAGAACTCATCGAGTGTTAATCACATGGTGATGTGAACTAGATTATTGACTCTAGTAAACTCTTTGGGTGTTAGTCACATGGGGATGTGGCCTTGAGTGTTAATCACATATCGATGTGAACTGGATTATTGACTCTAGTGCAAGTGGGAGACTGTTGGAAATATGCCCTAGAGGCAATAATAAATTGATTATTATTATATTTCCTTGTTCATGATAATCGTTTATTATCCATGCTAGAATTGTATTGATAGGAAACTCAAATACATGTGTGGATACATAGACAACACCATGTCCCTAGTAAGCCTCTCTTTGACTAGCTCGTTGATCAATAGATGGTTACGGTTTCCTAACCATGGACATTGGATGTCATTGATAACAGGATCACATCATTAGGAGAATGATGTGATGGACAAGACCCAATCCTAAGCCTAGCACAAGATCATGTAGTTCGTATGTAAAGCTTTTCTAATGTCAAGTATCATTTCCTTAGACCATGAGATTGTGCAACTCCCGGATACCGTAGGAGTGCTTTGGGTGTGCCAAACGTCACAACGTAACTGGGTGGCTATAAAGGTACACTACAGGCATCTCCGAAAGTGTCTGTTGGGTTGGCACGAATCAAGACTGGGATTTGTCACTCCGTGTAAACGGAGAGGTATCTCTGGGCCCACTCGGTAGGACATCATCATAATGTGCACAATGTGACCAAGGAGTTGATCACGGGATGATGTGTTACGGAACGAGTAAAGAGACTTGCCAGTAACGAGATTGAACAAGGTATCGGGATACCGACGATCGAATCTCGGGCAAGTATCGTACCGATAGACAAAGGGAATTGTATACAGGATTGATTAAGTCCTTGACATCGTGGTTCATCCGATGAGATCATCATGGAGCATGTGGGAGCCAACATGGGTATCCAGATCCCGCTGTTGGTTATTGACCGGAGAACGTCTCGGTCATGTCTGCATGGTTCCCGAACCCGTAGGGTCTACACACTTAAGGTTCGGTGACGCTAGGGTTATAGAGATATTAGTATGCGGTAACCTGAAAGTTGTTCGGAGTCCCGGATGAGATCTCGGACGTCACGAGGAGTTCCGGAATGGTCCGGAGGTAAATATTTATATATGGGAAGTCTTGTTTTGGTCGCCGGAAAAGTTTCGCGCATTATCAGTATTGTATCGGGAGTGCTGAAAGGGGTCCGGGGGTCCACCAAGGGGGTCCACCTGCCCCGGGGGGCCACATGGGCTGTAGGGGTGTGCGCCTTGGCCTATATGGGCCAAGGGCACCAGCCCCAAGAGGCCCATGCGCCAAGAGATAAGGGAAGGGAAGAGTCCTAAAAGGGGAAGGCACCTCCTAGGTGCCTTGGGGAGGATGGACTCCTCCCTGGCCGCACCCTTCCTTGGAGGAAGGGCCAAGGCTGCGCCCCCCCTCTCCCTTGGCCCTATATATAGTGGGGGGAAGGGAGGGCAGCCTCACCTAAGCCCTGGCGCCTCCCTCTCCCTCCCATGACACATCTCCCTCCTCCCGCAGCGCTTGGCGAAGCCCTGTTGGAATCCCGCTACTTCCACCACCATGCCGTCGTGCTGCTGGATCTCCATCAACCTCTCCTCCCCCCTTGCTGGATCAAGAAGGAGGAGACGTCGCTGCTCCGTACGTGTGTTGAACGCGGAGGTGCCGTCCGTTCGGCGCTTGGATCATCGGTGATTTGGATCACGACGAGTACGACTCCATCAACCCCGTTCTCTTGAACGCTTCCGTGCGCGATCTACAAGGGTATGTAGATCCACTCCTCCCTCGTTGCTAGATGACTCCATAGATTGATCTTGGTGACACGTAGGAAAATTTTGAATTATTGCTACGTTCCCCAACACCTCCCTGCTAAACTTATAGCAAGGCACACATCAAGTCTGGTACACGGCATTGCATACATGATAGAATCTATGGCTAAGGCATAGGGAATGACTTCCATTTTCTCTCTATCTTCTGCAGTGGTCGGGCATTGAGTCTAACTCAACTTCACACCTTGTAATATAGGCAAGAACCCTTTCTTTGACTGATCCATTTTGAACTTTTTCAAAACTTTATCAACGTATGTGCTTTGTGAAAGTCTAATTAAGAGTCTTGATCTATCTCTATAGATCTTAATGCCCAATATGTAAGCATCTTCACCGAGGTCTTTCATTGAAAAATTCTTATCCAACTATCCTTTTATGCTATCCAAAAATTATGTATTATTTCCAATCAACAATATGTCATCCACATATAATATTAGAAATGCTACAGAGCTCCCACTCACTTTCGTGTAAATATAGACTTCTCTAAAAGTCTATATAAAACCATATGCTTTGATCACACTATCAAAGCGTATATTCCAACTCCGAGATGCTTGCACCAGTCCATAAATGGATCGCTGGGGCTTGCACACTTTGTTAGCTCCCTTTGGATTGACAAAACCTACCAGTTGCATCATATACAACTCTTCTTCCAGAAATCCATTCAAGAATGCAGTTTTGACATCCATCTACCATATTTCATAATCATAAAACGTGGCAATTGCTAACATGATTCGGACAGA
This sequence comes from Triticum urartu, assembly GCF_003073215.2. NCBI lineage: Eukaryota > Viridiplantae > Streptophyta > Magnoliopsida > Poales > Poaceae > Triticum > Triticum urartu. The sequence goes on along the minus strand of NC_053022.1, from coordinate 566,453,948 downwards.
CTTAAGCATCGCTACGGGTGAGAAGGTCTCATCGTAGTCAATCCCTTGAACTTGTCGAAAACCTTTCGCAACAAGTCGAGCTTTGTAGACAGTAACATTACCGTCAGCGTCAGTCTTCTTCTTGAAGATCCATTTATTCTCAATTGCTTGCCAATCAACGGGCAAGTCAACCAAAGTCCACACTTTGTTCTCATACATGGATCCCATCTCAGATTTCATGGCTTCAAGTCATTTTGCGGAATCTGGGCTCACCATCGCTTCTTCATAGTTCGTAGGTTCATCATGATCTAGTAGCATGACTTCTAGAATAGGATTACCGTACCACTCTGGTGCGGATCTTACTCTGGTTGATCTACGAGGATCAGTAGCAACTTGATCTGAAATTCCATGATCATCATCATTAACTTCCTCACTAGTTGGTGTAGGTGTCACAGAAACCGATTTCTGTGATGTACTACTTTCCAATAAGGGAGCAGGTACAATTACCTCATCAAGTTCTACTTTCCTCCCACTTACTTCTTTCGAGAGGAACTCCTTCTCTAGAAAGGATCCATTCTTAGCAACGAATGTCTTGCCTTCGGATCTGTGATAGAAGGTGTACCCAACAGTCTCCCTTGGGTATCCTATGAAGACACATTTCTCCGATTTGGGTCCGAGCTTATCAGGTTGAAGCTTTTTCACATAAGCATCGCAGCCCCAAACTTTCAGAAACGACAACTTTGGTTTCTTGCCAACCATAGTTCATAAGGCGTCGTCTCGATGGATTTCGATGGTGCCCTATTTAACGTGAATGCGGACGTCTCTAAAGCATAACCCCAAAACGATAGCGGTAAATATGTAAGAGACATCATAGATCGCACCATATCTAGTAAAGTACGATTACGACGTTCGGACACACCATTACGCTGTGGTGTTCCGAGTGGCGTGAGTTGCGAAACTATTCCGCATTGTTTCAAATGTAGACCAAACTCGTAACTCAAATATTCTCCTCCACGATCATATCGTAGAAACTTTATTTTCTTGTTACGATGATTTTCAACTTCACTCTAAAATTCTTTGAACTTTTCAAATGTTTCAGACTTATGCTTCATCAAGTAGATATACCCATATATGCTTAAATCATCTGTGAAGGTGAGAAAATAACGATATCCGCCATGAGCCTCAACATTCATCGGACCACATACATCTGTATGTATGATTTCCAACAAATTTGTTGCTCTATCCATAGTTTCGGAGAACGGCATTTTAGTCATCTTGCCCATGAGGCATGGTTCGCAAGTACCAAGTGATTCATAATCAAGTGGTTCCAAAAGTCCATCAGTATGGAGTTTCTTCATGCGCTTTACACCAATATGACCTAAACGGCAATGCCACAAATAAGTTGCACTATCATTATCAACTCTGCATCTTTTGGCTTCAACATTATGAATATGTGTATCACTACTATCGAGATTCATAAAAAATAGACCACTCTTCAAGGGTGCATGACCATAAAAGATATTACTCATATAAATAGAACAACCATTATTCTCTAATTTAAATGAATTACAGTCTCGCATCAAACAAGATCCAGATATAATGTTCATGCTCAACGCTGGCACCAAATAACAATTATTTAGGTCTAATACTAATCCCGAAGGTAGATGTAGAGGTAGTGTGCCGACCGCGATCACATCGACTTTGGAACCATTTCCCACGCGCATCGTCACCTCGTCCTTTGCCAGTGTTCGCTTAATCCGTAGTCCCTGTTTCGAGTTGAAAATATTAGCAACAGAACCATTATCAAATACCCATTTGCTACTGCGAGCTCTAGTAAGGTACACATCAATAACATGTATATCACATATACCTTTGTTCACCTTGCCATCCTTCTTATCCGCCAAATACTTGGGGCAGTTCCGCTTCCAGTGACCAGTCTGCTTGCAGTAGAAGCACTCAGTTTCAGGCTTAGGTCCAGACTTGGGTTTCTTCTCCTGAGAAGCAACTTGCTTGCTGTTCTTATTGAAGTTCCCCTTCTTCTTCCCTTTACCCTTTTTCTTGAAACTAGTGGTCTTGTTGACCATCAACACTTGATGCTCCTTCTTGATTTCTACCTCCGCAGCCTTTAGCATTGCGAAGAGCTCGGGAATTGTCTTATTCATCCCTTGCATATTATAGTTCATAACGAAGCTCTTGTAGCTTGGTGGCAGTGATTGAAGAACTCTGTCAATGACACTATCAACCGGAAGATTAACTCCCAGCTGAGTCAAGTGATTATGGTACCCAGACATTCTGAGTATATGTTCACTAACAGAACTATTCTCCTCCATCTTGCAGCTGTAGAACTTATTGGAGACTTCATATCTCTCAATCCGGGAATTTGCTTGAAATATTAACTTCAACTCCTGGAACATCTCATATGCTCCATGACGTTCAAAACGTCATTGAAGTCCCGGTTCTAAGCCGTAAAGCATGGCACACTGAACTATCGAGTAGTCATCAGCTTTGCTCTGCCAGACGTTCTTAACGTCGTTAGTTGCATCAGCAGCAGGCCTGGCACTCAGCGGTGCTTCCAGGACGTAATTCTTCTGGGCAGCAATGAGGATAATCCTCAAGTTACGGACCCAGTCTGTGTAATTGCTACCATCATCTTTCAACTTTGCTTTCTCAAGGAACGCATTAAAATTCAACGGAACAACAGCACGGGCCATCTATCTACAATCAAACATAGACAAGCAAGATACTATCAGGTACTAAGTTCATGATAAATTTAAGTTCAATTAATCATATTACTTAAGAACTCCTACTTAGAAAAACATCCCTCTAATCCTCTAAGTGATCACGTGATCCAAATCAACTAAACCATAACCGATCATCACGTGAAATGGAGTAGCTTTCAATGGTGAACATCACTATGTTGATCATATCTACTATATGATTCACGCTCGACCTTTCGGTCTCAGTGTTTCGAGGCCATATCTGCATATGCTAGGCTCGTCAAGTTTAACCTAAGTATTCTGCGTGTGCAAAACTGGCTTGCACCCGTTGTAGATGGACGTAGAGCTTATCACACCCGATTATCTCGTGGTGTCTAGGCACGATGAACTTTGGCAACGGTGCATACTCAGGGAGAACACTTTTATCTTGAAATTTAGTGAGAGATCATCTTATAATGCTACCGTTAATCAAAGCAAGATAAGATGCATAAAATATAAACATCACATGCAATCGATATAATTGATATGATATGGCCATCATCATCTTGTGCTTGTGATCTCCATCTCCGAAGCACCGTCATGATCACCATCATCACCGGTGCGACACCTTGATCTCCATTGTAGCATCGTTGTCGTCTCGCCAATCTTACACTTCCACGACTATCGCTACCGCTTAGTGATAAAGTAAAGCATTACAGGGCGATTGCATTGCATACAATAAAGCGACAACCATATGGCTCCTGCCAGTTGCCGATAACTCGGTTACAAAACATGATCATCTCATACAATAAAATTTAGCATCATGTCTTGACCATATCACATCACAACATTCCCTGCAAAAACAAGTTAGATGTCCTCTACTTTGTTGTTGCAAGTTTTACGTGGTTGCTACGGGCTTAGCAAGAACCGTTCTTACCTACGCATCAAAAACCACAACGATAGTTTGTTAAGTTGGTGTTGTTTAAACCTTCGCAAGGACCGGGCGTAGCCACACTCGGTTCAACTAAAGTTGGAGAAACTGACACCCACCAGCCACCTGTGTGCAAAGCACGTCGGTAGAACCAGTCTCGCATAAGCGTACGCGTAATGTCGGTCCGGGCCGCTTCATCCAACAATACCGCCGAACCAAAGTATGACATGCTGGTAAGCAGTATGACTTATATCGCCCACAACTCACTTGTGTTCTACTCGTGCATATAACATCAACGCATTAAACCTAGCTTGGATGCCACTATTGGGGAACGTAGTAATTTCAAAAAAATTCCTACGCACACGCAAGATCATGGTGATGCATAGCAACGAGAGGGGAGAGTGTTGTCCATGTACCCTCGTAGACCGAAAGTGGAAGCGTTAGCACAACGCGGTTGATGTAGTCGTACGTCTTCACGATCCGACCGATCAAGTACCGAACGTACGGCACCTCCGAGTTCAGCACATGTTTAGCCTGATGACGTCCCTCGAACTCCGATCCAGCCGAGTGTTGAGGGAGAGTTCCGTTAGCACGACGGCGTGGTTACGATGTTGATGCTCTACTGACGCAGGGCTTTGCCTAAGCACCGCTATAGTATTATCGAGGTGGACTATGGTGGAGGGGGGCACCGCACACGACTAAGAGATCAATGATCAATTGTTGTGTCTATGGGGTGCCCCTGCCCCCGTATATAAAGGAGCAAGGGAGGGGGTGCGGCCGGCCATAGGAGGAGGCGCGCAGGAGGAGTCCTACTCCCACTGGGAGTAGGACTCCCCTCCTTTTTCCTAGTTGGATTAGGACTTGGGGAGAAGGAGGAGAGAGGGGAAAGGAAAGGGGGGGGGCGCCCCCCTCCTTGTTCAATTCGGACTTGGGGGGGGGGGGGAGGGGCACGTGGCTGCCCCTTGGCCGCCTCTCCTCTTCCTCCACTTGGGCCCATAAGGCCCAATGGCCTCCGGGGGGTTCCGGTAACCCCTCCGGTACTCTGGTAAAATCACTATTTCACCCGGAACACTTCCGATATCCGAACATAGGCTTCCAATATATCAATCTTCATGTCTCGACCATTCTGAGACTCCTCGTCATGTCCGTGATCACATCCGGGACTCTGAACAACCTTCGGTACATCAAAACACATAAACTCATAATAAAACTGTCATCGTAACGTTAAGCGTGCGGACCCTACGAGTTCGAGAACTATGTAGACATGACCGAGACACGTCTCCGATCAATAACCAATAGCGGAAGCTGGATGCACATATTGGCTCCTACATATTCTACGAAGATCTTTATCGGTCATACCGCATAACAACATACGTTGTTCCCTTTGTCATCGGTATGTTACTTGCCCGAGATTTGATCGTCGGTATCTCGATACCTAGTTCAATCGGTACCGGCAAGTCTCTTTACTCGTTTCGTAATACATCATCCTGCAACTAACTCATTAGTTGCAATGCTTGCAAGGCTTAAGTGATGTGCATTACCGAGAGGGCCCAGAGATACCTCTCCGACAATCAGAGTGACAAATCCTAATCTCGAAATACGCCAACCCAACAAGTACCTTCGGAGACACCTGTAGAGCACCTTTATAATCACCCAGTTATGTTGTGACATTTGGTAGCACACAAAGTGTTCCTCCGGTAAACGGGAGTTGCATAATCTCATAGTCATAGGAACATGTATAAGTCATGAAGAAAGCAATAGCAACATACTAAACGATCGTGTGCTAAGCTAACGGAATGGGTCATGCCAATCACATCATTCTCCTAATGATGTGATCCTGTTAATCAAATGATAACTCATGTCTATGGTTTAGGAAACTTAACCATCTTTGATCAACGAGCTAGTCAAGTAGAGGCATACTAGTGACACTCTGTTTGTCTATGTATTCACACATGTATTATGTTTCAGGTTAATACAATTCTAGCATGAATAATAAACATTTATCATGATATAAGGAAATAAATAATAACTTTATTATTGCCTCTAGGGCATATTTCCTTCACTATGATGGTGAACCTATGCTTTGGAAGAAGGACGACAAGACTACGCCATCAACAAAATCACCACCGTCTCCACCAACAAAGAAGAATTGAGTATCTGGTATGGGCACTCCACTTGGCAACTGCCAAGCTTGGGGGAGTGCCCCGGTATCGTATCACCATCACTTTTATCTTTACCGTTTTTGTAAGTGCATCTAGTGCCCCTTAGTGATTTTGGTGTATTGAAGACTTATAGGTTAAGGGACTAATGCGTTTGTGAGTGTACACAGGTCTATAAGTCTATGAGGAGTTTGATATTTACAGAGAAAGTCAACCCCTAAAAATGAAGTTCTTCGACTGAAGACTTTGTATCTCTGAAGACTTTCTGAAGACTTTGAAAGTGAAGAAATTGGTGTGACCGTGAAGACTTGGTATTCATTCGAGGAACATGAAGCATGAAGACTTTTGTTTTCATAGTTTCATTTTCTCTTTCTTGAGTCATAGGAAACACCGTACTGTTAAAGGGGGTCGAGGAAATACTAAGGAAAAATTTCCATGTGATGCTCAACTCAAAATCCTACACCTACCAATCCCTTCGAGTGAAGCCATTGGAAATCTCATATAGTTCAGTCAATTTCTTCAGTGACAGAGACGAAGTTCTTCTGGTCTCTGAGGAATTTTTCCTGACCGAGGAGTTAGGAATTCGCCAGTGCGGATTTCCTACACAGTGAGGAACATGATAGCCCTGAGGATTTTGCTACTCAAAATTCCGACCGTTGCTGTGCTATGCGCCAGCTGTCCCAAAATATCTATCCACCTAATGGTCATATCATTGAAGGGCATTTATGTCTTATCATGTCGGGCTGCTCCCTAGGCTATAAATAGCCGCCCCACAACCACTAGCTGGTTGGCTGCTCTGAGAGAAACTAACACTTGTCATTTGAGAGCAACCCATCCTCTGAGAGAAAAAACCCAAAACCCAAACACCTACAAACCCCAAGTGATTGAGCATCACTGAAGAGATTGATCCTGCGTGGATCCGATGCTTGTTACCTTTGAAGACTGTGCTTCTTCCAGACGGTTAGGCGTCATGGTCTAGAGCATCCAAGAGGAATTGTGGATCACCGAGTGACCAAGTTTGTGAAGGTTCGGAAGTCACGTGAAGACTTACCACGAGTGATTGGACGAGGTCTATGTGACCTTAGCTCAAGGAGAATACGGTGAGGACTCGGTGTCCCGAGCTGCGTGTTCAGGACTGGGTGTCCGGGACTGTGTGTCCTCGAGTTTAAATACTCAGCCGCTCCAACCAGACGTACAACTGAGACAGCAGTTGGAACTGGTCTACCAAATCATTGTCTTCACCAAGCTTACTGGTTCTATTTCCTCAACTCTTTCATTTCCTCATAACTGTGTTGTGTGTTTGTTCATATCTGTGTTTGAAGACTTTGACTGAAGACTTTCTCAATTTCCTCAGTTCAATTTCTTCAGTCTGTTTGTCTTCATCCTGTGTTATCCTGTGATTACGTTTTCAGTACTCTGTGCCTGTCTTCATTTCATCATGATGACCATGCTTGTATTCTGTCATGTTTACTCTTGAGTACTTATTCCGCTGCTAGTAGTTCTTCGCTAAGGAATTTCCTCACCGGCAAATTCCTTAGTGAATAATTTCATAAAAATCGCCTATTCACCCCCCCTCTAGTCGATATAACACACTTTCAATTGGTATCAGAGCAAGGTACTCCCTTGTTCTGTGTGATTTTGGTTTAACCGTCTGGAGTTTTAGTTATGTCGACCACAGGTATGATCAAGGTCTCTGCCGGGTGTCCTACCTTTGATGGAACGGACTACCCCTACTGGAAGAATAAGATGCGAATGCATCTTGAGGCAATTGATAACGATCTCTGGTATGTTGTGGAAAATGGTGTTCCCTCAGTCACACCTTCTCTGAATGCTGCTGATGTGAAGAGATTCAAGCAACTTGACTCTCAAGCGAAGAATATCATATGTGGCCATCTGAGCAAAGGACAGTATGGCTGAGTGAGTGCTTTGGAGACAGCGGAGCTTATTTGGGACAGGTTGTCCAAAGTGAATGAAGGAGTCTCAACTCAGCGTGACTCTCGAGTTGATGTTCTTCGCAATCTCTTCAACCGCTTCAAAAGACTCGACAATGAAAATGTTCAACAAACCTTCGATCGCCTCACTGACATCTCAAATGAGCTTCAAGCACTTGGTGCCACTGACATCACCGACCATGAGGTGGTGAAGAAATTGCTGAGATCGCTTGATTCCTCGTTTGACACTCTGGCATTGATGATACAGGAACGTGCTGATTACAAGTCACTTGATCCCGCTGATATTCTCGAGAGGCTAAATACTCATGAGTTCCAACTTGCTGAAAAGAGAGATCTCTATGGTTCAAGCTATGGCAGATCACGTGCACTGAAGGCCAAGGCAGTATCTGAGTCCGAAGATGAAGACTCTGGTAGCAGCCTTGGGGATCCTGAAGAACTGAGCCATGATCTGGCTCTGCTCGTGAAGAAGTTCCAAAAGTTCTCAAGGCGTGGTCGCCTTGGAAGACCCTCAAGGAGCAATGATTCCTCACCCAGTGACTACAAGAAGAGGCTCTGTCACAAGTGCAAGAAACCTAGAAATTTCATTCAAGATTGTCCTCAGTGGGAAAAGGAATCAAAGAAGAAGAAATACAAGGATTACAGTTCTGATGATGCAAAGAAAAAGAAGAAATCCACAAAATCCTCATCATCAAAATCCTCAAAGCCTTCATATCATAAGAAGAGCAGCTTCAAGAAGGCAAGGGCATTCATTGGCAAGGAAATGGACTCTGAGGCTGAACCTGAAGAAAATGAGGAAGAGGAGTCATCTGAGGAGTCCGAATCCGGAGTGGTGAGCCTTGATCTCGCTACTGCATTCGTCAGCAAGTCTATCTTCAACACTGAAGAAAATGACCTCACCAACAAGGCTGATGAAGGGAATGATGACTATGCTCCCACCTATTGCTTCATGGAAAAGGGTGCCTAGGTACTCAAATATACCTCATCTGAATCAAGTGAGAATGAATCTGATGAAAACCTTAAGCCCAGCTATTCTAAACTTGCTAAGATTGCTATAAAACAACAAAGGGCTTTAGAAAAGGTTCAAAACATGCTAGACAAAAGTAATGATATGTTGGGTGAAGAAATGGATCGCACTGAAACTTTGACTGAAAATCTTCAGGGACTTCAGTCCAAGCTTGACAAACTTCAAAGTCATCATAACACTCTCTTATCGGATCATGAGAAGCTTTCTTATGAATTTCTTCAAAGAAAGCAAGATCTTGAGACGCTAAGAGTGAGTTATGAAGATCTTCAGAAGGAGCGCGATTCATTACTTGCTCAACAAATCAGTGCATCTCAGGAAGAATTTGTTCTTCCATGCTTGAAGTGCATTGAACGTGAATCTGCTAATTCTTCACCTAAATGTTCAAATGCTGCTAATGTTTCAAATTCTTCACATGCCTATGCTATCACTAATTCCTCATCTGAGGACATTGCTAGTATCACTGATGATGCAGGGTTGAAGGAATTGTACATGATAGGCATGTACAAAAGCCTCAAAGGGCATCAGACTCTTTGTGATGTGCTTAAAAAGCAGATCCTCAACAGGAACCCTCGGAAAGAGGGTATTGCCTTTGAGAGGAAACTCAATGCTGATGGTACATATTGGAAGCCTGAGCAGTACCCCAAAACTACATGGGTTGCTGCAAAGGGACCTCCAGTTGATCCATCTAACCTATCTGGATATGCATGTGAATCTCCTCATTCTGATGATGAGTCATTTGACTCCAACTACAAACTATTCAAAAATCAGAATGGTGAAGTATTTGCTAGATATGTTGGCACTAACTGCAGGAACGGTCCCCCTATGAAGAAAATCTGGGTTCCCAAAAGATGCCTTGAAAATCTTCAGGTGAATGTCATCATGACGCCACCTGTGAAGAATAGGAACCCCAGATCAAATTCTTCATATGGATCAAAGTCCTCATATGAACATCATCGTGCTAACCCGTCTGTTTCGCAGGGAAGATCTAAGGATTATGGATATGTGCATTATTCTTCAAATCATTATGTCCATAAGTCCTCGAAGAATTTCTCTGCATACTCTTATGCTTACTCTAACCCCTCTTATGTGAAACGAAATGGACTGGCTTCTATGCCATCCTTCTCGTATGGAGCTCGCAGAGTGATGAACTCTTTTCCACCCCTTCAGATGTGGCTGGTGAAGAAAAAGAACTAATCTCTTTTGCAGGGTCAGGTCTCCAGACGTACGTAATCGTCTGAAGAATTTGCTGGAGACCTGAGTATGCCTGATAGGACGCAGGCTAATCATGAAGAAATGAACTTTCATTTCTCACGTCCTCATATTGCTTTATCCATTCTTTTGATTGATGAAATTGATCTGATGAATTGATGTCATATTCTTCACTGATGAAGTATATGAGTTTGTAAGCTGCACTAATTCATCTGCAGGATGATCAACCCAAAGCCACTGAGTGGGTCCTCGATAGTGGATGTACAAACCACATGACTGGTGACAAGAATCTATTGATGGATGCTCCATTATCTCCGTCGCATCTGAAGCATATCATCTTTGCTGACAAAGGCAAAAGTCAGGTATTGGGTCTAGGTAAGGTTGCGATCACAAAGGATCGACACATGGACAAAGTCATGCTTGTTGAGTCCTTAGGATACAACCTTATGTCTGTCTCAATGCTTTGTGATCTTGATATGGTTGTTGTCTTTGGCAAGTACCGTTGTGTTGTGGTTATGGAAGCTGACAATTCCAAAGTCTTCGAAGGCTTTAGGATAGGAGACCTGTATATTGTTGATTTCTCTACAGGACCACAACCAGCCGTGTGCTTACTTGCAAAAGCTTCAGAAGGCTGGCTCTGGCATCGACGACTTGGTCATGCAGGCATGAGGAATTTGCACACGCTTGCGAAGAAGAAGCATGTCATTGGCATCGAGAATGTCAAATTCCTCAAGTATCACCTATGCGGAGCCTGTGAAGCTGGGAAGATGACGAAGGCCAAGCATCCAGCGAAGACTATCATGACCACCACTCGCCCATTTGAATTGCTTCACATGGATCTCTTTGGTCCTAATCATTATTCTGCTATTTCAAATGAAGCCTCTCAATATGGCTTTGTTATTGTTGATGATTATTCTCGCTACACATGGGTACACCTTGTTACTTACAAACATGAAGTGCAGGAAGTCTTCAAACGATTTTCCTCGAGGGCTTCAACCAACTTTGGTGTGAAGATTAAGCACATCAGAAGTGACAATGGCACTGAGTTCAAGAACTCTGGTCTCGATGACTATCTTGATGAACTTGGTATTACTCATGAGTTATCTGCTCCTTATACTCCTCAGCAGAACGGCGTCGTGGAGCGTAAGAACAGGACTCTTGCTGAGATGGCTCGCACTATGCTTGATGAATACAAAACGCCTCATCGTTTCTGGACCGAGGCAATTGATACTACGTGCCACATCATCAACAGAGTATATCTTCACAAATTCTTCAAGAAAACTGCCTATGAACTCCTCACTGATAAGAAACCCAATGTAAGTTATTTCAAAGTCTTCGGTGCTAAATGTTGGATTAGAGATCCTCATCACAACTCAAAATTTGCACCGAAAGCACATGAAGGTTTTATGCTTGGTTATGGAAAGGACTCGCACACCTAGAGAGTCTTCAACAACGTTCTTCACAAGGTTGTTGAAACTGTAGATGTGTGGTTCGATGAAACTAATGGCTCGCAAGGAGAGCACCTACCTACTGTGATAGATGAACCAGCACCTGAGGAAACTATCAAGTTCAAGGCTACTGAGGATGTCATTCCCACTGAAGAATCTGCTGAAGAATTCATTCCAGAACATGAAGAACGTCGAGCTAATGCACCTGAAGAAAATGGTGCTGAAGAAAACGCTGATCAAATTCTTCAACGGCAACCAGCTCATCCCTGCATTGCAAAAGAAGTGCAAGTTGAAAACATCATCAATGACATCAAAGCGCCAGGTCCTCTCACATGCTCAAAAGCTTCACATTTGTCTAACTTTTGTGGGCACTATGCTTTTGCCTCTATTACAGAGCCCACTAAGGTAGATGAAGCATTTCTGGAGCCTGAGTGGATTCAGGCCATGCAAGAAGAATTACATCAGTTCAAGCTCAACAATGTCTGGGAACTGGTCAAATGTCCAGATCCTCGCAAGCACAATATCATCGGCACAAAGTAGATCTACCGCAACAAGCAAGATGAAAATGGCCATGTGGTGAGTGAGGGAGTCCTGGATTAGGGGGTGTTCGGGTAGCTGGACTATACCTTCAGCCAGACTTCAAGACTATGAAGATACAAGATTGAAGACTTCGTCCCGTGTCCGGATGGGACTTGCCTTGGTGTGGAAGGCAAGCTTGGCGATGCGGATATTCAAGATATCCTACCATTGTAACTAACTTTGTGTAACCCTAACCCTCTCCGGTGTCTATATAAACCGGAGGGTTTTAGTCCATAGGACAACTTTATCATACAACAATCATACCATAGGCTAGCTTTTAGGGTTTAGCCTCCTTGATCTCGTGGTAGATCTACTCTTGTACTACCCATATCATCAATATTAATCAAGCAGGACGTAGGGTTTTACCTCCATCAAGAGGGCCCGAACCTGGGTAAAACATCGTGTTCCTTGCCTCCTGTTACCATCCGGCCTAGACGCACAGTTCGGGACCCCCTACCCGAGATCCGCCGGTTTTGACACCGACATTGGTGCTTTCATTGAGAGTTCCTCTGTGTCGTCGCTTTTAGGCCTGATGGCTCCTTCGATCATCAACAACGATGCAGTCCAGGGTGAGACTTTTCTCCCCGGACAGATCTTTGTCTTCGGCGGCTTCGCACTGCGGGCCAAGTCGCTTGGCCACCTTGAGCAGATCGAAAGCTACGCCCCTGGCCATCAGGTCAGGGTTGGAAGCCTAAACTACACGACTGATATACGTGGGGACTTGATCTTCGACGGATTCGAGCCACAGCCAAGCGCGCCGCACTGTCTCGATGGGCATGATATAGCTCTGCCGCCGAACAGCGCCTTGGAGGCCGCACACGCATCGGTCCCGACCATTGATTCGGAGCCTACTGCACCGATCGAGGATCAGCGGTTGGACGCTGCCTCAGGGGCTGCGATCTCAGAGGTGATCGAGCTGAACTCCAGCCCCGCACTCCGCATGGCCCGTGACTCTGAGGAGCCGGATTCCTTTCCGAACTCTGAGCCCCCCATGCCCCTGCCGATCGAATCCGATTGGGCACCGATAATGGAGTTCACCGCCGCAGACATCTTTCAGCACTCGCCCTTCGGCGACATCCTGAATTCGCTAAAGTATCTCTCTTTATCAGGAGAGCCCTGGCCGGACTTCGGTCAGCAAGGATGGGATTCGGATGATGAAGAAATTCAAAACCCACCCACCACCCACTTCGTAGCCACTGTCGACGACTTAACCGACATGCTCGACTTCGACTCTGAAGACATCGACGGTATGGACGACGATGCAGGAGACAACCAAGAACCAACGCCTATAGGGCATTGGACAGCCACCTCATCTCACGATGTATACATGGTGGATACCCCGAAAGGAAGCAACAACGAGGAAAACGGGGATGGAAAGAGGGATCGATCTCTCGAAAAACAATCAAAGCGTCGGCGTAAATGCCGACCCAAGCCCTGCCTTGATAAAGACCCAGCCATAGAGCAGGATGAGCCGGTAGACGACGAGCATGCCTTAGAGAAGCCGTCCCAACAGGACAACCCAGATAGAGAAACCGAACATCCCTCCCCCGGCGAAAATGGCATTCCGGACGACCCTACGCCGGACAAGCCCACGAAGCAGAAGAACCTCCACAAACGGCTCGTTGCAACCGCACGGAGCCTGAAAAAGCAGAAGCGAAAGCTAAAAACTGCGGAAGATGCACTCAGGATCAGATGGAGTAAAGTAATCAATACCGCAGACAAATACGGCGACAGCCGCCGCACTAAAAGCTATCCGAAGAGAAATCTACTGCCTGAATTCGACGAGGAGGCCTTAGGGCCCTCGCATTCCAAAAGTGAGAGAGCCACACTGTCGGATAGATGACCCCATGGCCAGCATAAAGCGGCAAGCAGTGCCGCACTTAAGCCGGCATGCGACCCACTTAAGGATTCGCATCATGGCCCAGCCAGGTCCATTTACGGGCCAAGAAAGCAAGCTCCCGTAAGCAATGCAGTAAAGCCATTATCAGAATCCGGCACACCCAAATATAGGGGTGCCGCACACCCCCTATGTTTCACTGATGAGGTCCTGGATTATGAACTTCCAGCGGGATTCAAACTCGTAAACATAGAGGCATATGATGGAACAACAGACCCTGGAGTCTGGATTGAGGATTATATCCTCCACATACATATGGCTAGAGGAGATGACCTCCACGCCATAAAATACTTACCCCTCAAGATTAAAGGGCCAGCCCGGCATTGGCTCAAAAGCCTTCCTGAAAACACAATCGGAAGTTGGGAAGAGCTCGAGGACGCTTTCCGAGCAAATTTTCAAGGGACCTATGTCCGCCCTCCGGATGCAGACGATCTTAGTCACATAAATCAACAGCCCGAAGAGTTAGCTCGGCAATTCTGGAATAGATTTCTTACTAAAAAGAATCAGATAGTCGACTGTCCGGACGCTGAAGCCTTAGCAGCTTTCAGGCATAATTTCCGAGATGAATGGCTCGCCAGACACCTCGGCCAAGAAAAGCCAAGAACAATGGCCGCACTAACAAGCCTCATGACCCGCTTTTGCGCAGGAGAGGACAGCTGGTTGGCAAGATGCAGCCCCAGTGACCCAAGTACATCCGAAACTAGTGATGGAAACGTAAAACCGCGACGCAATAAGGACCATCGCCGGACTAAGGAAAAAAGTCCGAAGAGCACGGCAGTCAACGCCGGATTCAAAAGCTCACGACAGAATCAGAAAAAGCCGCCCCTCCAAGATAACAGGGACGACCTATCCAACCTAAACAAAATCTTGGATAGGATATGTCAAATACACAGCACTCCCGGAAAGCCTGCTAACCATACCCACAGAGATTGTTGGGTTTTCAAACAATCCGGCAGACTCAACGCCGAACACAAGGGGCTCGACACACCAAGCGAAGACGAGGATGAACCCCAAAAGTAGAGTACCAGGAAACAAAAGAATTTCCCACAAGAAGTAAAAACAGTAAACTTACTCCACATAACAAAACGTGCGTCGCCCATAAAGGTACGCGCCCCACGGCCTATCCCAAAGGAATCCCGCCATTGGTTGTCAAAACCAATCATCTTCGATCATCTGGATTATTCTAGAAGTGTCAGGAACCCAGGCTGGACTGCCCTGGTACTCGATCCAATAATTGGTGGACTCCAGTTTTCAAATGTCCTTATGGACGGTGGCAGCGGACTCAACTTGATATATCAGGACTCAATCCGCCACATGGGGATCGACCCAAAAAGAATTCGCCACAGCAAAACCTCCTTTCAAGGAGTAACGCCAGGTCCGGACACCCATTGCATGGGTTTTCTCCGGCTCGAGGTTATTTTCGGCTCTGCTGATAACTTCCGTCACGAAAAGTTGACTTTCCACATCGTCCCATTCTCAAGTCGCTATCAAGCACTACTGGGACACGAAGCTTTCTCCCGCTTTAACGCAATGCCGCATTATGCATCTATTACGCTTAAGATGCCCGGTCCACGCGGCATCATCTCCTTAAAGTGGAAGCAGTAAGAACACCTCCCCCAAGCGGAGGATTGTGCGGCCGCTTTAACAGCCCCACAATACACTGGCTTCACCAGCCAGAACATCGGAACAGGTCATTAAGACCACGGACACGGATAGACGAGTCCGACACAAAAGTATCATTGATAAAGGCTTAGTGGCCATATCCCCCTGCACTAGGGGCTTCACACGTATAAAATAAGAGACAATAAAGCTCAATTTTTCATATTTTACTTTACACTTTGTTTATTTCATATAACTTTTGTTCGGCACGCCCCTTTTTCAACTTAGTTGCTCTCTTTTTACAGATGAACGTCGTGCTGCGCCCGTCCAGGATACGGCACAACGGAGACACAGGCGCAGACGTGCAGTAGGAACCCGTTCCAAGGATTCTTTTCAGATTAAGACCCTGCGTAAACCTTTTTTACTGTCTCTTGTTGATACACATCCCCTGGTTCTATGACCAAGGAGGAGGCTGGCGTCTTGGCATGTGGCCACGTCAGAATTCTTGCGCGTACCCGGACACTAGGGGCTTATACCTCAGAGCATTACCTCGCCCGCTCTCATAAAGACCGAATACCTTAGGGAGTGTTCGGCGTCGCGAGTTTGGCCTTATATGCATCAGCTCCGAGTCATGATTTTGGTCAAATGTTGGGTTGCCCGGCTCCTGTGTTCGACCGCCTTATGTTCCGCTCTATCGGCTAAGGCGGCACCAGGAGAACTATTGCGATTGTGCCCTGGTTCGGCCAGGCGAGCACGTCAGTAGAGAAAGCCGAAAACCGACTGTCATGATATGGCGTGAGACTGGTCAACCACTCGATGACTCTCCGGAATCTGTAGGATTCCTCCGCATTAACGAAGGGCCGTTTCCTGGCCAGGCACATACGCGCCCCGAATTCGGGCGAGCGCAGTCGCCACCAGGGGCTACCTAAATAGTCCCCTTGTCAAGCTCCTATGGCTAAGTGAAAGTGTTAAAGCATGATAGTCCGGTTGCCTAGCTCGCTGCGCTATCACCTCCTTTGTAGGACCAAGACGTTGGATTAAGTGTGAAAATGCGCCTTCTGCGAGCACCCCCGCACTATGTGCGTGGGGGCTGAAGCCAACGACTGCAATCTTTCAGATTTTGTATATATATCTTAAAAACGGCCGCACAGGAGGTGTTCCAAATACTTGAAGGCACAAGTATAAAAGGCTACTACAATTCATCAAAATATTGCTTTATAATTACATATGCTATCAGAACATAGCATCCTTCGAGCACTGCGTCTCTATTACACGAGCGCCTTCAAGGACTTCATGAAAATAGTGCTCGGAGGGTACTCGGCTTTTGTCCGAATCTCGGGATGCAACAACGGTGGTCTCCATCTCTGCCCAGTATGTCTTGACATGGGCAAGAGCCATCCGTGCGCCCTCTATGCATGCTGACCTCTTCATCGCATTGATACGTGGCGCCACATCAAGGAATTGTTGCACCAAGCTGAAATAACTCTTCGGCTCCGATCTCCCCGGCCACAGATGACCCAGGACATACTTCATGGCAAGTCCGGACAATCTATTCAGTTCGGCCCATTGAGCCAGACGATCGTCCACTGCTAGTGGACGCTCTGGATTCTGGAACTGCGACCAGAAAAGCCTTTCCACTCCGCGATCTTCTTGATCTCGAAAGTATTCGGTCGCATCAGCAGCACTCGCTGCCAAATCCAGATAGGTGTCCTCCGCACTCCACATCCGGTCCAATGGAGCAAACTTCGGATCGCAAAACTTCCTCCGCAGCATAAAGGGCTTTCCAGCCGCAATCTATCCGGCCTGACGCAGCTCCTCCTTCGCAGCTCTCATCGCAGAGCGAGCGTCCTTGGCATCAGCAACGGCCTTCTCTAAGTCCGTCTGTCTCGCCCGGTCTTCTTTCTCAAGAAACTTGCAACAGTCAGCAACACTTTTTAACTTCACGGCCATCTCCTTCTTGCTTCGGTAGTGAGCAGCCTGTTCGGCTCTCAGCTCTTCAAGGGCCTTCTCGGCAGCCGCATCACTTTTCCTGGCTTGTTCCTTAGCTCGGGCAATTCCGCCCGAAGACTCTCCACGGCGGCCGCACCATCTGCGTCAAGCACACACATTGTAAGATACTGGCATAAAGCTCCTCTTACCAGATGCTGCTCGAGGAATTGCATACCTTGAGCCTCATCAAGCCGCTCGTTGATGAGCGCGATGTCGGCATCTGCCACGTCAAGTTGCCGCTTTAGTTTGGCAAAATCATCAGTTTGGCTCGATTCCGGACACTTCGCCACCTATATACAAAGGCGACATTTTAGACCTGGGATTATGATCCTCTGCGCGCCGTCAATTTTGACAACGCACAGAGTCTCAGGGGCTACTATCTACACAAGGCACATCTTGTTTATGCGCAACTGACAAAGAAGTACATTATCAAACGTACCTCAAAACCCATTAGCAAACTTCTGATGGCCTCATGCAATCCGCTTTCCGCGGACGAAATCCTTCCAATCACCATACCCATCAATGCACGGTGCTCCTCTGAGATAGAAGCTCGCCCCAGAAGAATCATCAGCTCCTCCGACAACGCACCGGACAGCGCCGGACTCGTCCTATGACCTCCATCGAAGGCCGGACGCGGAGAACCTTGGGGGAACATATGGCTACCTTCCACCCCTGCCGGATTCGGAGAAACCCTCCGCGACGACACCTCAGGGTCGCCCGCCTCGCCAGGCGGTACGGCACGGGGAGGCATTCCACTCTCCATCATCTCCGGAAGAAGATCCCCCGAAGACGAGCTCTGCTGAGAAGGGCTAAGGTCCGAGCTACAAAGTAAAATTTTGGTTAATCTTCTCAGATAAAAAGCAAGTATTTCTCTTATCCCTCTAAAGGAAAATCTTTCTCTACTTACAGCTCGCTGGAGGGCTGATCCCTTTGAGGGCGTAGTTCGGCCGAGGATCTCCCCGGCGTCGGACCCTCTGACGAGGACTTTCCCCCCCGCTTTGAGGCCATGGTCTCCGGGTCGTCAGAGGCGGCCCTCTTCTTCCCCTTAGGAGAGGAATTGTCGGTTCTTCCCTTCGGAGCAGCCTCCTTCGAGGAGGCCATAGTTTCCTTGTCCTCCCCCTCACTTCCCTCCAAAGGCACGATCTTCAACATCCTGACTAGCACGGGATCGGGCCTGGTCTCAGGAAGGGGAGCCGGACACCTGATCAGCTTTGCCTTCGCTATCCACTCCTGTTTAAAAGGACAACTCTTTTAGGGGCGAATTTATGACAATTTTATGGATAGCGAGTCCGGACACAAGGTTACTTACTTGAGTATCCGGGCGATTGTAGCTTAAACCTGCGTCCTCGGTCAAATCCGAACACATTGCTTGTGATCCGAAGAACATTTTATACATCTCCACGGGCGTTGCACCCATAAAATGCTGGAGAGCTCGTGGTCCCTCCGTATTAAACTCCCACAAACGAAGGGAGTGACGTTTGCCGGGCAGTGTTCGGCGAATCAGCATGACCTGCGTCACCTTGACCAGGTTGAGGTCTCTTTCTAAGAGATCCCTAATGCGGCCCTGCAACAAGGGCACGTCTTTGGATAACCCCCAATCTAATCCTTTGTTGACCCATGACTCTAGCCATGGTGGGGGACCCGAGCAAAAGGCAGGAGGCGCCACCCACTTGGCGCTCCTGGGAGCGGTGATATAGAACCACTCTCGTTGCCACAAGCCGAGCTCCTCTTGAAAGGAGCCCTCGGGCCATGGAGCATCAGCATCCTTACTTATGACAGCGCCTCCGCACTCTGCGTGCCGTCCCTCGATCATCTTCGGCTCCATAATCCGAAGTGAGGAGTAACACGGAGGAACGCTTCGCACACAACGATGAATGAGGAAGTGTGGAGGATGGACTCCGGAGCTAAATCATGAAATTCCAGCCCATAATAGAACATCAGCCCCCTCACGAAGGGATCCATCGGGAAGCCTAACCCTCGAAGGAAGTGAGACATGAACACTACGCTCTCACCGGGCTGGGGACTGGGAATAGCCTGCCTTTGAGCAGGCAACCTATGCAAAATTTCGTCGGTCAAGAACTTAGCCTCCCTCAACTTTAGCACGTCCATCAGCCTTGAAGGTCGGGACTTTGTCGAAGGTCCGAAGCGCCTGGAATCTGGAGCCTAGGGTGTTGGACCTCGAGGCGACGGGAGAACTTGTTTTGAGATTGGAGAAAAGGAGTAAGGCCTTGGTCTCTTTATAAGAGGTTGAATACCAGGAGCCCTCCCCGTAACCGTTTGGGACTCGCCTTTAATCGAGAAGACATGCTAACGGGCACGATTGGGTTACCCACGTCCGTATTGATGAGAATCCTGTAAATAAAGGGGACACGATCTCTGCTTTGACAAGACGTGCCAAGGAAACCGCCTCGCAAAACACGCTGAGGTGGAAAAGTGAAAATGATTCGAATAAAGGCTTGGCCGTAGTGTGATGTCACGCTGCGGAATACGTCAGCGGATTAGATTTGTGTTAATATTATTCTCTCTGTGGCAATACGTGGAAACTTATTTTGCAGAGCCGGACACTACTCTTGGTGTTTACAAACTTTTATGAAGGATTTGGAGGAGGAACCCGCCTTGCAATGCCGAAGACAATTTGCGCGCCGGACTCGTCGTCATTGAAGCCTGGTTCAGGGGCTACTGAGGGAGTCCTGGATTAGGGGGTGTTCGGGTAGCTGGACTATACCTTCAGCCGGACTCCAGGACTATGAAGATACAAGATTGAAGACTTCGTCCCGTGTCCGGATGGGACTTTCCTTGGCGTGGAAGGCAAGCTTGGCGATGCGGATATTCAAGATCTCCTACCATTGTAACCGACTTTGTGTAACCCTAACCCTCTCCGGTGTCTGTATAAACCGGAGGGTTTTAGTCCGTAGGACAACTTTATCATACAACAATCATACCATAGGCTAGCTTTTAGGGTTTAGCCTCCTTGATCTCGTGGTAGATCTACTCTTGTACTACCCATATCATCAATATTAATCAAGCAGGACGTAGGGTTTTACCTCCATCAAGAGGGCCCGAACCTGGGTAAAACATCGTGTTCCTTGCCTCCTGTTACCATCCGGCCTAGACGCACAGTTCGGGACCCCCTACCCGAGATCCGCCGGTTTTGACACCGACAGTGAGGAATAAGGCACGGCTTGTAGCTCAAGGCTACACACAGGTTGAAGGAATTGATTTCGATGAAAGTTTTGCACCTGTTGCTAGGCTTGAGGCTATTCGCATATTACTTGCTTATGCTAACCATCATGATATCACTTTATATCAAATGGATGTGAAAAGTGCACTCCTCAATGGTAAGCTTGAGGAAGAAGTATATGTTGCTCAACCCCCAGGTTTTGAAGATCCAAAGAATCCTGACAAAGTCTTCAAATGCAACACGGCCCTTTATGGCCTCAAGCAGGCCCCACGGGCATGGTATGATACTTTGAAGGAATTCCTCATGACGAAAGGCTTCAAACCTGGTTCACTCGACCCTACTCTTTTCATTAAATCTTATGATGGTGAATTGTTTGTGTGCCAAATATATGTTGATGATATTATCTTTGGCTGTACTGACCAACGTTATAGTGATGAATTTGCCTATATGATGAGTGAACAATACCAAATGTCTATGATGGGAGAGTTGAAATTCTTCTTAGGTCTTCAAATTCGTCAACAACGCAATGGCATATTCATATCTCAGGAGAAATACCTCAAGGATGTACTGAGGAAATTCGGCATGCAAGATTGCAAAGGCGTCAAAATTCCTATGCCCACAAATGGCCATCTGTGCACTGATGAAAATGGTATTGACTTCGATCATAAGGTATACCGCTCCATGATTGGTTCTTTATTGTACTTATGTGCATCCAGGCCAGATATAATGCTTAGTGTTTGCATGTGTGCCCGATTTCAAGCTACACCGAAGGAATCACACCATAAGGCTGTGAAGCATATTCTTCGATATCTAGCTCACACACCAACACTTGGATTATGGTACCCCAAGGGCTCGGCTTTTGATCTCATTGGATATTCTGACTCTGACTATGCTGGTGATCGTGTGGACCGCAAGTCAACATCTGGTACATGCCATTTCCTCGGACGATCTTTGGTCTGTTGGTCCTCGAAGAAACAGAACTACGTATCACTATCTACTGCTGAAGCTGAGTACATTGCCGCTGGTTCTTGCTGTGCTCAACTGCTATGGATGAAGCAAACTCTCAAGGACTACGACGTCAACATGAAGAATGTGCCTCTCTACTGTGACAATGAGAGTGCCATCAAGATTGCTCACAACCCAGTTCAGCACTCGAAGACAAAGCACATTCAGATTCGTCATCATTTTCTTCGTGATCATGTGTTGAAGGGCGACATTTCTATTGAGCATGTGAAGACTGAAGAACAGCTAGCCGATATCTTCACAAAGCCCTTGGATGAGAAGAGATTTAGCAAGTTGCGGTGTGAGCTAAATATCCTAGAATCTTCGAATGTTCTTTGAAAAGGACACTCATCCTAACACTTATGCAAAATTGATGACTTAGATGTGCAACACATGAAGAAACGTTTTTCTTCAATTCAATGAAGAACAACACTCTTAGTGTGAAGAAATTAACGAAGAATTTGATTCTCAGAACCCTATGATAATTGTACGCGGTGTCTGGAATCATCATTCTTATATGGTGGGTCACGCCACCACCAAAAGTTGAAATTCCTCAATTATTCATATTCTTCAACTTTGCATTGTCTTCATTGCTTCCGTCGTTTTTCTTCATTAGCTAATTTTTCAAGTTGGTTTTTCTGCTAAGTGAATGTGATCGGACCCTTTCCCCTCTATGCAATACTCAACCCAATCTAGTCACAAATTCTTAATGTGCGTTCTATTTGAAACTTGTTCAAAATCTTCACTGTGTCCTTGTCAGCTGAAGAAATTGCGAACGGAATTTTAAAACCTATCTTATCTAAATTTTCGGCTTTGCCGCTCAAACCGTTCCGCATCCCACGTTATACTTATCCACTCACCCACGATCGCACATGATCTCCACCTCTCAGTACGTGGGTGACACATGTCAAGCGAATGAGAAGGGCCAGGGGCACGTTCGTCCAATTTCTTCGGGCGAGCAGTTTTTCACCGTGGCTATAAATACCCCTCCTTCCCTTCCTCACTTCTTTTACTCCGCTCGACCTCTCTCTCCAGCTCGAGCTTCTCCAACCCTAGCGCCGCCGCTACTTCATCGCCGCCGATGAGGAAGAGCTTCATTTCCTCGACCTCGTCGCCGACGTACTCGCGCCGACCGCGGAAATCTTCACTCCGCCGCCGCCGTAGACGTCTTCCTCCGCCAAGGTAGAGCGTGGAAGATCTGCACAGACGAACTTCACATCTCCTCACTCTAGTTCGTCGTGTTCTTCGTCCAGGGTAATTAAAAGTTACTTTTACTGCCCTCATTGATTTGAATGATTATCTTCAAAATCTTCAAAGGTGTTTTTCTTCATAGCTTCACACACTAAACACCTCACAAGTCATCTGTTCTTGATTCGTTTCTCTAAGCATCATTTTTCTTCAAGATTCCTCAATTGTGTGGATCTTCGATCTATACAACTCTAGAACCTAAGACAAAGAACGCTTAGTGAAATTCTTCAAGACTCATCTGGTCAAATTCCTCAAACTTGTTCTTTTTGAAAAACCGTCTAAGAACGCATATGACCTCTCCAAATTCCTCGCAACTATACTCTGTTCACAGGTACACATGTCAGCTGCTGAATCACTAGGTTCTCATCAACTTAACTCATTTGCAGCGTTCCTCAAAGAAAAGTTGCATACTTCTTCAAAGAATTTGATTGTTCAAATTCCTCAACTGAAGAAAGTGGCTGATGGTAAAAGGCCACAGAAAGGAGGAAAGAAGCCTGAGGTTATGACTGCCTTTGAAATACCTGAGGACATATACAAAGATTACTGCACTCCTGATGAGGCCAAGTTTGGCAAAGAGGACAAAAATCAGCGCAAGGTGCGCATACAGAGGATAGAAAGGAGATGGGAAGAGAATGGAGGGAGTACAGGTATGTAACTCCAAAGTACATGAAGAAATTCACACTCAATCCTCCATGCCCAAGAGCTCCATTGGCACCTGGCCAAATAGCAGATCCCACTAGCCTCAAGCGCGGTGAGGACTATCCTAACGAATGGGCCAAGCGCCAAGCCAAGTTGGCTAAGCAAGCCAGAGAAGCAGTGAGGAAATTCAATGAAGACTCTGCTGCTGCTACTGCCTCTGCTGAGGCCTTTGCTGTCAAGCCAAAGAAAGCTATGTCAAAGAAGCCTGCGCGCAAGCCAAGTGCTTCACCAACAATGCCCTCAAGGCCAAGTTCCTCAGCAATGCCCTCACGGCCAGACTCCTCAAAGCCCTCAGCTGTTCCGACTAAATCCTCAGCACCTGTGCATCTCGCCTCGTGCCAAAGGACTGCAGGCATCTCCATTGCCTCAGGTGTCTCAGCTAGTTCCTCAGCCGCACCAAGTTCCTCAGCTAGCCCCTCACTGCTGAAGACAAAGGCCACTGCTGGACGAGGTCCTCGTGTTGGGTTTCGTAGTAATTTCAAAAAATTTCCTACGCACACGCAAGATCATGGTGATGCATAGCAACGAGGGGGAGAGTCTGATCTACATACCCTTGTAGATCGCAACAGAAGCGTTGACACAACGTAGAGGAAGTAGTCGTACGTCTTCTTCCCGATCCGACCGATCCAAGCACCGTTACTCTGGCACCTCCGAGTTCTTAGCACACGTACAGCTCGATGACGATCCCCGGGCTCCGATCCAGCAAAGCTTCGGGGAGGAGTTCCGTCAGCACGACGGCGTGGTGACGATCTTGATGTTCTACCGACGCAGGGCTTCGCCTAAGCACTACAACGATATGATCGAGGTGGAATATGGTGGCAGGGGGCACCGCACACGGCTAAGGAACGATATCAATGATCAACTTGTGTTTCTAGAGGTGCCCCCTGCCTCCGTATATAAAGGAGCCAAGGGGGAGGGGTGCGTCCAGCCCTATGGAGGCGCAGGAGGAGTCCTACTCCTACCGGGAGTAGGACTCCCCCCCCCAATCCTATTCCAAATAGGACTCCCAAGGGGGAAAGAGGGAGAGGGGTGGCCGGCCACCTCTCCTAGTCCTAATAGGACTAGGGGAGGGGGGGAGGCGCGCAGCCCTTATGGGCAGCCCTTTCACCTTTCCACTAAGGCCCACTAAGGCCCATATGATTCCCGGGGGGTTCCGGTAACCTCCCGGTACTCCGGTAAAATCCCGATTTCACCCGGAACACTTCCGATGTCCAAACATAGGCTTCCAATATATCAATCTTTATGTCACGACCATTTCGAGACTCCTCGTCATGTCCGTGATCACATCCGGGACTCCGAACAACCTTCGGTACATCAAAATGCATAAACTCATAATAACTGTCATCGTAACGTTAAGCGTGCGGACCCTACGGTTCAAGAACAATGTAGACATGACTGAGACACGTCTCCGGTCAATAACCAATAGCGGGACCTGGATGCCCATATTGGCTCCTACATATTCTACGAAGATCTTTATCGGTCAGACCGCATAACAACATACATTGTTCCCTTTGTCATCGGTATGTTACTTGCCCGAGATTCGATCGTCGGTATCCAATACCTAGTTCAATCTCGTTACCGGCAAGTCTCTTTACTCGTTCCGTAATACATCATCTCACAACTAACATATTAGTTGTAATGCTTGCAAGGCTTATGTGATGTGTATTACCGCGAGGGCCTAGAGATACCTCTCCGACAATCGGAGTGACAAATCCTAATCTCGAAATACGCCAACCCAACATCTACCTTTGGAGACACCTGTAATGCTCCTTTATAATCACCCAGTTACGTTGTGACGTTTGGTAGCACCCAAAGTGTTCCTCCAGCAAACGGGAGTTGCATAATCTCATAGTCATAGGAACATGTATAAGTCATGAAGAAAGCAATAGCAACATACTAAACGATCGGGTGCTAAGCTAATGGAATGGGTCATGTCAATCAGATCATTCAACTAATGAT